>NC_137611.1:33489518-33614518 GCF_963280865.1 Gymnoscopelus braueri
GGGGGACATTGCAATTATGTGGTCGACGTAGTATCCGGTCAACTACTACCAAGTGTCCTGATTAACTTTTGTACTTGTGTGCATGAGACCATACTTATAGTCTGTATGTCCTCTTTTTTTCAGGTTCTGTGACCTAGTCTTCCAGGGTCCCTTGGCGGTCCAGGAGGACTGGATTAAACATTTACAGAGGCACATTATGAACACTAGTGTCCCCCACACTGGGCTAGCTATGGTGGATGTCATCACACTGCCCATGGACCCCCCAACCCACGTGACTGTCCAAGACAGCTCTCATACAGCAACAAACGCTGCCTCATGAAGCCACCGGGGACCTTTTTAGAATTCACTAGACTGTGTATGTGTATGTACATTGGATGTTCCTTCACTTTTCTAACTGCAAATATTGGCCAAACATAGGAAAAAAACATTAAATGTTGGAGATATTTTACAGGTTTGGACATTTTTGGAGGTAACAGACAAAAAAGTGAATTATTTTGGATAATGTTACAAGGTTTTTGTTTTTACAGTCCATTTTATGGAATACAATTCCAAATGGGCAGACTGTTTTTATTTTATGCAGTAATTTAGCGTGGAAACCATTTCTAATGAAGACAACTTTTACCTCAGATATCACATGGTTTTAAAGTCCCTTTTAGTCCAGTTTCGAAGCACCTTTCTTCTCTCTATATTTACATTTATAATATACATAGAATCATGATATGACAAATATGGTCTCTTTTGTATTTTGACATGTTCAAACTCAGACTACACAGCCCGTTTGTTTTCATGGCATATAGTTACTGGTTGTAGAATCCTGTAAAATTTAAGAAACTACCTGAAAACTAGTCAAATACAGTCTGAGATCATAAAAAAACTGAATCATGGTAACAAAAGGGGCAATAGTGAATGCCAATTCATGTTATGCATAGGATATGGTTTATCTAGTTACGGTCACTGCATTTCTTTTCTTTTTTATACAAACTTGAACTGAAGGTGGTTTAAAAAAATGCACACCCAGTGTTGGCTGCCCATTATACTGTCTCCTATATTAAATGTTTTCAACTGTTTCAAAAAATATACTGTTTTTAAATAATTTAATTTTAAATGTACTCTATCACACAGATACGCTGAAAACATTTTTTTGTGATGTTAAAAATAAAAAAGGCTAAGCAACCAGGATAAACTTGGGCTCTGTACTGTCAACCATTTGTGTCAATGCAAGGATTCTTAAAAACAGTTTGTACACGGATCATGATTTGTTTTTAGAACTTTTGTATTTAATGCAAAAATTAAATCAAAATGTATTACAAACCCTGACTCATCACTGGTGACAAGCTGGACAAAAGTCGAAATGAATCTATTTAGTCTGTTTTTTACAGTCAGCTAGTCTTTACGGTGAATTCTTCTTGATCTGTAGCAAATAGCATCTGTGAAGAGCATTTCCAAGGCCATTTTTCCTAGATAGTCATTCAAAGGGATCGGCACCCTGAAAGGAAGAACAATTTCAATTTAGAAAAAGTAATGAAACAATCATTGTTTTCACACAGTTCGGAAATTAAGCACTGAGCGCACTGGCCCATACAAACTAATAGGTGAGTGTGCTCCCAATGCGCATTTCCGAACGCACCCAGTATGATATTCAAGAATTCAACTAGGACATATTTTGTTAGCCCATTTTGGGCAGGAACCCCTATTTGTAACTATACCTTTCAGGACAGGGTTCCTGTTGCTATTTACAATATATAGCAACATACATTTTTTGTAATTTTTGAATAAATATTTGAGGTTTTTCAGAAAATTGTTTTTAGAATCAGCCTCAGGTCTAAATGGGTTAAGTATTCATTAAGTTTGAGTAGGTACCTTGAGAAAATGTTCATACTGTGGTTTAAGTTCTTTCATCATGGTTTCTGCCTTGGAGAGGCACTCAAGTCTCTGCTTCAATCCAAACCCCTACCAAAAAGAAAAACGGTTTCAACAGTTAGTGAACACTTTTAGATACAGATACAGAGATTTACATTAAGAGAACTTTAAAAAAAAAGTTCTTTGATCTACATGATAACAAAGAATGTTCTGATCAAATGTTTTATCCTGCTCAGTTATGCATAACCTTTTTGTTGTGGAGATGTTCCTGAGAGCTTAGGTGCTTAAGTACTGTGGACTTGGACACATAGACTTTACAGGCTGCACAGTGAAGCATTTCCACCTTGGTTATGTGGTCTGTTTCACACAGTTCTGACAAAAAGAAGAAAGAATTATGACATATTTGGGGATTAAATCTATCTAGTGATACTGAAGAGAAGACATCTGAAACCATGTAGGTCTTTCACCCTTCTGTGTTCCAGATTACTTACCTTCAATCGCAGGTTCCTCAACGGCCTGTTTACAGAAATGTCTGACTTTGTACAGCATGACTTCCTGTGGTTGTAAAGAAAGCAGCCATCAGTCATGGTTCATGAATGACCAATACCCATACAGGTACAGTAGATAATACAGTATCTACTTTAAACTGACGACAGACAACAGAGCTGAAAGATTAATTGTAAAAAATACATTTTCATTACAACCGTTTAGTGCAACGTCTACAGTTTAAAGAGACCAGTTCAAACATGTTTTACAATTTGCTGAATTTGAATGCACTTCCAATTGGTCAATGCAGCCGTTGTCATAAAGGTTCATGGTGTCAAAATAGGTAACAGAAATGTTTTTGTTTTGTTTTGTGTCTGTCAATAAAATCCATTCATGTTAAATGTGTTGAGATTTAATGTTCGACAAAGAATATCTCAAGTAGCCTATTGGTGCTTCAAGGCAGGGGAGGTGCAGGCCATGGCATGGTTTTCTCAAAAACTAAAACTAACTATACTAAAACTAAATACAAACGCGTGTCCAAAAACTGAACAAAAAAAGATTACAACTAAAATCACCCTGCTCCTTCCGGGACCAGCTGGGGCAATAATCATGTCATTGTCATGTCAATAGACAAATATTGTTCATAGTTTATATATTATTATTTTTTGCCAAATGATGCTCTTTCGACCTCAAGGTTTATAAAATAAACAATGAAAAAATAAGAGATAATTTTCCTTTTCCTTGCTTTATTACCATTTACAAATTATACTAACATTGTGCTCTTATCTAGTTAAGAGTACTGCTATGACAAAAGTGCTGTATATTTTGTTCTAATTAAGTGGTTAAACTGTATTATTCCGAACGGAACATCTGTCTTTTCCCGGGAATAAAGCAACTAATTTAATCCTGGAATGTACAATTTTAAACCACCCAGACAATATTCAGCCTTAACAGTTATTGTATATAACAGGTTACCTGCAAGAAGGCTATAGCCAGGTCATCATAGTTCTTTTGCTGCTGGATGTATTCTAGTGTGTCCCAGTGGCTCTTGCTCTCCAGATGCTGCTCCAGATCCTGCATGCTGGCCAACTGTACCTCACACAGCTCACAGGTAAAGGGGCTTTTGAAAGAAAACAAAACATAAAGACAAGATGTCAACTTGTGCTGACTCTTGATTTTTCTAAATAATGATTCTGCTAATTTTCTTCTTCTTTTTGCAAGCATACCCACAACAGAGGTCCCTGGAGTGGACCCTTATGGGGTTCTGCTGAATATCTGCCCTGCTGTGGCCACCATGGGGTGCCACGGAACATCAATGGTACACACAACACTCTCTCTCTCTCTCTCTCTCTCTCTCATATAAAATATAACATGTATGTTACATGTTCAAGCAATCAATCCATTTGAAAAACAGAACAAAAAGCAACTCTGCATTCTTACGTTTCCATTTCCTTTATTGGACTTCGGCTCCTGGTTCTTGTCCTATCCGTGGAACGTCTGAGTTGGTCCACTCCTGTTCAGCAAAATTAGTGTAACATTTTACTTATGAATTATACTTACAAATACTTAACAGAAGAAATATATCGTCGCTGTCAGGTGGAAACCTTGTATGTCCAAAATCGTTCCTTTTTATTATTATTTTAAAAACATTTTAAAATAGTATAACTAGCTGATCAACAAGCTCACATCGCGTCACGATGCGACTGCAATTGTTTTGCTACACACACACGAAAAAACATAAAAAGTTTAAATATGGAGTTACGATATAGTAAAAGCCAGTGGTGAAATATTTTACCAACTTTGTTTTCTCTGAAGACTATTTTAAAATGTCACAGGAATGTTTTCCTTACAGTTACTCAACAGTAGCAGGTTGGCAGCTTCAACTTCAGTACAAAAGCTGATACTAGTACATGCACACACATTTTCACAGCTTATTATATTATTACATATCAGCTTATTAGTGCCATTTTCAACCTAGTGTCACTACTTTTGGCAAAGTTTTTCATAATATTTCAAACATGTGCAGACCTAACCCTAGCCCTGACCCTAACCCTAACTCACAAGTGCAATACATTGTGAGCTTGTAGATTGGCTATTTTAAAATAGTCGAAGTATAAAGGTCCTTACACACTGCAATTAATTTGCAAACTGCTGTTTGTGTCATGAGTACATCCACGCAGAACGCAAATATTACATGGTGATAAAGCGTTGTAATTTTTTGAAACAAGATACATTTTCACTGCAAATAAAGGCATCAACCTGTATATATGTATGACACATCACCAAATTAATAGTTCGATGTGAAATATTCACGATGCATTTTTCAGATTGTTTATTCGTCACGCTCCTGTTGTGTAAGGACCCACAGTTTCATGACAATCTCTTACCTGTTCCAACAAATCGTGGCTGGTCCATCTGGACCTGTGGTGGAGATAATCTCGCAGTAGTACTCTGAAAAGGACAGGGAGGAGATCACATACAAAAGATTAAGGGGAACAAATTATTTATAATCCATTATTCATATTTTTGCAAACAGCTTGTCGTGAATACAGATTTCATGCTTATTTTAAAGTACAACACATCACACTGTAAGTGTGCTTAAAAACTAATTGTAAAGTCATTAGGTGAGGTATTGTAGAAGCTAAACTAAGTTACTACTTATGCTCATTGCTCAACCTCAATACCCAAATACTAGGGGACAGAAGTCCTGAATTGAGCTTGCTCTACTGTCAATAGTTTCAGAGAGGGATAGACGGGTGCAGAATTTCAGTGATTGGTCCCACTTAAACATACCTCCTTCCTGGCCTCGGGGACCATTATTCTCTCTTCACCGTTGGTACTCTGTCCTCTGTATGTCTCTATTGGGAACGGTTTGCCTATCCCTGATGCCGGCATGGACCTGAGCCTGTCGCGCAGTCTTTCCTCAGGGCTGAAACTCTGATGCTGTGACTGCCTCTCAGTGCGATGTGCCTGCCACTCAGGCAACCTGTCAGGGCTGTATTCTCTGCGGTCTGCGGGTGTGACTTGAGCATAACCTGCCCGCCGATGTGGTCCAGCATCAGGGCTATAGGACCGCCCATGAGGCGGTCCATCTCTTGGGCTGAGTCCTCTGTGCTCAGGGGGTCTTCTGGCAGGGCTGGGGCCTCGCCCTCTGTGCTCAGGGGGTCTCCTGTCAGGGCTGGGGCCTCGCCCTCTGTGCTCAGGGGGTCTTCTGTCAGGGCTGGGGCCTAGCCCTCTGTGCTCAGGGGGTCTCCTGTCAGGGCTGGGGCCTCGCCCTCTGTGCTCAGGGGGTCTCCTGTCAGGGCTGGGGCCGCGCCCTCTGTTTTCAGGGGGTCTCCTGTCAGGGCTGGGGCCTCGCCCTCTGTGCTCAGGGGGTCTTCTGTCAGGGCTGGGGCCTCGCCCTCTGTGCTCAGGGCCTCGCCCATCGCGGCAGCGCCTATCATCTGTGTAAGAGTAAGATGGTGTCCATTGATGGTCCTCATGGCGACCATGGCCTGGAGTGGACCGCTCGTATCCATGGCGTTTGGGATGGGGACCTTCTTGGTCTTCATGCTCGGATTCTGACGAGTAAGGATCGTATGGGTCATAGATCTCAGCCCTGAAGGAAATGGAACATGGTTCAGAGTGTTAGTCTGAGTGTGAGTGTGTGTATGTATGTGTGTGTGTGTGTGTTCAGGGTGTATGGTACTGCAACTTTTCCGTCAGCATAGCATACCAGCTGAAATTAGGGCTACCAGTGATGATGTGTTTGCATTAATTACTGGCTGTTGACCACTATTTTGCCATGTCTTACTTCTCTGAACTGCTTGTGCTTTTGTCTTGAGAGGCGGTTTCCTGCTGAACACTTGATGGACCCGAGGCGGGGGCAAATGAACTCATCCATCTGGTAGCTTCAGGTGGTGCTGTCCATTAAAAGAGTTAAAATGAATTAGGAATGATTGTGTTTCTCCCTATGGGATCCCCACTTTATAAGAAATACCAAAACATTTAAGGTTAAATTTGACTTTTTCTTATGACTGAGACAAACCCAGAAACCCACTAACCTAAAAGTAACATTCAGATTAACTTTACCTGTTTGGCCAGGTTGTGTAGTAGGTAGTGGTTCATTTGTCATATGTGATGTATCAGCTGTGTCGTTATGTGTCGGTCTGTCTTTACTCCACGCCACCCACTTGGCTCTTGGGGGGGGGGGGGGTATAAAGAATAACATACTGTTCTTGAATAATAAATAATAAAGCATCAAACGTAATTAACATATAATTCAGAAATGTAACAACAACAACATCAATCTAACATAGTAGTCCACTGCCATGGCAATATTATTCTTTTGGTTTGTTTTATGGTCATGATTCACCAGGAGCGTGGATGGCTTGATTCTAGGCTTAAAATAATTTATATAAAAAATGTTTTGTATATATCTATATGGGGAAATTAATGGGCTTTTTTTGAGTGGAACGACAAAATGGCCGCCACTGTGTCTGTAATTATAAGTAATAATGATTATTCTCAGATGTCACACAGTATAATGGTGTTATAAACCAGCCACGGTATCGTATCTGGAAGAGTGGGAACCTCAATGGCTATTTGCTATTTATTTCCAAAATGTAAAAAAAATATTTTGGAAAATGGAAGTAATGTAAAGTAGCCTAGCCGATTCGAACGTGCTTGAACATTTGATATTTAAGGCCTAATATTTCCACAATTGCTACAAAACCTAGTGACAAGCCAGTCATTATCCAATCCATCCATGGGCATAAAAACTAGCTGTAGAATACAACTCTCGTGGACGTATTTTTATGATTCTAACGTTTTCTCATAAATACGTCTACGAGAGTTATTCTACGGCATAAACAATAAGTTGAAGGGTAAATGTAGGTCTGACACAGATAATGATGTAATGTGCATGTTCAAATCGTGTATAGCCTACTTTACATTACTTCAGACCATTTTCCAAATTATTATTTCTTTTACATTTTGGAAAATGTTTTACATTGAGTTGCCCACAGTGTTTAGGTGCCATATAGGGTGAATCAGCCATAACTATTTAACTATAATGTATGCAATGTAATGTATAATGTGTTAAGAAACAAATTATAGAATTCCTTTACATGGTATTTAACAGTACAGGGCAGTGATTAACAGTATGGATTGGTTTTGGTTGTAGATAACTAATGTCAGAAGCTGCTAGCTAGCAGTGTTGCCATGTCGGCTTATTATAAGCGACTTTGGACTTCTTTTTCTGTAGTTTGTAAAATATTGGGAGTTGCAGGTTGCGTTTTTATGGGCCTGGCTTCTAAAGAGTACTTGCTTATTTAGGCTTGCTTCAACAAAAACAAAATCAGTATGTAAACCAGTGGTTCTCAAATATTTTCATGAAAATGTTTTGTGCCAGGGAGTATTTGTATTGTTAGAATGTTTCAAAACTATTACAAATATTCCACATTTTATTGCAAAAGTTTTTGAAAATAGCATATCGCGACGCGTTGTGAGCTTGATGCATATGTTTAAAGTGCTGATGTAGCTTATATTGCTTCTTTTGGGCTTGTTTTCCTACATCTGGTCGCTTATTTCTCTCACAGAATATGGCAACGCTGCTAGCTTAGCTTAGCGAGTAAGTCCAGTGTATTTGCTGGAACATGGAATCTCACATGCCAGCATTTGAACGTAAATAATCGTTTATATGACCAACAAAGCCGTTCTTTCAAGATCATCCACGTTTTTAAAGAGAGACAACCTTGTTTAATCAGTTAAGATTTCACGCAAACACGTTGTCGGATTTACAATCCTGAAACTTTGTGACACGAACGTGTCCAGGTGATAGTCTGAGTCCCACACTGTGTCGTTACCTTCCAGTCTGTTGTTGTTTGTTTTTCTGCTGCTGCGCCGATAGGTTTGCTCCAATAGATGGTCCAGGCATCGTATACGGATATGTATTTTGGTTATTCATTTTGTTGATTTGCACAGTTTGTCCAAAGACCTTCACTTTTGTTGGTTTAAGTCGTGATCCATGGGTTATATGTTGAATGTGTTCCTCACCCAAAGACACTGGGTTTAGTTTATGAGTTTAGAGTACCTTATCATAATTCACCGGCAGGTGGTAGCATCTACTTGCACATAAATAATGTCATGAATGAATGTCAGCAGTTCGCCCTCTGGTGCTGTGGTGGAGAGTAAGTAGTACATTTACTCAAGTACTGCACTTATAAGTTCAATTTTGAGATACTATACTATTACTTTACTGGAGTATTTCCAACTTTCAGTACTTTTACTTCTACTCCACTACATCTCAGAGGCACATTTGTACTTTTTTTTACTCCACTACAATTATTTGAAAACTGTAGTAGTTACTTTGTAGATTGTGATTATTATTACGAAAAATACATTAACCACATTCAGCCCTATTTAAACTTCAAAGCTCACAACGCGTTGCGATGCAACGTGTGAGCTTGTAGATCTGCTATTTTCTAAAGATTATACATAATGCCTTGTGAAACGGGACATTCTGCATAATGTGTAGTTTTACTTTTGGTACTTTAAGAATATTTTGATGCCAATACTTTTGTACTTTTACTCAAGTACATTTTTATTACCTGACTTTTACTTGTAACAGAGTATTTCTACATTAGTAGCAGTATTGATACTTTTACTTGATTAAAGAAATGGCGATGCGCCATGCAAGTTCCATGTTGTATTGATCATGAAAATGATTTTGTTCATTTGCGGTGTTTAAGCTTTACGTCAAATACGTTTTATTTGGTTGCTGGCTTGGCTTAACCATGCAGTTATTGGAGGGTTATCACCCTGCAGTGCTTACTCAGCTGGGAGGCGCTGTGAGCTTGTAGATCGGCTATTTTTGGCAAAGAGTTATAGGTGTAGAGGGAAAAAAGAGCAGCAAAAGTTCATCTGAAACACAATTTTATACAATATGGAGGGGGTCCCTGCTTCATCTCTCTCTCAGCTAGGGGGTCCTTGGCCTGAAAACGTTGAAGACCCCTGCTCTAACTTCTTCAAATGTCAGTTCAGCGGCTCAGTTTATCCCTTTATCACAGTGTCAATTGAATCTTGGCAGTGGTGGGAAAAGTACTGCATTTTAGGGAGAAATACTCTATTACAAGTAAAAGTCCGGTATTCGAAATGCACTGCCTTGAATAAAAGTACAAAATTCAATATATACAAGTAGCAAAAGTACTCAAGTTTCACAAGTTATCATATGTTTACAAATCTTTTGAAAATAGCAGATCTACAAGCTCACAGCGCAACAAAGCGTTGTGAGCTTGTAGATCGGTTATTTTCAAATAGCCAACGTTTAAATAGGGCTGAAGTGGTTAAATAGGGCTGAATGTAAAGTTTACTATTTGCCTCTGAGGTGTAGTGGAGTAAAAGTATTGGAAATTGGAAATACTCCAGTAAAGTCAAAATACCTCAAAACTGTACTTAAGTACAGTATTGAGTAAATGTACTTAGGTTACTTTACACCACTGGTCTTAGCTCAGGGAGCTAAATACAGCTTAAGTTAACAAAGGATTGTAATGAAGGCTAGACTTGTAGCCTATTTGGTAACGGATTTTCCCTTGAGACATATAATATAATACTAAGGTGACATAACCATCATGGTATCCTCCTTTTGGATTTCCTTGTCTTTGCAGGTAAGAACAAAGCCCGATTATACTTTGTTGTGCGACGGTGTTGCGTTGTGAGCATGCAAATCTATTTTCGGCGTGTGTGACACAGTTGTACAGAGTATTTATTTTAAGTTCAAAGGCCAGCCCAGATGAGACCTTGTTGATATGCAGATATTGTTTAAAATTATAGACACAAATGTAATTCCATAACAAAGCACACACAAACAATGAATAACAATACCCATTTGTCTAAAGTCTTGTTTTATTGTGCCATAAAATTATGAACTTTGCTCGTGTATTCATTCAAGTTGTAGAGGCCTATCTGTGAAGAACACTTACATTGGAAATACATTGGAAAGAATGAAGGCAGACATAGGCTATATCTTCATTACATGATTTGAAATGTACTTTCAGTAGGATCAGTACTATTCAAGACAAATCACATGTCCATTTGAAAATATGATGAAGATGGTCAGAAAACAGATGTTTCCCTTTTATCAACTCTTTATCAAATCACCAAAAAAGAAAGGAAGAAAGAAAAGAGCATTTATCATGGTATGTGTTGGGAATATGTGCTATCAATCACAAATAACATTCAGCAATCTTTAAACAAACATTGCATTTTCAGTGTGCAAAGAAATTTCTACAGGCCTTAGTCAGTATACAATCTTTGCCGTGACAGGGCAAAAGTTCAGTTCTGTTTCATGCCACATGAGAATTCGTGTAATTTAGTTGCTGGGACTAGCCTATATGTCTAGACAGCTTCCCCAAGCTCCCACTGTGGCCTTATCAACACCCAAATAATTTTGTTAGCTGTAGGACATTGAGGAAAATGAATGTAATGTGATTTCAACAAAAGTGAATTACTACTGAAAAAGAGAGCATTGTACTTTGTCCTCTTCTTAATTATGGATGGATGGAGGTCTGTGGACACACACACACACACACTGACAATAAAACAGGACATTTTTGGCCTTATGTTGCAAATGCCCTCACTGTAAAAATAGCAGCAGTTAAGGCGAAGACTGTTCCCCATGGATACAATTATACCTGAGTACCTAGTACAATACCATGTAATGTTAAATCTACAAATCATTTCAGCAAAAAAAGAAAGAAAAAAAGATTATGGAATATTACACAATGTTGCTAAAAGCTTTTTAATTTTAAACATTTTAAAATGGAACATTGTGAAATGCTAAATGCTAATAATTGAGTTGCTGCATCAACCTGACACACTTAACGAGAAAAAGCACTCTTGCTTTTTCGTTTTTGTAACTTTTTCAAAAGTTACAAAACAAATCGAGTCACTATCCATATGCAACTAAGACAGTTCATTAAAATAATCAACACAATTTTCTCAGTGAGTAATAATAGTAAGAAGTCCAATATCTCATCCCATAATACAGGGATATAACAAACCATCAGGGAGCTGCCTGTGGGTCCATTATTATGGTATTTGTGCTATAAACCACTGGTAAAGGACACGTTGGTCTCTTTGCTGATACTGTCTTTCACCTCCCCAGGCAGGGTGTCAAAGAGGTGGTCCTCTACAACCAGGCAGTTTTTGCGAAGCAGGCGGCAGTTGCCCAGCTGGGCAGGCAGTCGGTCCAGGCAGTTCCCCCTTAGCTCCAGCTGGTTGAGCTGGACCAGTTGGCCCACGTTCTCCGGCAGCACGGTGAGTCCGTTGTTCCCAAGACAAAGAACCTTGAGCTTGTTGCACCTGAACAGATGCTTGGGCAGCACCTCCAGCTTATTGGAGTTGATGGCAAGGTGCTGAAGGTTGTGGAGGAGACCTACGTCTGGCGGGAGTACTGTGATGGAGTTGTGGCCCACATCCAGGTGTCGGAGTTTGGGCAGGGTAAACAGGGCCGGGGGCAGGGTCTCTAGCTTGTTGTGAGAGAGGTGGAGTGATTCCAGAGACTTCACCTGGCCAATGGAGGCTGGAATGGTGATGATTTTATTGTGCCATAATTTGAGGGTGGTTAGCCTTTTAAGGTGCTGGAAGCTGATGACCTCCTCTATGGTTCGAATGTTGTTGGATTTTAGGTCAAGTTCCTGTAGGTTGGTCAAGCTGAAAATAGCATGTGGTATCCTCTCCAGCTCACAGTTGTGCAGCTCCAGTTCTGCAAGATTTGTCATCTTTTTCAGACTATTTAATACCAATAGTTTTGTTCCGTCGTTGTGCACCACAAGTTTTATTAGGTGTGGAGACAGCTCAGTGATGTTTGTGGGCATTTTTGTGAGGTTACTCTTCAGGTATAATGTCTTTAAACGTCTCAAATCTCGCATGGATTCAAGGCCAATCATTTTGTTGTTTTCTGAGCTCAAGTTCCCCATTAAGTTAAGCTCCCTCAAGCTCTTCAGCAAATACACCCAGGTTGGAATCTCTGCCACATCAGTGAACTTGACATAAAGGCAGCGGAGATTGTCACGGAGGAAAGTAAAGGCTGTTTGCTCCACTTTGGCTGGGCAGTGACAGAGGTGAAGTTCCTGTAGGCTTGTCATTTGAGAAACCTTTGCAGTGAACCTCACCTCAGGAATCAGCTCCAGTTTGAGCACTTCCAGGTCAGTGAGGTCAAACACTGCATTGGGCAGCCCAGAGAGCATGAAGAGGTGCAGCTCCTGTTGGTCCTGCGTGTTTCGGCTCACCAGCTGCCTCAGCTTCTCAAAGGTCCACTCGTGATTGAGGCTGATTTCCCTCAGCTTGTTCTCACTGACCTCTGACAAGAAGACGCCAAAGCGTTTCGAGTACAGCTGGTCATACTGGTCAACCATGTGTAAGAGGAATGCAAAGTCATTCTTGACATCCGGAATGTCACTGAAGCTGCTTTCTTCCCTGACCTTCTCGAAAGAGTACTCCTTAAGGGGCCGCCTGAACAGCCAGAACAGAGAGTACAAGCACACCATTCCGTAGATCATTATCAGAGCCATGTAGCTGAGGAGAAGCTTTCTCAGCATGAAAGCCATGTTGTGAGTGCAGAAGAACTGTCTATAACCTGTCAGGTGTTTTATATCGGGCTCGCAGATGTGTTTGAATTCAATGGCAGCCATGAAGGTCGAAGTGTAGGACAAAATCAAGATGAATTTGACCGTTTTGACAATAGTCTGGGCTACGTAGAGCTTATAAATGAAATCACTGTCCTCCACGTGTGCACGGAATTTCCTCACCTTCTCAAATAACGCTTTGGCCTGCTCTCCGTCTTTTTTGTCAAGGATGGTCATACTACTTGGAACCTCACCAATTGGCTTATCTGCTGAGAACTTAACCCCACTGTTTCCCAACATGGGTGTAGATGAGTTGGCATTGGTGCCATCTTCTTTCCCCTCTAATGAGATCTGTTTTGGTGCAGAGGAGGTGCCAGTTAACCTCTGTTTGTTCTCCTCATTGTCCTCGCAGGCCGTCTCAGACAAGGCCTTTGTCGTCCAAGGAGACTCAAAGCATCGACCCAGAATTGAAACAAAGTGCTCAATCTTTGAGCTTGTTTTGGGGTATTTGAACCAAAAATTACTACTGACCATGAGCACAAGGGTATGGATGAGGGTGAGGTATGGAAAGTACTTGGAATACCAGGGCAAGGCAACATGGTAACACATTTGGTTGACAAAGATATACTGCTGATAGTCCAGGTTGGTGCTGATCCCTGTAGGCTGAAGTTGCCCAATATATTTTTGTGCCTTCGCGGTGTGCTGGTGTGTGACATGGATCTCGTGCACGGCACTGTCTGGTAAGTCTTTAGAGGCCAGCGGGGCAGTGGGAACCACAGTTGTCCTAGAGACAGCAGACGAAGCAGCCTCCTTTGGACTCTGTGTTGTGTAAGAGCCCGACTCCGATGTGGATGACTCCTCCTCCAGACAGGGAAGGCACGCCACCTGGTCCTTGGTAATCTGCATGGTCATGGCAAAGATGGCCAGCATGAGCATGATGATCCCCAGGTAGTCCATGAAGACATCCCACCATGGCTTCAGGATGCGGTACGTGGGCTGGATGTCGTTCAGGGATGCAACCTCGGTGAGAGTAAACATCACTGCAATGCACAGGAAACAATGAATCATGTGAGTTAGACGAGAAGACTTGAGAACCGGAGAAGGAAAAATATTTAGATTAGTGAAAACATATCCACTTAAATGGTAATGCATCATTTTCTGTTTAAAGTCCAAATACAGATAGCACAGTCCATAAAGGTTTACTGTCCTGAGAATCATGTGTCATACATGAAAGGAAAACCCCCAAATAACACTCAAAATGAGTTACTCTTCAGACCAGCTGTACCATAAAGCCCAGAGGTGCAAATTTGTGAGCAACAGTTCTGTGGATTAAATCCCTGGCAAACTGGTTAAATCCGGGCAGATGAATTGAATTAAGACAAATGCCACTCTTCCCTTCCCTCAAAATTTTAGAGGGAAGGGAAGAGTGGCACTTAAAATTGTAGTTTTAGAGTCTAAAACTACCAATGATGTGTCCTTAAATAGCTTGTATAACCCTGATTGCTCCAGGGGAGCTGCTCGCATCGGCCACTGGATACAGTCAGTGTACAGCAACCAAGTGTGAATGTGGAACTGTGTACAGTAGGCGCACAGCAGGGTGTTAGTGAAGGAAAAAAAAGACCTCAACCTACGCTGGATGTTAATTTAAGTCATCCTCATGTGCTTCAATTATTTTCTTTCCGGGTCTTTTTCCAGCCCCATTTAATTATATAAAAACACTGAGCCGAGGCTCTGTGCAATCACTCTGATCCTCCTGACTTGTTTCAACATGTGGTTACTGCCTGGAATGGCTGGGAAACCTTTGATGTAAGCTAAGTCTACCAACTGTTATGAGTCACAGGAGTTTGGCACGCATGTGCTTCATTTAGTGAAGCAATGCAATGTGTGCCCTTTTGTTGTTGCATGTGGCACTTCCTGTATTTTCGGTGTTGCTTATTGCATCCATTTATTTGTTTCTGAACCATCTTTCTCCCCCAACAACAATAAGCAAAGCAAGTAATAAAAAGAATATATAAAAACATAAATAAACCATGCCCTCCGGCTCCGGTCTGTCGTGCCTAGGTGGAAAGACTGGTGATGCGAGGTTAGTAGTGCCTAAAGGAAGAATTACAAGACAACCATTGCCGAGCATCTAGCAAACGTGGGAAATTATTTAAGCCAATTATCAATAGCTAAACCTTAGCTGCGTGGATCAGCACAGCAGTGTTTAGGCTACCCAACCCGGCGTTTTCTTAAATGTTTGGAATGGTTTAGAGTAGACTGTGTGCTATTTCAACACCTGTTGTTCAGTATATTATTCATTTAAAGTCTGACGGGGGGGGGGGGGGAGACTACCAAAGAACATCCAGGTCACAAAACTGAGCACACAGTGTACTGGCCACTTATTAATTGAGTCTCATCTGAGGGAGAGACATTGTCTATACGGGTACAGACAACACACACACACACACACACACACACACACACGTCACACACCACTGAGCCGGTTCAACAAAGAAATGGGTCGCAGACTGCCTTGCCATGTGGAAAATAGGCGACAGGCCTTAACTATTCGGTACTAATAATAACATGTTAGGTAATTTGGAGTCACGTTACCACGAAATAGGAAAAAACTCCCTAAATTGTCGGGTGAAACGAGAGAAGATATCTTGCGCACGAACTTATGTTGTTGTACAGGGTCAGGTGACTTACAGTAGGCTATTGTAACACGGAGCAGCGTAGCAGGGTAACACTGTCCCAGCATATGTCACACTGTGGCTTATTATATCAGTGTCTATGTAGTCACGATGTAACATCATCGAGCAATATATAGACCACTAACTAGTAGTTAGTGTAGTTACTAACTACTATTAATAAAATTAATAAATAAACCGTGGAATGGCAAAATAACAACCAAAGGAGCATACTTACTGCTTATGTGACGTTATCTCAATCCAATTATTATTTTCTAATGCTACAGCCTACATCCCAGTTTGTGTGCGCCTCTCGCTACCAATTCATGGGTCCATCATCGTTTAAAACCATGAAGGGCTGATGATCGGCAACAACGTCCCTCATTCTGTCTGGAGACACACGACCCCGGCGCAGCTTGACTTGTCCGCGAGTTGCAGAATATGCGCAGATAGCAGCCTGACCATACCCATGTAATTCGAAGAAAAGGGTGGTCCAACATGGAACCCGTAGTGAACGATATTATGGACGTCTCTCATTGGAGGACGAAGACTTGACGCGGTGGGTGCTTATCTAAACCCTGAAAACTGTGAGTCTTCAACAGGGTTCCAGACAACACGACATGACGCGCTGCTGTTATAATGTTATTGTGAACTAGTCCAACTGGCTCATTTGGCCCCTCTTGTCGCCCTTTGTGTTCATGGCGCGTTAATAAACTATAGAATCCCTTAATGGACCTGATCTGAACTGTTAATAACTTGCCTCTTAACAGGAATACATTGTCCCTGTCGCATCACGCACTGTAGTCTGTCTATGCCTATATTAAAATAATATAATACCTCCTCTCTCTCCCCCCACCCCACCCCCTCTCTTTCTCTCTCTGTGTGTGTGCTTGCTATATTTCCAGCTTTGTCTGGATTTGGTTGCTGATGCACAGCGTCAGGAAGTGTCTCTTGAGTTCCAACCGGTAGGCTACAGGTTTCAACCGGTCCTGGCCAGATAATGTAAGAAGGAGAATGGGCTGCTGGCTGCTGGTACTCACAGTTCATGCTCACTCAACCCTTGTACTGTGTATGTGAGGAAGTGAGAGGAGAAGGAAGAAAGAAGGAAAGCCGTCATATATATGAGGGTGCTTTGAGATGCTTTGCCAGGCTGATAAGATCATACATGGACTTAGAGCTCATGTACAACCAACCACTCACATATATGACTGGACTATCTCATTAAACTTTGATACAGCGCAACATTTTAATTGCACTTGGTGTGTTGAGTGTGTCAATAACAGGTCTGTGGGACAGTGGGAGATCAAGTTAAGCAGGTTAAAACACAAAGTAGCCTGGTTTCCACTGTAGGGCTGGCCAACATTTTCTCATGACCTCGGTTATAATTCTCAAAACAGCTTTCTGTGATTCTCTTATATTGTACTTTATCTTACATCGTACTGCCACTTCATTTGTCAGTCAGGCAGTATTTTCAGAGACTAAATAATGTTATGCATTAGATTACACAAACATTTCAGTGGAACGTTCTTCCTGAGCCTGTAGAAAATGTGTTCATGGACAAGGCTCTGATGACAATGATTGTGCAACATTCTGCCCTGGTTCCAAGCCTGCAGATGGTGTCAAGGCTGTCTCCTAGAGACATATGGCTTCTGTGGTGCTGGATGGGGGAACGTGGTTGAGACACCATGATGGTGTGGTGGACAGAGAGGGGAAGGTGGTTTAAGGCAATGTCATTGACTCATTGGTGGTGTACCAGTCACACTGGTACAACCACATGGGGGTTCCTGCCTGTGTGGGGTGGAGCCAACAATGGATAATTACATAGGGAAAATGAACCCAGATGTCCATAGCAACCAACTCAAATGTGTTTACAGTTGTTGGAATGCACAGTAAATTATTCAATGTAGCCCCCATCCTGTTTTCTAGAGAAACCACTGTGCATGATGATCACGCACACAAATAACAGGTGTCACCTTTATTACTCTGAAAGCAAAGAGAATTATTACTATTCTTTAAGAATGTGTTATTCACACTGGCCGGGAATATCCTCACCATGAGTCTGCACTTATCCAAACCCAAGCACACGTTGTTTCTATGGCAATTATTACCTGTAAGCTTGCCAAGTCGATGATTCTCTATATGGTAAGACTGCAGGCAGCACTCTTATAGCGCTCAGCATGTTTGTTTGTGTCTGGATTCCCCGTAGTGAGGACGGTCTAAAGTGAAGACATAGGTTAGAGTAGGGAGCTAGGGACACAGTATAATACTCAGTGTTCATTTATCCATTTGTAGCCTACAGTAAGTCCGAGAGTGAAATATAACCAAACTAAGTTACATCTGTACACTCTGAATTAACACTGAGGATTTTATTGTGTAGTAAGTCAGAAGTTCGAAGCGCGACAGAAGTTTTGTGTGTGTGTTTGTGTGCGTGTATGAGGAAGTGAAAGTGAAAGGGTGTGCAATCTGTGCATATAGATGACACTACACTAAAGGTGTTCGCCACCATTTCCTTCCTATGCTTTGCTTCATATACTGAATAGTTCCCTGAAATGTATATTTACTTTTCCGTTCTAGCTAAGTGAAACCTTAATAGTAGCTGTGTGTGTTCATGCCACACAAAAATAATAATCTGCTTCCGGTGTCACTGATTTGAAGTCCCATAATTACATTATGTAAGCCATAAAAATTAGTATACATACAACATACAATAAAACACCCTTCCATATCCCATCACATGTATGAGTTCCCGATTTAGTTCCATGAAGTTCTATCTATGCAGTCAGAAACATTAAAGGGGTATTTCACTTTCAAACACTTCTGGGCTCATTTTAACACCTACTCTGGCTTTTGTGTGCACCCCATGGACAAGTTTCTTGGTTCAATGTTAGATATTTGATATACATTTTATCAGACATGCCCCCTTCCTATATAAACCTGTTGTGACTTCAAACTCCATTTTAATGTTAATGTTAGACTCATTGAAAACACACATCCCTGGTTCTGGTGACTGATATTGTTGTTCTAATGCGTGAGGGGACATGTTTTTTCAGTTACTTCTTAATTTATTTCATTTCATTGTTTTATTAAAATAAAATGAAAAAAGTAGGCTAATTGAAAAAAAAAAAAACCCTCATGCTGCTCATGCTGCGCTTTAGAAGGTCAGTCGTGTGGTGCAGCCATCAGGACACGAGTAAGCTGCTGTGTTTAGAGATTAATACGATGTTACACTTTTCTCACCAATATGAGACGTTATTACATTATGCACTGTTATTACATTATCAGCGGCTACATAAGGTTCTTAATGTAACACATTATTACATGCAAAAATCTGTTATTACGTCATGCACTCATGATATTACATTATAAGCTTATTACATTATGAGCTTTTATTACATTTACTTTATTACATTATGAATCGTTATTACATTATGAGCCATTACATTATGAGCCATTATTACATTATGAGTTACATAATGTCAATATAACCATAAAAAGCCTTTTCCACGCAAGCTATACAGCATTGTTTTTTCCTTTTTTTCTATTTCATTGATATAACTTGAAATGTTGTAGTCGGTTCGAGAGGGCAACAGTTCCAGCAGAAAGCTCCAGACTTCCCTTTCCAGGGCAATATTAGCCATTTCATCCTGGGGGATCCAGCGGCGTTCCAAGGCCAGCGTGGAGATATAATCCCCCCCATCTGGTCCTTGGTCTGCCCTGGGGCCTCTTCCCAGTTGAACATGCCCAGAGGAGGCTCAGGAGGCATCCATACTAGATACCCGAACCACCTTAGTTGGCTCCTTTCCGTGTGAAGAAGCAGCGGATCCTTTCGAGAGAAAAACTCATTTCGGCCGCTTGTATCCGCGATCTTATACTTTCAGTCATGACCCACATTTCATGACCATAGGAAAGAGTAGGTACAGCGACCACAATACTGCTCTGGCTCTTGTGCTCCAATTCTCCAGCTGATCCCCTGCTCCGTCCTCCCCTCACTCGTGAACAAGACCTCGAGATAATCGAGAGATAATGTGTACCAATTTGTGTGAGTTAATCTACTATCTTCTACTTTAAATCCAGAAATCTTTGTCTTGTCTGTGTCCCTTCATGACCATATATGGTGCATCAAGATGATGTCATAGACTGGCCTCCAAGTACTTGAAGACACCCAGACATTATCACACTGCAATGGAAAGCAGAAGTGTTGCAAAGCGAAGACGAGAAGATGGCGATAAATACTCAGTGTTGTTACCCACATATAATGAACGTGAGAATCTGCCTTTGATCATGTGGCTTTTGGTGAAATATTTCGGTGAAGGTGGATATGACTACGAGATTATCGTAATTGATGACGGCAGCCCAGATGGGACCTTGGAGATAGCAGAGCAACTGCAACAGATCTATGGGAAGAACAGAATTATTCTTCGACCAAGAGCATCAAAACTAGGCCTTGGCACTGCCTACATTCACGGCATGAAGCATGCCACAGGAAACTTCATCATCATCATGGACGCTGACCTGTCTCATCATCCTAAATTTATCCCAGAATTAATCAAGAAGCAGAAAGAAGGTAACTATGACCTGGTGTCTGGGACACGATACAAAGGCAATGGAGGTGTGTATGGCTGGGACCTGCGCAGAAAAATCATCAGCCGAGGAGCCAACTTTGTCACTCAAGTGCTTCTGAGACCTGGTGCTTCAGATGTCACTGGCAGCTTCAGGCTGTACAGAAATAAGGTGCTGGAGAGCCTGGTTGAGCAGTGTGTCTCCAAAGGCTATGTATTCCACATGGAGATGATTGTCCGGGCGAGACAGCTCAACTACACCATCGGAGAGGTACCGATTTCATTCGTGGATCGAGTTTACGGAGACTCCAAGCTGGGAGGGAATGAGATCATATCATTTTTTAAAGGGCTGCTCGTGCTCTTTGCAACGACATGAATCAGTATGTACAGTATGTATGTATGTCTGTGTGTCCCAGACCGAACTAGTGTCATCAGACCGAACAACCTCAAACCCGTGTGACCCATATGACCCAGGCCGGGGGTGTGCAGTGCTGAAACACACAGTTTCAGAATTTCAGATGAAGCTACAGGTGAAAATGTACTTAATGGTCAGGGCAGCAGTGACATATTTATCCAAACTCTCCCATATTGGTGCGTCACAGCTTCACACTGCTTTGACGATGTCACAGTTTATCTTTCCTCTGGTCTTGGTCTTTAGACCCGCAGATCCGTTGAGGTTCATGGTTCATCTTGTGTACGAGATATACAGTAAGAGTAACATTATTTTGTTCATTGTAGCAGCAATAATAATAGTAATATAATAATAAACACATACAACAACCGGGAGAATCGCAAAAAAAAGAGCCTCTTTCCTTGTGGCCACATCTGAAACAGTGTATTGGTTGGGACTGCTATACAATCTTTAATTCTGCAAGCTTTACTGACACAATGTAATGTCCATTGTATATGTCTTGGATGGAAGGAAGTTCCACCCTCTGTGTGGAGTATCTCGTGGGAGTACATGGCAAAGGAGCGCCGGGACATGAGGTGCATGAATCATGGTATCGTCATGACGATCTTATAAAGGAAGTGGGATTCACTGGTCTGTGCCTTCCAAGAGAGCGCCAGTGTGGCTGCATCTTGTCTGACGTCGGCTGGGGTGATACCAACTGTAATCTGCTCATATTGTACTTAAATAACGTATTACATCAACTGATTACATGGGCAATGGTGTTATATGTTGTACCTAGCGTTGTTGATCTTTTTGCAGTGAGCCCCGTTGGAGCTCACTGCTGTCAAATGTTCAAACCAAGACCCCCGAGATGGGGCTCAGGGATTCACACCATTTGGAGCTGCCAATGCTGGCACCTCAGATGTTGCATACTATACTCAGCAACAGCAATATGTGATTCTTTGAGCCTCTTTGACATTTACATATAGGAAATGGATAGGGGGGGGGGGGCAGGGAGGCAGAAGTGCAAATAGAAACGGAAGCAGAGATAGAGAGACTTGAAAATGACAACCATTTTGATTATTGCGGTCAAATCTACAGTATAGGGATCAGAATCTTAATACCATTTATTGCTTTATTGTTTAATTGTGCTAATTATTTGCATTGGGAATGTGATATGGGGATTCATGTGCCAATTTTCATTACACCATGGGTTCCCAGATTGCACCATGAGTGATGGGGGATAATGCAGGACGCACCCCCTCCCTGAGTGGGCAAGTATTTGAGTTGGGTTTGTGCTAGGTAGGTTACAAAAACTGGCTGTGCTTTCAGAATTAGAATGAACCGGTTATTGAGTAATTGTGTGTCAACAAGTTATAAATTATGAAACCGTCTATGAAGGTTATAGTGTACCCATTTAGCCAGGATGTTGTTTTGAATTTAGCTCCACCTGCTGTTTTGATAAAACATTTGGCATGCCATGACTCCATTGTGACATTATTTTTTCAATGGCACTATAGTAATAATGACATTAATGAAGGTTATAAAATTACACTGTTAGCCACCGATTAAACTAGGTAGATCCTTAATCTACCTATGAAATGTAGAATATAGCCTATACCACAGATTTCTATTCTATTTTTTATTCTTTTGTATATTTTTTTGTACGTGGTAGGCTACGAATTCATCCATCAAGTCAACATCAATGGAAGAGTCATAGTGAAAGGGGCAAACTAGGGGGGTCAGCAATTGCAGACTGGCACAGACGCATGGCACTGGCTGATACAGAGAAACAGTGAAATCACTGTTAAACCATATTGCTTTAGGGGTGAAAGTTTATGGGATAGACAATGGTTATAAATTAAGTAATTAAATAACCCTTTATTTGCCCCTGTTTCAATTTGAATAGTTCATGACATTGTTTGGATATTTCAAACAATGTCTTACTACAATAACTAGGTTAATAAATATGTCTCTGTTAACCACTTTCAATCTGGCATGCCTATTTTGGGCATGTCATAGGCAGGAACAAAAGTGCTGCCCTTTGACAAGAAATGTAAATTTAAAAAACACAACAATTTACGCAAAGGCTCTGGCTTAGGGGCCCTCTGAGCTCTTGGGCCCCTGGGCCAAGGCCCAGTAGGCCTGTTCAGTAATCCACCCCTGCTCATTGAGCATAACCTTGTGTCACCATGCTTTCCAGTTTCCACACAGACGAAATTTGGGGATGGCTGATAACATAGTGACATCATAGTCATGATGTAAGCGATGAGGTGTCATCTTTATGTATTGTCTTCTGTGCTTGTATGCAAGGCAAGCGCAAGCCTTCAGTTCAAGTTTTTAAGTTCCCATGACTTTTATTTTGATATAGAAACTTTTACTTCCACTTCACCTTCTTCCTTCATCAATATGAAAAGGAAAACTAAAAACAGAAACAAGGAAAACTAAAACTGCTTTTCGGATAAGCATTTTCCATTTTCGTTTGGAAACAGAAAAAGGATTTGCGTACACTCACCACTTAACCTCGAGTCACCAGTCTTTCCACCTCGGAGGAAAGCCTGATTTTTAACTCTATGCCTGGTATGCGTTACTAAAGACCCATATGATCCGGTCTAGGCCACGCCTACTGAAAAAAAAAGAGAAAAGAATCCTCCTTCCGGATTCTGCCCATCCGGTTTTGCGGTGCCGCTTTGTTTTGGTTCCCCAATCCCTATTTAAATGGAATAGAATTTTCCCGTGGGATAATACAGACGCTAAATAGTCTCCGGATAGTGCACGCACATTTACATTTAAAAAATAAGCTAAACCATGCCGCATCAAGGATTTTATTAGGACGGACCTATTTTGGGGTGAGTCAGGGTGAGGTCTTTCCGGCTCTGCCCATCCGGTTGCTTGATGACGCGGATGACGCGCCTGGTGACGTAGAGTTACTTCCGCTCCCGAGCGGATCATAGACCCGAAAAGATATGCTGCCCAGGCATGCCCAGGCCGTCCTTTCGAGAAGCCCTATTGGTCCTTTCTGCAGTCACGTGGTCATCTAAAGCTATAAATAGAAGTAGAAGACACCATTGTTCGCAGTGTGTACCGTGACTCTCTGACTGAACAGCAGTGACATGGCGTCGACAAGCCGGTGTGTAGCAACTCTTTTTTATAACACATTATGTTTATGTTTGGCTCTTACAATGCGAGTTTATGAAGCTCTAAGTCTAGACCACAACAATAAGTCAACAGTGCCAACAGCCAACATGTCCTCCTCAACTGTTTTGACCGTTCAGGTTTAAAACCAAACATAACGGTCGGAGCACTTTAGATGCTATCAAGCTTTTGTGCGCAGAAGTGACTATTCTCTTGTAGGATCAACGTCTACGTTGACTTATGATCGTCCGTTCACTTCACGTCTCTCGTCCATTTATCATACATATAACATCTTGTCACATCATAGGTTGTCACTCACGATGACTGTAATGTACACGATATATGATATAGCGTCGTGATGCTATATGTAGCCGTTAGCTAGTTTCTTTTACCAGGCGAATGTTTGTTCTGTGTAGTCAGTCTTAACTAGCACATAGCTGGTTTAATGTTTTATCTTACTTTTAGATCCTTTAAAGATTGTGACGGCACCGTTGGTCTATCTGTAGCATTTTGTGTTGATATTGTAGCGTCTATCGTCAGACGTAGTTTCAGTACATTAATATCTACGTAAATGTTTTCCTCACTTTTTTTTTTCTAGGCGTCCACCAGTATAATGTTGATACGAACCATTATCAGGTTTAAATCTTGCCCAAAATGGATGCAAGACGCCTTTCGCTTTCGCCACATCATCACGCGTTTTGTTTTCGTCCCGAATCACGTCTGTTGGCTTTTTTACAGACATTAACAGACCGAATGCTATGATGGCGTATTGCCGTTATATTTGTTTTGAATGTGTTTTTTTTGGTGACTCGGTCAATGATGGACGGATGTCGTGGCCTTCAACGATGTTTGCTTTTCTCTCCTCTATGCCAGGAGACAATCTCTGGGGTTTGATACTGCTCAAGCTAACTTAAACTCATTTTGGGCCTCAGCTAGGTCGACATGACATACACATACTGACTTCCTGTTGATGTTACTAAAGAAAGTTCCCTCTGAATAAGAAAAAACTAAGAATAATTTCCCTTTGCATTAGTGTTATTGTTGAACCGTCACAAGACCAGCAATCCTTTGTTTTTGCCTCTGGGGGCACACCCCCTTTTTGTGTAGAACCAGGAACTCTGTTTGTCTCCTCCCCTTTCTTAGTCTACTTCCTCCCGGCTCTTTCTGTATTTATTACTACTAACAACACTACATGTTTAGGGCAGTGGTGCTGACAGATTCTGCTGTTAGCGGAATTTGTCTTGAGAGATTACAAGACCAGGGGTTGCTGATCAGATAACTTTTGGGAATCTTCAATTTCCTTTAAACAGGTGTAGCGTCAGGCTTAGCAGAGACTTGCCACCAACACAAATGCAACCTCTCTCTTTCTCTCCCTTACTTTTCTCCTTGTTGAGGTTCTTGCAACCCTCCCTAATTTAACCCCTTGAACCCAGCATGCCTCTTGTAGGGCGAACAGTCACCAAAATAGCAGATCTGCAAGATATTTGGTGGAGTGATTTAAAAAGCGTACAAAGTACAGTTGCCTCTCGGGTTAGTTTAATTAAGAATAGAGGGTTTAAGTGATTAATGCCTGTTTTTTTTTGTGTAGCGGAGATGCTCTGGCTCTTCCCAAGGTTCAGTGCCCCAACCACCCTGATGCACTGCTGGTGGAGGACTACAGAGCAGGCGACATGATCTGCCCAGAGTGTGGCCTTGTAGTGGGTAAGAGATGGTTTGTCTCTCTTTAGTGATGATAATCATGCAAATGAAGCAACGCGAAAAATATCTTTGCCTCCTTTGTAAACGCTCTCTTGCTGTGTTCACACGGGGACATACAAAGCTACAGTCTACCTTTCAATTGAAACCAGATATGCTATGATGCTTTGTATCTTTTGTAGTTGCGTGTGAATGCAGCATCTCACTCTTGGCTCACTCAGTGACTCTTGGGGTGCCAGCATATAATGATGAAAGAAACCAATCGCATTCAGTCATCAGGCATAGCAAACTACGAAACCAGGCAGTACCTAACTAGTGTTCTAACTCATAAGAGTGTCATACAGCTGCAGTGGAACACAGACTTCCTCTAATGAGCCCCCTGGGAGTGGTGCGGGGAGGGCAACCTAATCATATGGGGATATAGCAACTGAGCCAGAAACCGATGTAAGCCAAGTGACCTGTGACTTGTCTGTCTCTCCCATTACTTCGGCTTTCCCATAAGGAGATGAAAGTCAAGTTACAGTCCTGTGGGGATCTCTGACTTGAACTGATTCAGTTGATCCCTAGACATGAAAAATCAGAGGTGCTTGTCCGCCATAGTGGCACGACTGGTGCAATGGTTAAATCAAATATGGCCGCCATTGGCTATGATGAAAATCCAACTTTTTTGTTTCCGAGTGTATATGTCACAGGGAAATTGGCAGTCCAGGGAAATTGACAGGGGAGCGCTAGTTTTATAGGCGCGGGGCGGTGCTGCGAGGCGGGGCTTGATGCGAGGACGACGACCACAACAACAATATAACAACCAGGAAGCTACGCTAGGGGAACGCTGAAAATAAAATGGATAATATGAGAGAAATACTCAAGTAAAGTACGAATACCTCAAAATTGTACTTGAGTAAATCTACTTTGTTACTTTACACCACTAGTACAAAGCTCAGTGGCGCACTTCGATAATCATTGGACTCCCCACCCACTACCACTGGGAGCCGGGGTTTGACTCCCGCTCGGGACATTACTTTTTCAAACAACCGCGGACTACTTTTTTTTCGCTGATAAAGTATAGTTTTGGACCATGACGGAGGCGCGCCGACTTAGCAGACCTTGAGGCCGAGGAGTCGCGCCCGAGCGCCTCCAGGCGCGAGTGCCCGCGACGACCGGCCGATGGTCTGCTAGTCGACTTAAGCGCCGTCCGAGTTATGTACCGATAGGCACAGAATCGTAAATGATGTTGTGGGGACTGCGTTTGCCCCAAGTGCCACTCACTGCACTAACATAGCCCGCCAGGCCCGCCCCCTTGTGCTTCAACTGCATGGAATGAGGGTGTGTGTGCGCGTGCGTGCGTGCGTGCGCGCGCGCATGCGTGTGTGCGTGCGTGCTCGTTTGTGCATGCGTGCTCGTTTGTCCGTGCGTGTGTGGTGTGGGGCTCATGTCTGGCTTGCATTGCCCTCTAGCGTTGATTCTACAGAATTGCCTGAGGGGCGGTGAAAACAAGCGTACCCCTTTCAATTTCCCTGGAATGCCAATTTCTCTGTAACATATATACACATGCCTATGTAATGCCTCCATTTTGACTAATTGTGGTGTGTGGAATTCATTTATAATATGACCATTTTTGGGTGATTTTGACCTTGAAAGGTCATGGTCAAGGTCATTTTGCTATTCCAAAGACCTTGACCATAACTTGGCCATTGTTAGGAGTAAAAATGGGTCTAATTCTGACAATTTATAATTAATTACTGATATTGTTTTGACCATTAAGGATCAACTTGCATTGACATTTTTCAATAACTCGACATGAGAAATATAAATGCAATTATAAACACCCCCTTTAACTTTTATTTTAATTGGGTGTTGAAATAAACAAATAAGACTATGTAGGGAAAAAAGTGATATAGGCCTACAAATAAAATCATAACCCCTAATTAAATAACAATTTCACTCAAAGTGCGGTGTTCTGCGTAATTTTGATCATGTTCGTATCATGGTCAGTATCATGTTAGTATCATGTCAGTTATAGTGGCATGTGGTATGGCATGGCTTACACATGTATATCATGGTCAGTATCATGTTAGTACCCTGGTCAGTATATTGCTAAAGATGCCTCACAAGATTAAACCATCAGAAAACGAATCCTTGGCCTTGACCCCACTTACCAATTATGTTTATTTGCATTTCTTTAAATAATGATAGATAAGACTTGTGCTTTTCTAGTATCTTAAAGACTCTTAACACAAACAAAACAAATGGCAACGTTGAAGGATTTTTTTTTAAATGGGAGCTGCAAAATAGAACAGTAAAATGGGCTTTGGCTGGAAAGGCAAAACTGAGGAGTGAGTAGGGGCTGGGCTGCTTTGATGCAAGTTGGAACTTCCACAGAGACTGCTGAGAAGGCTCCACCAACCCTCAGGTTCGGTGCTTGTTCCTTGGGATTTCTAGGAGGTTTATATCCCCTTACCCGAGGGAGTGGGAGGGGACATGATGTTGAGGGAGGTTGGAAAGGTAGTGAGAGCTAGGTTGTTATGGGCCTTGTAGCCAGGTGGTGTGTAGTATTTTGAAATGTATTCTGTATTTGACTGAGAGCCAGAGTACATACTGTAATTTATTGAGGCATTGTAGAGGCGGCTATTGCAGTAGTCGAGTCTGGATGTGATAAAGGCATAAATGTGTGATTCTGCAATGGTGTGATATTTTGGGTTGCAGGTGGGCAATATTGCGGGGGCTGACAAAATACTATTTTGGTGATCTGGTTGATGCCTTTGTGTATGAAATGTGCTACAGAAATAAACGTAATCAGTGAAATAATTGTCAATTATCATGAATAAATACTAAATTGTTGAGTTGTGACAAGCATGGATCAACATTTCTGGGTCAATGTATTGAAATCCATCCAAAAAGACAGATTTAGCCGTGGATTAATCATTTGGTTTATTGGATGGTTCTCCATAGGCGACCGCGTAATCGACGTGGGTTCAGAATGGCGGACCTTCACCAATGAGAAAGCCACCAAAGACCCATCCAGAGTGGGAGACGCCCAGAACCCACTGCTCAATGGGGGTGACCTAACCACCATGATCAGCAAGGTGAAGGGATTACTTGAGGCCCATAATTTTCTTTCTTTGTATGAATGAATTTTGTCTTGTCATAAGACAATATCACGTTCACTTCTTGGAAACAGAAAACGGCACAATCCACTATATGTGGATTCTGCACAACACAGAAATGCATTGTTTTTAATATGGAGAATTGTAATGTGTATTTTCCATTGCAGGGAACGGGTGCAGCCAGCTTTGACGAGTTTGGCAACTCAAAGTATCAGAACCGTCGCACTATGAGCAGCTCAGACAGGGCCATGCTGAATGCCTTCAAAGAGATTACCACCATGGCAGACCGCATCAACCTACCAAGGAATATTATAGTAAGATATCTCTGTACTGAGTCTGACCTGTAGGAAATAGTAGTAACAATGTTATATCAACCAGTCGTGTACCTCCCACGTGTCTCCCATTTCTTTTGCTAAGACAGTATTAATGGTGATTGTACCATAGCTTGCCATAGGCTGATGAAAATTCTCAACAAATCGACCCTGAAATCAGGCCATTGTTAAAGGGATACTTCACTCTCGGGCCGGGGACACATTTAAAAAAAATATTAAAAATAAATGAAAAAAGTTATGGAAAATTCATGGCCCCCTCACGACACGCAGTGTCCTACTAATGTGTGAGGGGGCCATGAATTTTCCATAACTTTTTTCATTTATTTTTAATATTTTTTTTAAATGTGTCCCCGGCCCGAGAGTGAAGTATCCCTTTAAGTATTAGCATAAGTGGCAAGTATCACTTATGCAGTGTTTTTGAATTCTACTGGCTTTTGTATGATACACCCTAAATTCTAATTAATTTGTATGACTGTTGAGTCTTTGCAACCAGACAGAAACAAATCTTGAGCACAAGACATCAATGTCAAAGCATGCGTTTTGAGCTTGTGACAACAATGTTACAGAGGCCTTTGCTAGGATTTAAACACAAATACGTTTGTGGCGATCATATTCACAAAGATGGCTCATATGCCACAACCCATTGGTACGTTTTTATTTATTCATTTTGGTACCGTATGCCAGTAGCCACATTAGATAAAAGCTTTTTAACTTTTTTGTTTTTCCCTAGATAGTGTCGTGTGGAGTTATGATGTTATGATCTACTAATTTGCCTGAAGCCAAGCAGGGGTCCTTACTACTTTTAATGTTTTTTTTTAACTGACATGTTTGCCTCTACAGGACAGGACAAATAATTTATTCAAGCAAGTCTATGAACAGAAGAGCCTGAAGGGGCGGAGTAATGATGCCATTGCCTCAGCCTGCCTTTACATAGCCTGCAGACAGGAAGGAGTTCCCAGAACATTTAAAGGTCAGACCAATATTTTTGAATCTTGTAATGAATTTTTTATTTTGTTTGAAGTCTGTGCAAGCTGTTCTATTTTCCAGTAAATTAGCTTTGAAGGTTTGTCTCAGAATAGTTTATAAGCCATTTGGGTCGCCTACTGTGGCAAAATGATAAACGCAAATAATTTCAATAGCATTGACTTGGTTGGACAGTGTAAATGTTTTGAGGCACAGTGATGTTTATTTTCCCCACAAAATTGATTTGTGGAACACTTAATTTTCTTTGCTTAGCTTTCATCTAAACGACCAGTCACAATTGCCCTCTGCTCCTATCCACAGAGATCTGTGCCGTCTCCCGGATCTCCAAGAAGGAGATTGGCCGGTGCTTTAAGCTGATCCTCAAGGCACTGGAAACCAGCGTGGACCTCATCACCACAGGAGATTTCATGTCACGCTTCTGCTCCAACCTGGGCCTGCCCAAGCAGGTGCAGATGGCCGCCACCTACATCGCCAGGAAGGCTGTGGAGTTGGACTTGGTGCCCGGCAGGAGCCCCATCTCTGTAGCTGCAGCCGCCATCTACATGGCCTCCCAGGCCTCAGCTGAGAAGAAGACCCAAAAAGGTGGGTGTATGTGTATACATATACACACACAGTATATTATCGTCACCTTCTTAAACTAATGGCCAATGTCATTTTTTTGAGGAAAATTATATTTTTGCCTAAGTCAGCTCCTCATGACACTGGCCACCTCTGGTAAAATCTCCTAATTGAAAAGGATCATGCTATTTCCTCCCCTTTCAGTATAATGGCCTTCAGTATAATGGCCTTGGCCTATCTCCCTAGTGTGACTTGGGCCAAAATAGGCATTTATTTTGGCCTAAGTCACATTGTTTTTTTTGCTTATTTTGGAGTAAATCATTTGGTCAGGTTTAATCCTATTTAAACCCATTTTAAATCTCTTATGTTACATAACTGACATAAAGTGTTATTTTTATTTTAATAGTCATAATTTGTTATAAACGTTTTGGTTGAAATGATAAAGAACTATAGTTTTGTTTTGGATCATTTTTTTAAAAAATCTGAAAAACTTGAAAAAATTACTTGGGCCATTAGTTTAAGAAGGTGACGTTATTATATATATCAAAATCATGTACTGTAAGCCGAGCTGCTGTTGCATTAAGTGATCTTTTTCCCCTGATATCTCAACAGAGATTGGAGACATTGCCGGCGTGGCAGACGTCACAATCAGACAGTCATATCGTCTCATTTACCCTCGCGCTGCAGATCTCTTCCCTACAGACTTCAGATTTGACACGCCTGTGGACAAACTGCCCCAACTGTGAAAATTGGAAGATTTTGAGAAAATTGTGGATTTGGGGGGTTTATCTTCCCCCCTCCTTTGTTTTGGTATTTTCAGGCTTTGTTTAAGATAGGTCAGTGTAGAGAGAAACCAAGGGCAGAGAGAGAGGAGACAAGATGGGGGTCGGATTTGACCCTGGATCCTCCCGCTCACATGGAGCATAATGGTCTGTGCACTAACTGAGCCACCAGGCATCCCTCTTCCCTCCTTTCTTAAGACTTTCGACTTCGTCAAGGCAATTTTTGCAGGAATACAGAGACACACATTCCAATTGCTTCAATATACAGATTGCAGACTGTACTTACAGTATTTTCATTTGAGTGTATATATCTTGTATATATGTCCAAGTGAGAAAGTGTAATTGGTGGTTGCAATTTTAGGCTGGATTCATACTTTTTACATACATCTTTGATTTTTAGGAAAATGACCAGGTTCCATTTTGTTAGCTTCTTTGCATTATTACAGCTACATTAATGGTTATCATTTCCCTGTTTGAATAATATTAAACTTTGTTTAATGAAAACATACTGGTGTTAATTTGATCTTCACTTCACTCCTGCTTGCAAAGGCTTTTTTTTTAAACATGAACTTAAAGGGATAGTTCACCCAATAATTTTTTTTCTAATTTAATGGAGACTTGAGTTCATTTATATATTTTGTCTCATTCCTAAGCCAATAATTTGACCGGCAGCGTTTCCAGTAGGAGACGCAAAGAGTCTCCTTTGTTTCTCGTACCGGAACCGCTGCCTACCGTTCTGCTGATCAAAATAGTGTCTTATTCATTATTGGCTTGGCGACAAACATCCATGAATTCAAGTCTCCATGGGGACTAGTAATCGATAGAAAAGTTTGGGTAAACTATACCTTTAAGACTGGCCCTCTTCCTCAAGCGGACACACTTACCATGCCTTAATTAAAAAAAATTAGACCATTACCATCTGATTACCGCTAATAGGACCCTTAAAATGAAAAGTCAGTTTAGCCAAAAATGTGCTCAAAGTAAAATTATGAGATGAAGGGTAGACCCAGCATGGTTCACAATCGCAAAGCGGTTGATGAAACCACTCTGTTCAATTCAAAGGATGCATACAAGAGCCACCCACCACTATTAAGTGTTTAATTTGTGCATTCATGATAGGCAACAAATGACTGCTTCTTTTATTACACCAGGGTGAAACAGCAAGTTTTGTGACTTCATTATTGGTGTACCATCCAAAAAGATCTCGTTTGTTCTTGTTCCAACATGCACAAGCAGCCATTCATAAGCAATGGGGGAAAAATAAGGAAAACAAAAAACTTTGTACAATCTATTTTCATCATTATGCTAAACATAGATATAAAAAAACTTGATAAAATTAGTGCTTTCAGCTTAATTGTGTGTACATATACATATATACCCTGCCCCGCCCCTGTAGTGATTCATATCGACAGGTGACAATTTCTGGGTCAATTTCTAATTAAAATACATCCATTTACTGAAAGATCTTAATGCCTCAAGCACCAGTTTGGTAGGGTCTGCACTTGTGGCAGGCAATACAATTGGTTCTATTGTGCCAGTGTGGACAATTAAACCAAATTTTCAAATTGACCCACATCTAGAATGCACTCACTGGCACTGAGTTTGGCCTGGTTTCCCCCCCAAAAAAATCATCTTAGCACTTAGTTTACAAAGGAACATGGTAGATCTTGGCACTAAGATGCTTTTGGGAAACCCAGCTGATATTTTTATTAGCACCATTTCCCATGTCCTCCAATGAGGACCAAATGAATGGGTTTTGGTAGTAAAGCTGTAACTCTGCGAGAGATTTAGGATTAGTGTGTGTTGTATTTGTAAGTAAACTGAGGTATCAAGAGGAACTTGTCAATTCCACCACACCTGGCTGTCCATTCAGGAATGACAACTGAAAACTGAAGTGAAACTTAAACTATATTCTGCTGAAAAGAGATGTTGAGGGTAGAAGACTAGAGCACACAGCTTCATTTGTTGTTCAATAAGTAAAGGTTTTGTTCTCTGTGCAGTACTGCATTCAGCAACTTGCTGGAGTGCCACTAGGTGGCCTTGGGGAGTAAATTGTAATTGGAGAAGTTTCACTTTACCTTCTCTAAAACAACTTCAGGGATTACTCGTATGACAGATTCAATTATCATTTTTATATATCAGGTATGAAATTAAACTAATGTGATTCTCCAGGATGATGCGGTTTAGTATAGTAATACCTTTTAACGCTGGATGGACTGTTTTATACTATATAGCACTATAATAATGAGGGTCCTTGTATTCACGCATACAGTTGCTGTAATATTCATGTGAACAAGATGACAGCATTTGGAACAGCATTGAAAGGTGAGTCCATCGGAGCATGGAATAGGCATTTTAGACTGGAATAGTACACAAAACAAAATGTAGTGTTATTTTTCATTCCATTTGGATTTCAAGTTAAGAAGCAGTAGTAGTAGTCAAGATGTTTGCTGCAGTTGACCATTGTGCCAGTTCAGTGACATTAATGCTTTGAGCACTTCAAATTCATCGATTAACAATTTCATTCATGATCATGGCAGACAAATCAACCATACAGTGAGATATTAAAGTCCTTTAGCTATGGCGAGGGCTTTGCCAAAGAAAAAAAATCAATAAAATATATGAATGAATATAATCTGTACAGACCAAAAAAAAACTATTTTAAAATACAATGACAGTGACGAATAATAATGATTGTGTTGTTGTCTCCTCGAACTAAAGGAGTTCATATGAAAACATTCTCAGTGGTCAGACAACAGACACGACGACGTGCAGGAGAACTTGGTGCGCTGCCTCCTCTTTCACTGCCAAGTTCCTCCGAGAAGCAACTTTTTGCTTTGTTTTTTTTTTGTTTTCTTTTTTATAAAAAAAAAAAGAAAAAAGGTTCTTCATGTCGATTTAAAAAAACAAACATGGTGTGTTGTCCGTTGGGCAGGTGGGATGGCTGGCCGTGGGCTTGTCCGTTCAATGGCACAGAGCAGGACCCAGAGGCCTTGAAGAGTGGATATTCACTGCCCTGCACCTCACCCCACCCCCCGACATTTTGGGCAGGGAAGAGGAAAAGAGCTACAGTCTTCGCTGCTCTGATTGGTTCACAGTGTGTGTGTGTGTGTGTGTGTGTGTGTGTCTGTGTATTCATGTATGTGATTATCATGTATGTGTGTGCGTGAGTGAACAGGAGAGCTAACACCAGTCAGCGATGTAGTCAAAGTCATTGAACATGTGCTGCTCGTCTGTGTTGAGTACTCGTGGCTCCCTGGGCGGGGTGAGAATCGGTGCCTCTGAGGTAAATTCATCATCAAAGTTGCTGACGTCGCTGGCTCCCTGGATGGTCGGTACGAACGGCGGCTTCACCTTCTTAGCCAACAGTCCATTCCAATCCATGTTCTGCCAGGACAAAGTGTTAGTAAAAAAAGAAAGAAAAGTCTGCTTAAAACATAAAGATCTACATTTTGTCTTTCAATCACAGTGCCTCACTCCATAAAGACATGATTCATATTCATACGTCTTGTATAGAAACTCACCCTGAAGAAGAGATGTTTCTTCACCTCCTCTGCGTCCCTCTCTCCTGCCCCCAGACGCCGCTCTGGGCTCCTCCTCAGAAGCTATGGAAAAGACAGGATGATAAAGAACAGTAAACATTTACCAGACTCACTCACACACAAGGCAAAATCCTCTTATGCAAACTGAAAACTGGCTTGAGTCTGCTTGGAGCACTATATGAGTGGGGTTTCCAGTTATGGGCCGATCCAACTGGTCCCACCTACCACACAAGGACCACCCAGACTCATTAAAAGTAGATTACATTAATGGTAATGGAATGAAGCAGTCTGGTCTGACCGCAACGCAAATCCATCAACATCCCCGACAGGGAACTACTGCATACACCTTTGTGTAGATACCACAATAAACATCAGCAGAGACAAATGAGGAAAACATAATGCCAAAAACATAATACAAATATATAGGCCAATATATAAAATATATGACCAACTACAACATGAACGACAGAACTTTACTTACATAGTAAACCATACATATTGCTCCACATGAACAGATTCATTATTTATTCAGGCTATGGGACACTAACCTTGTTCCCATCATAGATGCACTAAACATATTGTCACAAGGGCTGCAACAATAGATTACTTTCTTAGCAATTATTCTATCGATATTCTTTTGGGGTAATCTAATCGAGAAACGCTTTCTGTATATATCAATGAATCTAATCGACTAAATCAATTAGTGTGATTTTATACATTGTCGTACAATAGTGCAATCATAATTCTCTGTATTTTTGAAAATCATCACATTTTATTAAAATCCATTATTCTTGATCATGGATTAAATCAATTCGTTTCTTTAACAGATGCACCTATAATTCTCAGTTGACTAAACTCACCCTCCTCATGATGGAAATGGCCTCGGTGGATAGGAAACGTGGGTAGCGCACTTCATCATTGACAATACTGTCGAACACCTCCTCCTCATCATCACCAGGGAATGGAGACTGAGAGAGAGACAAGAGTCAAATGACATTATATTGTGCGGAAGATTTGATCTTACGTTTTGTAAATTTGCAGTAATACATATCATTTATGTAACCATTTTGTATAACAGTTCACAGCTGTATAATTCATGAGGCTGAGAGCCAGACAGGTGTCATCCACTTACCTCCCCAACTAGCATCTCAAAGATCAAAACGCCCAGCCCCCACCAATCCACAGCACGCGTGTACGATGTCTCGGTCAAAACCTCTGGGGCCAGGAACTCTGGCGTGCCACAAAATGTACTGGTGCGGTCCCTGAATCCCATTCCTGAAGGAATGATGAAATATCCTATATTAAATGTAGCTTATTTCCCTTTGGCATTTCAATGTAACGGGACACATTGTTTGTCTTGGGTTACGTCATAGACATGACACGGCCATATATGGAGACCACTGGAATCTGGACTTTCAGGCTGCGAAATGGCCTGAAAATCTAGGTGTGACAGTGGCCTGAACATCTAGTTTACTAAAATGGGCCCATAATTTTTTTCCCCACTCAAACATACTCTTTTTAGAAACTGTGCATACAGTACAAGTCCATTAAAAACTGATAGAATTAAAACATAATAATAAGTTACAGTTTTAAAACAATGCCCCAGAATACAGATTGCTTTAGCAAATAGAGGTCTTTGGCCTTTAGACTAATGCAGATTGCCACCTTACCCTCTTTGCAGAGCCCAAAGTCTGCTATCTTCACATAGCCCTCTGTGTCTAAGAGCAAGTTATCCAGCTTCAGATCTCTGTAAGTTGTCATATGAAAAAAAAAAGAAATAAATCAACATCAAACGGCAAGATGAATTTCTCAATGAATGAATCATTCATTTTCGGAATGAATGAATCCACTGTGATGGTGTCTTACCTGTACACAATCTTATGGTCATGTAAGAACTGTAGTCCCAATACAACACAAGCTGCATAAAATCTGTACAAGGGACAAATGAACAAAAATAAAGCTATGGTGAGACAAGATTCAGTGAGAAATCAGGGGAACCGCATCAGCAGAGATTCATTTTTATTTAAACAAACGGACACCATGGGTAAACCCTTAAACCATCTATAAGCCCTTGAAAATTACCCATTTCTGTTCTATGAATGTGAATTATATGATTCTTAAGTTTGATAATATTAGAGCTTCACGAAACTACCTCAACTTATACTGTACACACATGAAAACACCATTCACCAGCCCATGTAAGGTTAAAGTGGTTAAACTGAGTTTTTGTGCCATTTTAAGAAATTTAGCTGGGGACCCAATGGAACCCCCTCAAGGCCTTGGGGGGTCTCTGGCCCCACTTTGAGAACCGCTGACTTACATAAGCTGGTAGCTGGTTAAACTCCCAGTGACTTACATGGCCCTTGGCTCTTGGAAGACGTCAGCATGGATGTGCATCATCAGGTCACCTCCAGCCGCGTACTCCATGACAAAGCACACATGTTCCTGCGTCTGGAAGCATGCAAACAGGTTGACCAGGAACGGGTGACGCACACTGTTCACTGCCTCAAAGATCCTCTTCTCACACATCAGGCTGGGAAGAGAGCGGGTGATGGCATTGTTAATATTAGGAGCATGGAAAATGTACATTTATACCCAGGCACTGAAAACATATGCAGACGTGCGTACATAATTGCATGAGCACAATGGACTGATCTCACAGAGTATGTACATATTAAGTCATAAACTATCATTCAAGCGACCATCAACACTTAATAAATCCACAGAGCAAAACCAAGTCGTACGCATTTAGCTTCCAAATCATTTTGGTTTAGAACTCAAGATACTTTGGGTTACATGAGCATGATAAACGCCTCTGTTGTTGACATAAAGATCAAAGTAATTTTGTCTGGGAGCCCCAGGTCTCTCAATCCCTTACCTGTCAACCTCATCACGAGCCACAATGTCGCCTTTCTTCAGAGCTTTGATGGCGAACATCTCCCCCGTGCTTTTATACTCTGCTAACAACACCTGGGAAATGCAGGCAGATAGTTTAAAAAGAGTCAGTTCAAATTTTCACATCACTGGGTCGCCTCACAGCAATACAAAACGTACCTTTCCAAAGTGCCCACGTCCCAAGACTGCTACACATTTGAAGTCCTGAAGGCTGAAGTGGAACTGTTCTTCTTCCCTGAAGGGAGAGCATTGTTAACATTAGTTAACTACTGCATGTTGGGTACCTGGTGGCTGAGCCAGTTAGTGTACAGACCTACAGTGCAAGGACCCAGGTTTGAATCTGACTGCTGTCTTGTCTGCTGTCTCTCTCTCTTCCCTTGGTTTCCTGTCTCTTTACACTAACCTAACTGAAATTAAGCAAAAAAAAATGCTTCAAAAGAAAAAGTATTTAATGGATGTCAATACTATTCACCTGCAGGTGGCAGGGTTTTTTTGTTTGTTAATATTATACGAACTGGATTCTGCAACTTACACTACTTTGCATCAACATCAGTGAAATGATACAGAGTTAGAGCCAGGGGGCAGTGTTTCCATTCGTTTGACTAGTGCATGAAAGCGGCACTTCTCAAACATCTTGAGCTAAGCACCCTTTATTAGAACTTGAACCGTGGAGGAACAGCACATCACTATGGTGTTAATATATAGGGAGAGAGTTCAGCACCATGCAGTGAAGTGTATGTGGGTTTTAGTCTCGCTCGACCGATTCTTTTATAGCCTGTTGTGCCTTCAGCAGAACAGCACATATCCTCTCGAATCCACTTTCTCTGCCTGTTCATTTTCTTTGAATAAAAGAAAAGAAGCCTTCTACTTTCCCTTTAACCTTGTCACCTACCTTCTAGTTTGAATGTATTCACTAAACTTTAGGCTTTATAGTGAATCAACAACCTTCTTTCTGTTTTAAATCACAGGAGAGTGGACTGGTCGCCTTTTGATTTTATTCATGTAGATGGACAGGAAGATAGGTTAATACTGAAGTGAATGCACAAGTGGGATATGATTGTATGCAAGTTAAGGGTACGTGTGGAGGGCTTAAGTACTTGACAATCGAGAGATGCAGAAAATGTCCTTCTCTTTGCAACAGTATTTTAGTCCAGTCACTGTCCTACCTTATCTCATTATCTTTCTGGATAGCAGTGAGCTCCAAGTCTGGAGGCTGGATCTCCTGTTCCACCACTCCATCCAGCTCCGACTTCACCGCTATGCTGTTCCTCTTGTTGAGGAAGTCAAATGACGCCAGGGCATCCTGGAGAGACAAAAGCAAATCAGATAAAAGTGATATTGCACCCAGTAGGGTGTGCTATTTATTTAATGTTTTGGACAGCAAATTGACAGAAGGTAGGTGACAATTGGAGAGTTAAAGATTAACCTTTAAGATTAACCTTTGCAAACACTGGGCCAGCCCCTGGTAGGATTTTTAGTTTCCTGAATCTGGCCTGAATTGAAGAGTGTGAATTATTATGGGATTCTTTTTCCTGAGTCACTTCTATGCAGAGGCAAAGCAGGAGCAGCTATTAGTAGTGTGACATGTTCAGTGGCTTCTATGAGGGCACTGACAAGCGATGACAAATAACTGACAAACATGACAAACATCTGCACATCCAACACCATGGATGTATGAAATGAAATACGAGCTTGTTGGTTGCGAGCAGAGTTTCCATAAAATAATGGATGGAGTGCGGCAGGGATGGAAACGTTGGACAGTTTAGCCAGCTATACCAAAACATATATCATCATTAATTACTTACATAGTAAGTATTACTAATAATTATAATACTACATTTGATTTGTAATGCACTTTACATTTTCACAAATCTCACAAGTGCTACAGCGTTTAAAAACAATGGCATAAAACAGAAAAGGCAAAAAAACAACAAAGACCCTACTAGGGGTAAAAAGCAGATTAGTATTGTTATCAAACGCTATTTCCACCATCATACCTGCACTTCCTCCTTGTCTGTGGAAGTGTCCTGTGGAAGTGGCTCCCTGTTGTCAACAGGTACAGGGTAGTGCTTGGGTCCTGGGGTGGGCTCTTTGTCAAAGTCAAGTTTGGTCACCAGTGGGTCACTGGGTTAAGGACAAGGAGACACAGCTTAATGGCGGGATCAATATCTATGAAAATATTTGCAATATAAATCTTTGCCAGCATGCAAGCTGGAGAAAGGCATTTATCTCCCTGAAACAATTGTGCTGCAATTGTAAATAGTTATTTATGAGTGCTGTCCATGCTCCTATTTTGTACTATTGTTTGGGATTCAGCACCCAGATTAAGACTCTATAAGAGTAGATTGATTGATTCTTCACTATTGCATTATAAAATGTCAAATTATATGGTTTTATGGTTGATCAGAATAAAAGATTGTGTCTGAGAACCAACAGGACCTTTGTTTTATCACTGTATTTCTGTTGGGTCCATCAGTGTGAGTCTGTGAGAAGGGGTGAGTTTGAGGAGTCTAGGTTTGGGATCATGTGAGTGAATGCTGCTCTCTGCCTGCTGTGTGTGTGTGTGTGTGTGTGTGTGTGTGTGTGTGTGTGTGTGTGTGTGTGTGTGTGTGCGCGTGCGTGCGTGCGTGTGCGTGTGTGTGTGTGTGTGTGGCATTTTGTGTGTGAATGCTGCTCTTCACCTGCTAGGTGTGGGGGAGCCAGGTAGACTGCTGGGAAGAGTCTCCGCTGCCTGTGGGCTGAAGGAGTTGGTGCTGACGGTGGGTATGGCTCTCCGTACCAGCCGGCCCCAGGTGGCAATGTTGATGTTCATCTGAGGGGCCCGCAGGAAGGTCTTACCTGAAAGTGAAGGGCATGGAGGGTGGAAAGAGTTTGGTATGGAGAACAGCAAGAGGGCGATGGAGGGCACAGAGGACAATATGGGAAAAGATGTTCCGGGGCAAGGAGTAAAGGTAGAGGGTGAGGTGGAGAATAGTGGGCAATAAAAGTAGGAATAATGGGAATAGTTGGTGTGCGGTGGGGAGTGTACCATGTTTAACTTACTACTTGTTTATTATTTTAGGTGAGAACCTTATACCCTATACAGGTTTCCTTTCTCACCAGCACTCATTTATGTCTCTTTTAATAATTGTTTACTTTTGTACTGTTTTTATTGTGCAAATAAATCAAACTAAAACAAAACGAGTGTGGCACAGAGGAAGGGGCAAAATGGACAGAGACATCCTGCCACAGACACTGATCTCCATATTTTCTGACCTCCTTAACAACTCTGAGGTCACAGCCTAAGGGCTACAGGTTACCATGGAGACGCATGTCGCAAACTAGGGAGTTATGTGACACACCTTTTGAATAGTTTATACAAGTTCTTCCTCTCTCCTTGAACCACCAACAACAGTTTAAGAACGAAGTTACCACAGTATTTCCAATCCAACAAATCCCAGTATGACGTAAGCAGAATGGCTGGCGTGTGAATATGGCCAGACGTGCTTTCAATAGGAAAATTCCCGTTTTTTGTTTGGTCCGTTTCAGTGTCAGAACAGAACGGCCTAAAAGTGAAAGGAATGCCTCCTCACCTTGCTGTTTGGAGAAAATCTTCTTTTGTCTTTGCAGCTTTGGCCGTCGCTCAATGACAGGGTTGAAAAATGTCACCTGAAAAAAAGGAGAGAAAAGTTTAATTACGATTTACAAGTAGTGCAGCTGCTCAAGGCAGCACAGCTGTCCAGGTGCTGCGCTTGGATTCTACCTGAGCATTTCAGCGTCATTGTAAACCGTTAGGATGAGTAGAATAGACACACAAGGTTGTATTTTCACCTCATGCTGTAAAGTCGAGAGCGTACCCTCAGAGGCCTCTGTGTGTGTGTGTGTGTGTGTGTGTGTGTGTGTGTGTGTGTGTGTGTGTGTGTGTGTGTGTGTTTTAGTACTTCTATTTTTAAAGGGGCTAAATGTCCCCCCAAGTGAGGACATTTAACCAAATGCTCACCATGCAAAAGCTCTATTTTAGGACTGAAGTACAAATTTAGCTTCCAGCTTCCGATGGATTAAGGTTAGTGGCAAAGGTTGAGTATGTATGTGTACGTATTTGAATAGTTAAGGTTGGGGTAAGCAGTTACGTGTGCGCGCGCGTGTGTGCGTGCATACCTCAGCAAACAGCATCCCCTGTGGCTCAAGGTACAAACACATCCCATGACGCTGGTTGTCCAGGAAGTCCTCTAAGCGCAGGAACTTCACCGCACAGAGAGAACGCCAGTCACGCCAGTACACTGAGATCTCCAGCTCACGAGACTAGAGGGTAAACACACACAGGTCAACAAACATGTACATGTATAGTGTATGTTAAACAGGCAAACATTCATTCAAAAGCACCAATCTCAGTCAAAGACACTGTGTGTGTGTGTGTGTGTGTGTGTGTGTGTGTGTGTGTGTGTGTGTGTGTGTGTGTGTGTGTGTGTGTCTGTGTGTGGAAATGTTACCCGGTCAAGCTCCAGTGTAAACTTCTGGTCCCAGGATTGGTTGCTAGATGGCCTCCAGCTAGTCTGGCCTACTACTGTGTTGTCCAGCTTCAACACTGCACTTATTTCATCTGAGGAAACATAACCATATTATACATTAAATACTGGCCTATTAACCATCTTTTAGGTTTGAGCTTTTCTTTTGTACTAAAAAGAAAAGTTAAACTGTGGAGACAGAACAAAGACACATAAGGGAGAACAAATAGTAATACCATTACATTTCCTTGCTCCATTTCTCGTTTGTGATTCACCTTTTCACACTTATTCCTTTTTTAACTATTCCTTTACAAACCAGGGTCCTTGTCACTCACAAGGAGCATTTGGTCCGTGCTTTAACTAACCAGGCACCCACCGTTCTTAATGTCACATTAGCCTGCAAAGATCTTAATAGGTGTGGGATGAGATTCACTTACTGGAGAGCTCCTCGCTCTTGGTCAGGTTGCGTGCGCTGGCTCCCCGGTTCCGGTTGGCTCGGCTGATGAAGGAGGAACGTGTCTCGCTAGGGCTCCAGCCCGGCAGAGCTACCGAGCCGGCTTTGGAACGGCCCGGAACATTCTCCAGGAGGTCCTGACAGCCCATGAGCCTGACGTCTAGCGTGCCTGAAGGATAGAAGAGCATGTTCTGTCAGCAGGCACCATAAACAGCTGTCGTCAGTGTACTGTTAGATGTGGGGCCTACAGTAGCCCTCAAGCTCAGCACCTGTAATCTGCTGAAATGTTGTTGAAATGTTTTGAGGCACTACAGCTATTTTGATTTTGATCTAGGAACTGAACCTTTAGCTATGGTTGCACTTGTGATTCACTTTGCAAAAGTGACTAATGCCTAAAATGATAATAGTATAGATCTAATTGCCCTGCGTTCATGTTCACAGACACCTACGTTGCTAGTAAGTGTCTGTGACACCAATGACACTTATGGTACCATATAATGAACACATCTTAATATCCTACAAACGCATCATGGAGGCCTTCATGGAATGATTAATTCCTCTTGCCTCTGACACAGAGGCACAGCATTGCTTTGAAAGGAAATGTCTGTTCTACTAATTGTAGTACATAAACAGGGATGCATCTGGCTAGCTAGTTATTGTAGTTGGCTGAGTATTAACCACAGGAAACTCCAGAAAGCTGTGTTGCGCTACATGCAGTGTCCTGCATCTCATGCTACACTCAAACTACTAGTACTTACGAAAAGTAAATGAAATTGAGCAGTGATTCGACTATCAAATTACAATCATCATAACTTTATAGCATTACAGTCCCCCTGATGGGTTTCCAGATGCAAAGAAGTTAGAAACAAATGATGATTCAAGACAATCATGTTTCATGACCCAAGGTCATCATAGCATGTCACTCCAGTTACTGCACCTGTAGCCTGAAAGAGCGAGCCCTATCGATGGTCTTGAAGGGCGGATCCAAACCCAGGCGGTTGGATTCCAGCGCCGCTTCCTATTGCTTCACCAATCTATGTCCCCGCCTCCCCTCCCCCCCCCCCCCCCCCCCCGGCCTGTGCACGGAACACGCTGACGTCACCAAATTTAGAGCGACGCACCTCTGCACTCCGATTGGTTAGGAGATAACAAGGTTCACTCCCACTCCGAAACCACCGTTCCTGCATGGTTCCCCCAGACTTTTTTTCTTTTGTAACAAAAAAAAAGACATGGGTTTCCGAGGCTACTGTACCTGTGAGTGCGGCAGGCTTGGCCACAGTGCTGTATTGATTCTGTGTGGAGATGATGCTGGACCTGGGGCTAGTGATGGCCGGTGTTGAAAGGAGCGAGAGCTCATCCATGATGTTGCTGCTACGCGGGTGGTTCTTGGGCAACTCGCTGAGACGCTGTTCCAAGGAATACCGTAGTAGATCCAGCTTCTGGCTGGACTCGTTGAATCGGGCCTGGGCCTGGTGCAGACGGCATAAAGGAAGGAGTGAAAGAGAGGAGGTGCAGGAAGCAGGACGTAAAAGAGGGAAATGAGATGAGTGAGGGTTTTGGGGGAGGGAAAAAGAAACTCATCAATTAGACGATCCATTTACTTTAAGAGGAAAAAATTCTGAAATATAGTAGTCAGTAGTTTCATTTCACTAAGACGTAAGACGTGTAATAATTGGGATAATGTACAGTGAGACCCCACTTGCACATTACTCTGCTTATTACATGGCTATTTAAGAACAAATCAATAATGTGACACAAAATACTGATTCAACTATTCTTTGTCATTTCGATAGCAACGTAGACAGAGACAGAATATTCAATCTGTTATCGAAACAGCAGTCTACTCAATCAGCAAATAACAGACCGCAATAAGAATCAAGTATTCGGCAAGGCTGTGTAACAATTAATTTCTAATAAATTCCACTGAAGTTGTCAAGTACATGTGTGTAAAGTGCAAACCATGGTGTTATAAGGACTTCATGGATGAGCAACCAGCTTCCTATGGACTAAAATCAGACTGCAGTTGATGACAACAGATCTCGGCCCCAAACACACCCACACACCTCTGAATGTGCTCTCTTTTCTGTGACTTTGCCTGTCCCCAGGAGTTTCATGACATTCTTGGCACCTTCAGCCACAGCGGACTCTATTCTGGCGTGGTGACAGAGCTCCTCTACCCGCAGGTCCAGTGGGCTGATGATGGGTTTGGCTGAAAAACAGGGAAAGTGGGCAAGAGTGAATAATTGCATCAATGGAGTAGACCATGTGTGTGTGTGTGTGTGTGTGTGTGTGTGTGTGTGGGGGTGTGTGTGTGTGTGTGTGTGTGTGTGTGTGTGCGATAGAGATGCACGGATCGCGGTTTTAGCCGCGGATAACCGCAGTTAAAATAAACGCGGGTGAAATAATGCCGTGGTGAGTGACAGTGGTGAGTGACATTGTTTGTACAAGTACGTATCCATATAGAATCCCATGTGCATCTCTGCGGTGCGGTTGGTGCGGATCTATAAATTGGACGATATAAAAATTGGATGGCGGATGGATAATGAACATGTACACGCTAGGGTTTAACATTTTCCGGGAAATAGCTAATTTTAATTCCCGGGAATTTTCAGACCTTTTCCCGGGCTTCCCGGGAATTCCCGTTAAAGGGTAAAAAAAAAAAAAAGTACCCACTAAAATGCATTTATATGTAGATACTTAAATAGACAATTTTATATTGAGGTGCCCAAATGTCCCTATTGTGTCCACCTATGAACTTGCACTAATAATGACTTAAAGGGGAAATCCACCCATTTTCAATATTTAACTATGTCATTAATATAGCATAAAGGAGTTGTGTGGAAATAAGAAAAAATTTAAAAAAAAATTAACATTGCAAAAAAATGTAACATTGCAAAAAAATTAACATTGCAAATTACACTGTGATGACTCATCATGGTGTAATTTGCAATGTTAATTTTTTCTTATTTCCACACAACTCCTTTATGCTATATTAATGACATAGTTAAATATTGAAAATGGGTGGATTTCCCCTTTAAGTTGATTTTTTAAATCATATAAATATAATATATAAATATAATATAGTGCCCTGGCGGAGATCTTCTGTTGCGCAGCAGCGGGTGAAGACAATTAACTTAAACGAGGAGCTGCGCTGTGCACCCAACACGCACTCAAACAATGTCAAACTCTAGCTGCTGAAATAAACGTTCCATTTGTATCATTATTGACAAGAGAATTTGCAAAAGGATTATTTATTTATTGTCCATCAGAGCGCCGGTGAGGTCACAGCTTATCTCTACTTTTGTAGGATATTGATTTATTTGATAGCCTAAACTTGTAATTTGTTTGCAGTTATTAATTTATATTAGGCTACTTGCTGGATATTAAGACTCCATTTTGGGATGTTGGCTGTATGTTGTCAAATGTATTAATCTATATTTTGTTGTTGATCAAATGTCGGGTTTTGTAGTGTGATTTTGATGTGCACATGCATGCGCTGCCACTGACAATCAATGAGACAGACAGCTGTTGTGCAGTTCACTTGTTCTACTGGGTAGTTCTAGTAAAATGGTAGTTTGAACGTTCTAAAATGCAAGTGTAGGTAGGGTAGGCTACATTAATGATGATAAAAAAATCGGACCACCGACCACATCGGTCTAATTCTCTCCCTCTCTCTCTCTCTCTCTCTCGCACGCGCTCTCTCTTGCTATCTCTCTCTCTCCAGTCTCTCCTCTCTCTCTATCAAAAGCATTGCTTGGCTTGCGCGCATTTTAAGATGGAATATAGGCTCGAAATCAAACCTACCCACTGTTTATGCAGCGTTTCACTTGATGTTGAATCTCAACTAGTCAGCTGGTGTCTACCGTTTGACAGCAGAGGAAACGGTGAAATCAGCGTGCATGGGGCATCACGGCCACTTGTGTTTTATTTTGTTCATTACTGTTACATTCAGTGCGTCCCATATTGGTTCTCACAACGGGACGATGGGACCCTGCCTTGGTCGGCAACGCGGCAAGTAACTTGGCTAATTATAATATTAATTCCTCCGCGCTGTAGATAGGCCTTTCTATTAATTAGTATTCATTTCTAACAAGAAAAAAAAAAACGGGATCCCGGGAACTCAAGTCAGTTCCCGGGACGGTAAATAACCTCGGGATTCCCGGGATTCCCGCATCCCGGGATTCCCGGTGTTAAACCCTAGTACACGCGGATTAGGGTGACGAAACAGCCCATCTGCGCATCTCTAATGCGCGAGAATGGCATGAGAATGAGAACGGTGCGGCGGTGAGACGCCGGTGGATGCCAGTGTTGTTTTTTGTATCTAACAACTACACTCGTAACTACCAGCGTTAATGTAGTAGGTCAGATTTTAGATGCATTTTGCAACTTCTGTGGCTATGTGCTCGATTATGATCATCAGGCTTGCATACTGTACAGGAGGGCACTACTCCCAATGTAGTCTACCGGCGGCCGACGCTGCCTGGCGACCACTCTCGTGAACAGCTGCCGGGAGGAGAGGCAGTGGACCCGGTGCTCCTGCGGTGGGTGGACATCCTGGCCCATGGGACCGGCTGCGGAGGGCGCTCTGACACTGCGCGAAGGTGCGAGACTGGCAACTTTGTTTCCTCTGGTGGTCCAGCCTGGGACATGCCCACGGACTGGTTGTTGGAGGCTTGAGATTTCCACAGGCGAGGCAGAAGGGCTGGCGAAGTGTTGTCTCTGCTATGGTTGGTGGCAAAGACGCTCGCTGCGGCTTGTGCCCATGGAATACTGAGTGACATTCTTGTTGTATCGTGAAGACATGTGCCATGAGTTTGTGAATGTAACATAACACTGCACCTGTAATGTTTGTGTCCTTGTGTGCTTGGAACTAGGGATGCACAAATATTTCGGCCACTGAAATTATTTGGCCCAAAAAAACGAAAAAAGCTAAAATCATTTTCGGTGTTCGGCCGACTGATTAAACCAATAATTATTACAAAAAAGGATGACAAAATAGTATTTTTAACCTGATAGCAGATACAAATATCCGTGATTTTTCCATTCTCTGAAACCGTTCCGTCCGAATTGCCGTTCAGCAATCCACACCGGGGGTAATACTCACACGCCAAATTTGAGACCATTCGGTCGGACGCTTTCCAATATACACTGGATACAGAGTTACACACAGACAGAGATTTGGTAAATTATAGTATATAAATATTATCGTCATTAATCATTATCATCATATTATGCACACTTCCACTCCACTTTGTATTTTTTCTTCATTCGAGTAGACCGTTTATAAAGGTAGAGAGGGGAAGCACAGGGTGAAGACAAGTAGGATCTGATCCTAAACCAGCCGAGGGTAGATGCTGGTCACTCTCAAGGTCTTAACCAGACCACCTTTGATGGGCCCATATAGTACCATGTATTTATTTGTGGATGTGAATGATAAAGAAGGGTGAGGCCAGGTTAGCCATCTATGGATGTAAATGAGGGAGGGCTCACCAATCATATCGGTGTTATCGAAGTTCAACTCGCTGGCCTGGCTGGACTTGAGGATCTGCATTCTGATGAACTCAATCTTTGTCTTGCTGTCCTGGAGCATCTGCTGTGCTGCTGCTAGTAGCTTGCGATCCTGTTAACAAAGACAACGGATGAAAACGACAACGCTATAGTCAGTTAAAAAAGAACTGTAATCAAATATACAATGTCAAAGTTGGCAAACGCAGGGTTAAAAACAACCTTTAACCACATTAGCTCGGACAGCCCTATTTTGGGCATATTTCCCCAAAACATAAATGTTTCATTTCCTTTTTCAAAAAATAGCCGATCTACAAGCTCCCAACATGTCACATTGTGATGCCAAACACCGTCACACCGATCTACAAGCGTTGTAAGCTCGCAGGCTATTTTCTGAATTTGTTGTATATTGATTATTTTACTTTACCTTTATTATAACCTGAGTTGAACCATAAATGAGACCTAGACACACTTAAACCCACCTAAATCCATGTCATTCCTCAATGAGAGACTTGTTATGAACAGGGAACACAAACAGCCTGGGACATTAATTCATGCCCTTAATTGTAGATGAAGCATGAATCACCCCATGGAAAATATTATTCACCAAGAAAATCTAAGAGGAACACACACCACTGTACAATACATTGACAACACACCGTCGCAACGTGCACGAATATGCACGTGTGCACACACGCGCACACGCATAAACAGCGGAGTAAGCAGACAACACCCAGAATTCCTCAGGAGTTCCGACCCTGGTTGGGTTACGATGGCAGCGTGCTGGAAAGACATCCGTCTGACAGGCATTTCCTCTGTGACATCATCAGGAAGGCGCTATTTATTTCCAGCTGCAAGGTGCCTCCACTCACTGCGTCCGTCTCTCTGCCTCGCTTTCTCTCTCTCTCTCTCTGGCTCTGGGAACACCAGGGTCCAGGAGGTCACTTACATGGCATACCGTAGCTGAATTATGCATTATGGGGTTTTATGACTGCATTCCTCTGCTGCAGTACAACCGTACAGCAACTGGTTTTGTCTGCGAGGCTTTCTAGGAGAAATAAAATAGCATGCTGGACTGACCTTCATCTTGTATTTTAATTGGGATTCAGCCTGGTAGGGCAGGGCTCTACAGGTATTTGTTTCAAAATAGTCTTAATAATAATAATGCATTTTATTTATAACGCACTTTACATTCTTGCGAATCTCAAAGTGCTACAGGGTTAAAAAGCAAGACTTAAAAACAGTATAGAAAACCAAACAATTACATGGGACCCAACTAGGCTAAAGGGTCAAATTAAAACTAGGTAAAAACACAGGGCAAAGACAAAAAACAAAGGCCCAGGAAAAATTAAGAAATCGCTTTGTTAAAAATGTAGGTTTTTAGTCCATTTTTAAAAGCATCAGTGGACTGTGGTGCTCTCAGGTGTCTTGCGTAGTTTGTGGGTAAACCAAACTATATCAAATTTCATTTGGCCTTCAGAGTGATGTACAACAGAGGACAACTCTACGCGACTGTTACTGCGCAGCATTAACGTGACTGATATTCTACACTGTTACTTACAACCTATAAATCATAAAGCACTGTGTTTACTACTCGTGGCTTGAATTAGCCCTGACCGACATAAGATCCGACATTGAGTAGCAGAGCCTCTAGTGCCACAGCTGTTATTAGTGATGGCGGCTTACACACAGCACACGACCAAATGATAGTTTTCGTAGCGCTGAGGATTACGGCAGCCACAAGGAACCAAAGGAGCTTTGTGAACAAACAGGCAGCCATGGCATGCAACATAATATGTGTCCACTGCAAAATTCTCATCCTCTTGCTCCACTATGGAAAAAAAGTTTTCCTGCACTCTGCAGTCAAACAGCCACAGAGACCACCAGGTCAGTTTAGTAACCCAGGCTATGGTAAATTAGTTTCTCTTTGGGTGACAAGATTCTATAAGACCCATAATGGTGAATAATGGGCGGCTAATATATAAACGTCCCCAATTTTGGCCTTAATCCATTAAGACCGGTGTCTTATTAAGATTTTTTTGGCTATTCCAAAATAGCAGATATACATGCTCATAGCGCGGCACCAACTGCCGCGCTATGAACTTGTAGATCTGCTATTTTTTGTGTGCAAATCTTTGAATATATATATACATATATAACATTTTTTTTTACTCAAATCTTTGCTTCTGGGGGTCCCTGGAACAAAGTATTGTTCTAAAAGGAAGACATTTGTAGAATTCCCAGAGACAAAGATTTGAGTTAAAAATGTTCGCTTTAAAAAATATATATATTCAAAGATTTGCACAAAAAAGAATCACAGTTTAAAAAAGAAATGTTAATCTACGAGCTTGTATATCTGCTATTTTTTAATAGCCATCTAAAATGACAAAGATGCGTTCCCGGATTGAATAGGTTAAGAGCCATCGACTGCTTGTTTCCGTATTCCCTACCACATCTCCACTCCATGTCCAGCTCTAATAATCTCTGGTGTTACCTAACAGCGCTTATTACCCGGGCCGGTAGGTACATGCCATACCGCCGGTTTGATTACCAGTCTGGAAATCCCTTACAAGCAGCGAGCGGTACAAGACGCGGTAGTGTCCAGTAGAATACTTGCGATGAAGTCATGTCTGACAACCGTAAACACCACAGAGCAGCAACACCAACTCGGCACATTATCTTGCTGTCATACGTTTCATTTATTCTCTTGGTCTGAATGGCTGACTTATGTAACAAGACTGGAGGATTCATTTTAAGGGGGGAAAAAAAAAGAGTTTGGCGGACGGGGGTTCTGACTGGAAAGTGTATCAACAACATAATCACAACGTCGGCGGTTCAATTCCAGACCTGTGTTGCATATCTTTCCCCCTCAGTTTCCTGTCTCTCTACTATCCTATCTAAATCTAAATGCATCAAAAACTATACATTATATACTTTTAAATATACTGGAGTAAAACAAATTGATGTTCATCTTGTCCCCCACAAGAGTATTTGTTTCAGAAGGTAAACTAGCCAAGTCCACATTAACTCATTCACTGCCTCTGACGTAAAAAACGTTTTATTTTTTTTGTTAATTTTTTTTCTTCAAATTTGACCCAAAGACCAAGGAGATATGATTTTTCGAAGATCTAGACTCCCATCCACTTCCTTGTTAACTTAAAACTTAAAAATTCTGTATCTCGGCTCCTGAGTACTCTCTGTAATCTCTGGCAGTGGGCAAACGCGGCCAGCAATAATTGTGGCAGTGAATGAGTTAACAAAGAAAGGCTTACAAGTGCAGGAAGGGACCCACAAGCAGATCACAGCCAGAGAAAAGGGCTATTTTAGGGGAGGGAAAAGCCAGGTGAAGGCCACCATGGGTTAGTTTACATTTAAGTTAAACTTAAATTCCTCATTGAGGAAATAAAATCTGTGTGACAGAGGATACTAGAAACTAGATAATGGCAACATATGTTGAGTATATGCAATCAGAACTTAGCATTGAAACGCACAAAGTTTCAGTCTCATGACCATTGACCATGTTCAGGAATGACAAACTGCGTATGACAATGTATTCACATGGTTTGCAGACTACCTTCTTCTTAGTCTCTCGCAGCCAGACGATCGGAGATCACCACCTAGCGATACGTCTGGGGACATCTAAATTCAATGTAGGGGCTAGAACAGCCGAGAAACCCTCTGCCAACAAACCTACGCCCACTGCTTTGGAAATCAATCCTGGTCGGTCGATGAATTGATTGATTATTGATAGATTGATTAATAAATAGACAGACGAATAGATTTATCCCTGGGGGAATTCACTTGTCATCATACAGTACCATCCCCATAAGAAGGACCGCCCTAAAATCTTTGCATTGGTTCTGCAATGTAGTTATTTTTTTCAATATCCAAATTGTTTCCATCAGTTGCAGTCCCTAAAATCACCAGATGTATCGGTAGGCTGAGATCTTTCATCATCTGGCTACATGAGATCTTCTTCTATTGTTGTACCTAGTTCAAATACAAACTCAATGAAAAAATGTAGTCATTTATAGAGCCATAGTTTATTGGAATAATTTACCACTTGACATTCGTCTAATAAAAAACAAATCTGCCTTTAAGAAAAAAGTGCAGAGGCATTTACTGGAATGCAGATGACCATAGTTGAAAGAATAACTTTAGGCTAAATTAATTTGTACACGTTATTTCGTACCAGTGTTTATGTTTCTTTATATTGATGTAACTGTAATGTGAATTCATGCAATTTAATATTGTAGTTTTTTTTTGTAACATGTTTTTTGTGGACCCCAGTAAGACCAGCTGATTTCATTGGCATCAGCTAATGGGGATCCTTTTCAAATAAAAAAAATAAACTTCTAAAGGCAACAATATTCAGGTGAGTGATGGACCAGACGTACCTTAGAGGATCCGTTTGAGTACATCTGAATCATGTTCTCTGCTCCCTGTTTGACCTTCAACTCGATGTCGTTCTGCTTCTTCAGGGCCAACAGGCGGCTGCTGCTGTGGCACATTCTGGCCTCACTGTTAGGGGTGTCTGGTGTCAGAGGGCACTCTGGGAAAAAGACAGAAAGGCAAAGAGGTCAGCTGCTGATGACGAAAGGGGGCATCCCTGTCACAAATGATACAGGACATCTCCCAATGTGCTAATAAGAAGGTATAACTACAGTTCAGTTGAGAACAACTGTTGTAATCAATTTTAAGAATGCAATTGCAAACTGAGAGCAACTTCTGTCCTCTGCATTTACCCATCCTATAACTACTAGGAGCAGTGAACGCCAATAGTACGGCACTCTCGGAGCGGTTAGGGGTTAAAACCAGTTTGTGTCTGAAAGGTCTATATTAGCAGAAGCAAATATCTCAAAAATAAAACTGGAAAAGTGTGTTAAGTAGTTACCTCAGAAATGCAGATTACGTTGGGTCAGAGTTGGTGTTAAATATGGTTCGGGAACAACTTGACATGCATGTGTTATTTTTGCAAAATGGACAGTTCATCATCCTCTTGCCTGACAGGATGAGCTTTAGGTTTGTTTTAAGATAAGATTTTCTGCATCTCTGCTTTATTTTGATAGCGACAGAGTGAGAGAGACAGGAAAGGCAGACAGAGAGCAGGGGAATGACACACAGCAAACAGTCCTGCCGGCCAGGAGTCAGACTTTGGACACGCTGAAGAAGGTATTTCGCGCTCATGTGATGTGCGCCCTAAACATTCGGCTATCGGGTCGCCCCAAATTCAGCAGTTAGTTAATGTATCCTGACATGTCTGCTGTTTATATTTTGACCAGGTTTGTTAGCAGAAGACTCCATTAGAGATTAAGGTCTCTCTTAAAACCTGGTATATACTTTGTCGTCAAGCTCACAGGTTTGTGACCATTGTATGACAGAGCATAAATTGGGCATTGTTCTATTATTCTAGCCCTACCCTAGACTCGGGAAGATTCACAGAAGACTCAGAGCACTCAAGAATATGCAGTACTTTCAAAGCTTATAATACACATGATAATGTGCCAACCAACACTCAGGTGGTCCCAAAAGGTTTACCATAAAATGAGTCTAAAAACAACTTCCAATGTTAGAGTTGGCAGCAATGACCACAAAGCGTTAAACTTTCCAGAAGTTTACATGGGGATAGGACAGTCTGCATTATAGTGCTAGTATTATGCCAAGTGTGCACAATACCAATATACAGAAAACAAAGCAGCAAGAAAGTGCAAGCTGACAATGATAAAGCACAGGGGAATTATCTTCAAGGAATAGCACCTGGTGCTGCACTGAATAATTGTAATGTTTTGCAAAGAAAGCTACTGATAAAGGGAGTCGTCTTTTGTACTCCTGGGTGCTTTCCTGTAAATGACTAAAGCCTGGTTTTTACTGAGTTACACGCTGGTGTCTCACAGCAAAAATAGCAGATCTACTGAGTTACACGCTGGTGTCTCACACCAAAAATAGCAGATCTACAAGCTTACATGTCACAGCGCTATTTTCATGCACAACATTGGCGCGAAACTAAGTATAAATCAGGCATAAGCCCCCTACAGGAGCAGGGAAGTCGATTCCAACTGTAACAGTACAGAGGGAAACCCTGGGGCTTTCTCTATTCTGAGGGGACAAAAACAATACAAGTGTGAACTTGCAGACAACCACCTGTCACGTTACAGTACATGCAAAATTGCGAATACGGCATGCTTGTTATTCTTCACAGTGAGATATATACAGTGTGTGTGTGTGTGTGTGTGTGTGTGTGTGTGTGTGTGTGTGTGTGTGTGTGTGTGTGTGTGTGTGTGTGTATGTATGTATGTATATATACTGTATATATTATACACACACCAGAATGTGTGTGTGTGTGTGTGTGTGTCTGACTGTCCAGGGCATAACTCAGGCACCACCAGACACCACAACGGCCTTAAACTTGCTGTGTGTCTCCCATGTGACCTGGAGGTGTGCAGTGCCGAGTGACAATTTGGTCAGACCAACGGTTCCTGAGAAACAAAAAAAACGAGAATGTCTGGAAAAAAGGAAGTCAGAATATCTGTATCTGTATTCCGTGGGTCTGCGGAGGACACACAGAATCGGGTGTGTTTGGGGCGAGTGTGGGCACTGGCTTCCCTGATTAACCAACCCGGACCGTGCCGCTGCCCAATTATAAGTGTGTTAGCGGCGTCGTGGAACATAAGAACTCCAAATATGGAGGTCCCTGTATCTCCATATTTAGTCGATCAGTAACATAATATAACATTATTAGTACTGTGGTAAAGGGTATCGCAATGGGTACTCTAACAACGTGTATAGCGAGTACACACACACACACACACACACACACACACACACACGTGTGCGCGTGTGTGTACACAAATTATATTATATATATATTATACACGCACACACGCGAGCGAGCACGCATGCGCACACACACACACACACACACACACACACACACACACGTGTGCGCGCACACGCACACACACACACACACACACACACACACACTTCAAAGAGCAAATGCATCTTCTATCACCTCAGCTGGACCACAGTACTGAGGGATGAGCTCACTGGCTTTTTCATGTCTGGGCTCGAACGGCACACAGCAAACCCCTCCCCAAGCCAACTGCAGCAGCATGGTGCAAACTGACTGGCTTCTTCACACACACAGGTGAGGTGGGCCTAAAAAAAACCTGCTAGACTTCTCCTGGCTTGCAGCACCAGTTCAGTTCAGGAGCCCAGGCAACAGGGTGAGAGATCCTTATTCATCAAGCTGGATCTAATTCCGCCAACTCACAATCCCAAAACTGGTATAACATTACACATATATCACAATAGATCAATCAGAAATCCAAATCCAATGAATCAGTAGAACCTACAAAATATTAGGCCAGACAGATACACAAGTGGATGTAGGCTCCAATGCTTGCAGAACAGGGGAGTGCATTAAGGCTTGATAACAGAACTATTTTCTGGAGGTCTGTGCCTGATTCCTCAGGTGGTCTAAATGATTCATTGAAAAAAGAGCATGGTACCTTTGAGCACCTGCAGGATATGAGGGAAGGGAAGCTTGTGATTCACTCAACCTAAATGAAGTCTAAGTGATTCATCTAATAGCTGTAATTACATGAGAGCATCTCTGCTGTAGTTTCTGTGAGTGGGCAGGAGGGGAGGATGTCCATTCCCTGGGACAACCCCCCTCTTACAAACAGAAAGGAGAGGCTAAAAAAGGAAATAAATACTGGCCTCCATACATACAACTAGACATGCCCTTCTTGACAGAACACCTCGTCACACCAACAGACAGATGGGCCCAGATAGGGCGGTAAGGTTACTTAACTCTTAAACTGACAGAGTTTTTTTTTTACCCCCCACAGACTGCCAGTGTTTTCTAAGCTTTTTTTTTCGTGTATTTTTTAACATTGAAGTGAATGGAGCACAACTTTTTGGAAAATGTTATCTACTGGTTCTCCTGGACGAACGGAAAAACTGAAAAACCCCAAAAATAAAGAATAATTTTAGTTGTTTTTTTTGTAAAACATTTTTTTTGTTGCCAAAAACGTTTATAAACGTTTTTGTTTGGCAATAGCTAAATTCTCAAAAACGTTTATAAACATTTTTGGCAGATAATGAGTTAAAATAAACCGTTAATTCACTGCATCTGTGGATTCCTTCAACAACTTTCAAGAGTCACTTATCATGAGACAGTATAAACTAGACAATATTATGATATATTGCTTTGCATATTAATTATCCAAATTAGGAACATAATAAATGGTTGCATAATCACAGTATTTTTGTATTATTTCTTTGACTTGCATAATCACAGTATTTTTGTATTATTTCTTTGACTTGCATAATCACAGTATTTTTGTATTATTGCTTTGACTTCTGCTAAGGACAACTTGCTCTGCTCTACTTTTCCATTTATTACATTGAATTAGTGTATCTTCAGTACCCTTTGTTAAGTGAATCTACAAAAAACAGATAAAAAAGGCTGTAGAGCCTAGTAGTGGAGATCATCTTCATGCCACAGTAGAGAGCACTGTCATTTAACCATACATCAATGTGTCATGCGACCATCTTTTTGCAAATGCTATTCTTATTATATATTGTCTTTCCCTGCCACATCCTATATGGGTCTGCCGTTGTCAAAGAAAAATACATTTTGATGTTGACAAATGCATCAAATGACAAGAAAACTAGAAAAAGTGCTCCTCGGAGCACAGGTCTCCGCCAGGTCAGGTAAGTTATTGTGGCCTCCTGGTGGCGCTATAATAGGCCAATGTGAAAAGTGTGGCATTTCTTCCTCGGCCTAGTGGGAATGTGCGTGCAAATTTTCACGGAAATCGCACGCCGCGTTCATGATTTGAGACATTTTGTTCAAAACGGACCAATCCTGCAAACTTTGGAAGTCAACCTTAGCCAATCAGGATGGAATATGAAATATCGGACAGATGCGTCTTGATCACATGACTATAGAGATACTGTGTACCGATTTGCGTGATGTTTGGATAAAATCTGAAGGATTAATATCCAAAAATGTATTTGACATAAGTCGGCCTCCTGGTGGCGCTGTAAAAAGCAGATGTAAAAAATGCAGTGCAGATGTTTTTCCTTGGTCTCTAGGGAGTAGGCGTGCAAAGTTTCACGCAGATCGGTGCAGTTATAGTTAAAAATGCAAATCGGCCTGTTATAGCGCCACCATGAGGCTGATGTGAAAAGTTTTAAGTGCCATTTCTTCCTCGGCCTAGTGGGAATGTGCGTGTGCAATTTTATGGAAATGGCAAGCTGCGTTCATGATTTGAGGCAGTTTGTTCAAAACGGACCAATCCTGCAAACTTTGGATGGTAACCTTAGCCAATGAGGATGGAATATGGGAAATCGGACAGATCAGGGTTGATCACGTGACTATAGAGATACTGTGTACCGATTTGCATGAGGTTTGGTTAAAAACTGTAGGAGTAATGGGAAAAAATGGGTTTTGCACAAATCGGCCTCCTGGTGGCGCTATAACAGGCCCATGTGAAAAATTTGAGGCAGAGGTTCTGAATTGGCATCCAGGGAGTGTGTGTGCACAGTTTCGCAGCGACCGGGCCAACGGTGCCGGAGATTTTGTGGTAACACACAGACAGGACGGACGGACGGACGGACGGACACACGGACGGACGGACGGACGGAGGGTAAAACATTTCGGCCTGGCGGAGACAATTAGTCTTCAACCCCTCAGTCTTGACTTCCCTGATTCATCAACACTAATAGCATATTGATAGCTCATTATCTTGGTCTACTCTACACATAAACAATATTGTCATCAAAATGGGAAGAGGAATCGGTATGACTATGAAGTGTTCTGCTTTCATCACTCCCTCAATGATGAAAGCTCTTATTCACTCTTTAGTTCTGTCACATTTAGAATACTGCCCTGTAATCTGGTCGTAAGCTACAAAATCAGATTTGAAAAAGTTACAGGTTGCTCAGAATAAAGCAGCTCATCTGGCAATAGGCTGTTCATACAGGACAATTATTAGCTATATGAATGAACATCTGGCATGACTAATGGTTGAACAGAAATGATCGGCGAGTCTTCTAATGCTACAGCGGAACATTATTAGCACAAATAAGCCGTCTAGCTTAAGAACAGGAACAGCACCAAGAACAAATTTTCTCAAACTCACTGATTTGATTTTATAATGTTAATTCATCTTTTTGTATTCATTCTTTTTTTTGTTTTACTTTAATTTGTATTTTTAGTTGTACATCTGTATTGTATTGCTTTGTTCAGGACCCCAGGAAGACTAGAGGCTCATTCATGTGTCTATAATGGGGATCCTTTAATAAACAAAAACATAAACATACTGTAGTTACAATTAGTTCTGAAAATCCAAAGGATTTCCAAAAATTGAGACAATACTTAAGACTATAAATTATGGCAGATGACCCTCACATTCAGATGGTCTATCATAAGCCCTCTGAATGCAAGGGTCACCTGCATGATTACATAATAAATAGTATGTATGTACGTACTGTAGGTACTAATAAGGATTAATACTTTTGTTTCATGTTATGATAGAAAGTAAGCATATTCACACTGCCCGCTTTCCTTCTGTAGTCAGTGTAAAGTAAAAGTATAGACAATTGGAAATACTCCAGTAAAGTAAAAGTACCTCAAAATTGTGCTTAAGTACAGTACTTGAGTAAATATACTTAGTTACTTTACACCACTGCTCCTCATCCCCATGTACGTGCCGGCATTTCTCTCTCTACCACATGCACGAGTCAGGGCAGTAGGTAATGTGTGTGACTCTTGCTACACGTGCACACATGTAGAACAGCACACATATGCACTGGGATTCCCTTCCCTGTGGGAGGGCCCGGGGGGTTGGTAGAGGTCACAGGCAGCAAGTCAAGCATTCGAAGGCCTCCCTTCCGCTCCTCTTGGCCCACGCTGGGCCAGAGGAACAACTTTCATTCTGAGCTACTGGACAGCCCACAGGCTGATGTCACTGCTGGAGAGTCGACAAGGGGAAACCTCCCTCCCAGACTACCCTGAGCTGATCTGAGCTGATCCGATCAGAGGATGTGTGATGACGATACTCTCCAAACAATTATATCACAGTCGGAGACAAACAGCCCCCACCGGTCTAGGGTGCTTTTGGCACAGGAAATATGCCATGCTGCATGGGGTGTGGGAGGATTACATGAATTTGATTCATATTTGTTGTTTTTAAGTGCTGATCAGGGGTCAGTTTAACACCTTTTTTTCCTTCTTATTTTTTTTCTTTTCATGAAAACATAGTGAGTGAACAGGTCTTGCTAGAGGAGTAGTTCTCAAAGTGGGGTCCGGGTAGCCCCAGGGGTCCTTGAAGTGTGGGATCCCCAGCTAATTTAATGATAGTCAGGAAACAAATGGACCCTTACAGGTCTGTAACCCTCAGAGTTATGGGGTCCGTGACCCAATACATATGAAACTGGGGGGTCCTTGAAATTAAAACGTTTGAGAACCACTGGACTAGAGGCCTTCAATCAGCACCTCCCACTATACAGACACACAACCTGAAGACAAGCAAGTCCTATTCTGGCATCAGCTGAGAGGTGGAGAATAACCAGAGCCATGCCTATGTTCTTCCTTGAACACGAGAACACACTCTGGCTGCTCACGGAGCCAAAAGGAACCCCTCCCTGCTCATTCTACAATGACAACTCCTTCTCTCTCTCTCTCTCTCTCTCTGGCTCGAGAACCAACGGTACATCTCAACAGCTTGTCTCATGACTTTGGCACTGAACCCTGGTCAGTCCCTCTGTATGGTCTTGCGGCGGCCGGCGACATTCCGCAGGCGCTGTGTCAGTGAACAAAAGCCCTCTCTCATCAGATAAGAGGTCACTGAGTCAGGCTAAATTTGTTCCCACTTAAGACAACCATTTACCAAGACAGAGGACCCCCCCCCCTCCATACACACACACACACACACACACACCTAACTTCCCCAGCTCGACTTCCTTATGTCAACTGAACAGGGAATGCAACAGTACAGTACATAGTAAAATCCGGAGTGGCCCTTACAGGTCCACTTCCACACTCCGGATTTAGCTGTGGAGCAGACAGAAAAGCAATCATTCACACAATCCCCGTCTTTGCCTATTGGAGTAACGCTCTCCAAAAATTGCTTTGCTGTTGACAGGAATTCACAGGAGCGAGCTTTCAACAGCCTCCGAGTGGAACAATCATCAGCCCCATTGTAACAGTTGGTGGAATGTGGAATGCAACAATGTCAGCCTCTGGAGAATGAGTCACCTCAAAAGACTGTGAATATATGCTCTGTCTCTCTCACCGTTTCTCTGTGTTTGTGTGTGCTCATAAAGGTATTTGTTTGGATTGTTAAGTCTTCTGACAAAAGTCACAAGACATTGCCAAAGCAAATGATAAAATGATGCTTTACACATAAGCGCTGACTTTAACTTAAAGGGGAATTTTTGGACCACGGTTTTCTTACCTTTTCTATGATGTTATGATATCTTAGGATGAATGGTACAGTAGAACATTTTCATAACTCCATCCCGGGTCTGCCACAGCTGACAGATGACCCACTGCAAAAAAAAAGGGAAGTCTCGCTAGACGAGATTGAAATCTCGAGATTGAAATCTTGTCTAGCGAGACTTCCGTTTTTTTTTTTCGGTTTTTTTTTCGGTTGCATAGTGTTCTGTCACAATGAACGTCAGATTTCACCCCAAAAAAAACAAGAAAAAGCTATTAAAATACGCGATCTAGCGCAAGGCCTATTGGCGCACGTTTTAAGCTGTGGCGGACCCGGGATGGAGTTATGACATTCTTCTACTGTACCATTCATCCTAAGATATCCTAACATCATAGAAAATGTAAGAAAACCGTGGTCCAAAATTCCCCTTTAAGAGCTTACCTAAAAGTGTTTTAGATCAGCTCTGCATTTTAGAATTTGCAAACCCTATGTTTATACAGTCAGTAGTACAACATCATATGGCTATTGTATACTTCATTTACTATAGTTGTCAAATTTTCAAGGGACTAGGTGGTTGTCGTGTCCTCCAACAACTGTCCTCGAGGGTCAATGTTTATCATTTCAGAGTTCAGTTAACAGAGTTTCGCTGTATAGTTACCTAGTAGTTCCTCTGGGTCTTTGACCACAATGTGAGCATTGAGTTCTTGCAACTCTTGATGCAGCTCCTCAACCTTCTTGCTAGATTTCTTCAACATGTTGTCAACATAGGCCAGGCTCTTCTTGTCCGTGGTCACCTTAAGAGTAGAAAATAATAGAGTTAAGAGAGCAAAAGGGTCTCGTATGTGAGCAGGTTTTCACAGTTACGGGTGTAGAAAATAATAAATAAGAACAATGTTATTAAAGAGAAAAGTTATCACTTCAAGAGTAATCATATCACCCTCTCCCTAGAATCAAATTCTCTCTTCAGCATCTTCCTTCTCCACTAACCCTAGTGTTTTCAGGTGATGTCGGTTGTAGTTTTCTCTAGGTCGAGAATATGGGACACAATCGAGCCAGCCAACAACAGAACAATTCCAGCTAACTGGTGTTGATACCCTGTGCCTGTCTAGGAAAGCGATTGTGATTGGCTGAGTTGCGACACAATCACAAAAATCACAATTCAGCCAATTTGTGTTGCATTTAGAATGCAAGAATTTCCCAGACCTGATCAGAAATAATACTCTGTTTATATGACACTTCCTGGTCAGGAAACTCATGTAGACAATAAATCTAACATCACATGTAAGCACAATTAATATGGAAAATAATTAATTCATATATATTTATTCATTAAAAGCCCCCCAACCCCCCAAGACACTATGGTCAGTGCCTTTACACTAGACCAGCGGTTCTCAAACTATGGGTCGCAGGAAGGTGCCGCCACCAAAAATGTATTTGATTGTATTTTGACGTCAAAGACGACCACTTCACTCCTCATACACACATACAACTCCAACCGACCGTGAACCAGCAGAGCAGCAACACAGGGAAGAGACAACACACACAAGCCCTTGCAGAGGCACACAGAACTGATTTACCTGTTCATAAACTAAACAATATAGTAATAATATGGCAGGAATGAAGTTCAATATGAGCGGGTGCCAGGTGGCTTAAAGGAGTTTTCGTAACTCCGAGAGCGAGAAAACATTTGGACCATGGTTCCATTTGTACCTTCTCAGAGTTAAATTAACACTGGTAAATTGGCACTGGAGGTTTCACTGTGTATATTATCTGCTGTAGCCTATGTGCCAGCAAACACAATAAGCCCCCCGAATCGGCATTTGAGTCAACAAACCGCTCAATTTACGGATCGTGATCGCGATGTAACATTACCGAGCGAGTCATGCTCACAGACAACCCGACCACGACCAGTTACCAACAGCTGCCCCCCGGCCGGGATGGAGAAAAGCACACAGTCGGTGGCAAAAGATAAAATCGAGAGCTGGTTTCAGAAACTCTGGTGGTTCTGGCTAAATATGCTTCTGTTTACGAATGTGTGTACAGAAACACTTCCGCTGCTTTTATTGATTGACTACAATATTATTCATCCATTTCATTGATAAAGTAGGCCTACAAATCAGTAGGAATCACTGCTGTCATTTCATTTTCTAATAATTATAAGGCCAGGCTGGCCAGCAATGTATGCTTTTATTTTAAGATATTCTTTATTTCCACTTTGAAATTGCATAATAAATAAAGTGTGGGGTCACCCAAAAAAATTCCCCAGAAAATTGGGTCGTGGTATAAAAAGGTTCGATAACCCCTGAACTAGACCGCTTATGCCTGATTTATGAGCTCCTGAATTTCGGAGCACGAAAGAAATTGTATTCGACCTCACAATGTGTCAATCATCTTTGCCCACTGCCTCAGACGTTTTTGGCCGTCATTATTTATTTCGGACCCGGTTAAATTTTCTGCATTTTTCCCATCATCTTGTCTGTATGTTGCATTGGTTTTGATGCAGTAGCCTACCCTGAAGAATGAAGCCTGTGGATTGAGAAAATGCATGCACTTTTCCAAATGGGACGATTTTTTTCAAGTGTGTGAATTTCGAATGTAAATGATTTCTTATATAAAATATTGTATGCAGTAAAACTTAATTCAAACACATCAAAGGTCTCTTTCTTTCTCTATATGCACCGTCCATGGTTGGTGCTGAGAAATGCGCTCTTTTGCAAGATCAAATTAATGATTACTTCATACTTATTTTATTCTATAGCCAATAAAGCTGTAAGGGTTTAGATACAAGCCCGGACTTATCTGGAGAACGGAGACGCATCGCTCTAAGGATGTGCTCATTGTGCTGTGATGGAAGTTGGAACAGTCTTTACCTCGAAATGATTAATATAACATTATAATCAAAACAATCTATTTGTTTAAAATCAAATTAAGGTAGACTACAAGAGAAATATGACAATTGAGGGGGTTTTACTGCGAGGAACAATCCATATGTTTTTACATCGCTTTTTTGGTTGAGTCTCGTTGTAAACTGTCTGCCATCACTACCAAATAATGAATCACCCATTTCAGCTTGACCTAATTTTCAATCAATTAAAGTGACGTTGTGTGATGGTTAAACGTGTGCAGGTTCTAGTACCGACAACCGACTACAGATCAACGAGCGAGTCTGGTTACTGTGTGTGTGTCTGCCATGTGAAGTCTGTGTGTTTACAGCAAGGTAGCTGATCTACTATCCTTCGTTGTATGAGGGTATACCGACCGTGAACCAGCAGAGCAGCAACACAGGGAAGAGACAACACACACAAGCCCTTGCAGAGGCACACAGAACTGATTTACCTGTTCATAAACTAAACAATATAGTAATAATATGGCAGGAATGAAGTTCAATATGAGCGGGTGCCAGGTGGCTTAAAGGAGTTTTCGTAACTCCGAGAGCGAGAAAACATTTGGACCATGGTTCCATTTGTACCTTCTCAAGAGTTAAATTAACACTGGTAAATTGGCACTGGAGGTTTCACTGTGTATATTATCTGCTGTAGCCTATGTGCCAGCAAACACAATAAGCCCCCCGAATCGGCATTTGAGTCAACAAACCGCTCAATTTACGGATCGTGATCGCGATGTAACATTACCGAGCGAGTCATGCTCACAGACAACCCGACCACGACCAGTTACCAACAGCTGCCCCCCGGCCGGGATGGAGAAAAGCACACAGTCGGTGGCAAAAGATAAAATCGAGAGCTGGTTTCAGAAACTCTGGTGGTTCTGGCTAAATATGCTTCTGTTTACGAATGTGTGTACAGAAACACTTCCGCTGCTTTTATTGATTGACTACAATATTATTCATCCATTTCATTGATAAAGTAGGCCTACAAATCAGTAGGAATCACTGCTGTCATTTCATTTTCTAATAATTATAAGGCCAGGCTGGCCAGCAATGTATGCTTTTATTTTAAGATATTCTTTATTTCCACTTTGAAATTGCATAATAAATAAAGTGTGGGGTCACCCAAAAAAATTCCCCAGAAAATTGGGTCGTGGTATAAAAAGGTTCGATAACCCCTGAACTAGACCGCTTATGCCTGATTTATGAGCTCCTGAATTTCGGAGCACGAAAGAAATTGTATTCGACCTCACAATGTGTCAATCATCTTTGCCCACTGCCTCAGACGTTTTTGGCCGTCATTATTTATTTCGGACCCGGTTAAATTTTCTGCATTTTTCCCATCATCTTGTCTGTATGTTGCATTGGTTTTGATGCAGTAGCCTACCCTGAAGAATGAAGCCTGTGGATTGAGAAAATGCATGCACTTTTCCAAATGGGACGACACAAGTGTGTGAATTTCGAATGTAAATGATTTCTTATATAAAATATTGTATGCAGTAAAACTTAATTCAAACACATCAAAGGTCTCTTTCTTTCTCTATATGCACCGGCCATGGTTGGTGCTGAGAAATGCGCTCTTTTGCAAGATCAAATTAATGATTACTTCATACTTATTTTATTCTATAGCCAATAAAGCTGTAAGGGTTTAGATACAAGCCCGGACTTATCTGGAGAACGGAGACGCATCGCTCTAAGGATGTGCTCATTGTGCTGTGATGGAAGTTGGAACAGTCTTTACCTCGAAATGATTAATATAACATTATAATCAAAACAATCTATTTGTTTAAAATCAAATTAAGGTAGACTACAAGAGAAATATGACAATTGAGGGGGTTTTACTGCGAGGAACAATCCATATGTTTTTACATCGCTTTTTTGGTTGAGTCTCGTTGTAAACTGTCTGCCATCACTACCAAATAATGAATCACCCATTTCAGCTTGACCTAATTTTCAATCAATTAAAGTGACGTTGTGTGATGGTTAAACGTGTGCAGGTTCTAGTACCGACAACCGACTACAGATCAACGAGCGAGTCTGGTTACTGTGTGTGTGTCTGCCATGTGAAGTCTGTGTGTTTACAGCAAGGTAGCTGATCTACTATCCTTCGTTGTATGAGGGTATCGCGTGGCGAACACAGCTAATCTACAAGCCCACAACGCGTTGCACCAGCGATGCATTGTGGACTTGTAGATCGGTTGTCGTTCACGCATGACACCGTCATATGATGAAGTAAAGCGTTGGGGGGAGACTTGTGTCAGACTGACGGCTCTGTGATCTCGAGAGACCAGCTGCCGTTTAAGGTTACATGCGCCCAGTCGCACGGGAGCTCATTTTAATTCGAACCTTAATTTCTATGGTCGAATATTCTTTTATTTTTAATATTCGAATATGGAATATTCGTTGACAGCTTTAGTTGGTAGCCAAAATATCATTGATCTACAAGTTTACACAACGCGTTGAAAATGTAAGCTTGCAGATCTGTTCTTTTTAACAAGTGACGCCTTTGTGTGTGTGTGTGTGTGTGTGTGTGTGTGTGTGTGTGTGTGTGTGTGTGTGTGTGTGTGTGTGTGTGTCAGCCGCTGTTTAGGATTGCGGTGGTCTTCTTTGTAACCCATTCAATCCAGGAACGCATCTGTGTCATTTTAGATTTTAGCTATAACCACTATTTTATACTTTGGGCTATTCAAAAATAGCAGATATACAAGCTCATAGTGCAGCACCGAGTTCTGCGCTATGAGCTTGTAGATCTGCTATTTTAGAAAAATCCTGAACCAACTTTTGAAACAACATTTTTAACTCAAATCTTTGCTTCTGGAGGTCCCTGGAACAAAATAAATGTGTTTGCTTTAAAAAAAACATATATTCAAAGATAGCTCATAGCGTGGCACTCGGTTTGCTTGTAGATCTGCTATTTTTGAATAGCCAATGTATAAAATAATAGTGGTTAAAATAAAAAATGACAGATGCTTTCCCAGTCTTAATGGGTTAATGTCACTCCAGTATAGCAGAGCATCAAGCTGGGCCTTGAATTAAACAAATTGAAATGATTGGGATAATCCCACAGCTATGAAAGCTCTGACCAGCAGGTGAAACTCTTCTTGTTCATAGCAAACTCATCACTGCTTGATGATGACTCTTTTGTTTCGTTCTGCGAAATTGTCTGCAATTAATATAATAATACGCATCGGACTCAGTGTGCCAGGTTGCTGTGCTTGACAGGTTTTTTTCCCCCGGATTTCAGATTTTAAACTCAGACTTTAGTCTGCGATGCTAGTGAGCTACTATGCATTACATGTTCATCATATGCTGGTAATTGTTGGTCCTTACTGTTGTAAGCAACATAAGATAAATGCACTAAGTTGTTACCTTTCGCAGGTTCTCTGCCCCTTCTTTGATCTTTAGCTCCTTGCGGATCTCGCGACGGATCTGCTCCTTGATCTCATCCAGCTTCTGCTGCACCATGGTGTCCGACAGATCCAGGTTATTTCCCAGACCTAGCCGTTCCGATACCAGCATACCGGCATCCCCCTGAGGAAAATAAAAGGACAAGGAGGAGTAAAAAAACAGGGCTATCAGGGCTTTTTTAGACCTACCCTAACTCTCTGGATGTGCAACCAATACACCTGGATTTAGCGGGTCAGTACAGGATGCTCGATGCACCGTGCTGCAGTGCAGAACATACACCGTTAAGTTTCCAGATACTGGGAGTGCACTAACCAAATGGAAAGGACCCGAATCCGACTCACGTCATGTCTTGCGTCTAGTATTCGACTATCAAAACCACTATTCGACAGTGGACACTACACCAAAGCAGTGGCAATACATCTCAGAAGATATGCCGCTGTGGACAGTTATTCATTGGGTAATTGGTTCTCTTAATACATTAATGTTGATTAATGTCAAATCGTATAGTTTGTTGTCGTTGAACATGGATAGGTTTGACAATCATTTTCGGAGTTATTCCATCTTTCCTTGCAGGTCAAGACAGCAGTCGCCCGTCGCGCTGTTGTGCCTATGATCCATCGTGCGAAGGTGTCACACACTGAAAGTAGCAGATCTACAAGTTCACATGTCCATCCACTGGGAGGCTTGCACTGTGAGCTTGTAGATCTGCAATTTTCGGTGCGCGACACATTCGTGCGACAAAGTATAGCAGTCAATCCATGCCTGCTCAAAGAAGCTGCTCTGGGTTTAGTCCAATTAGATCACCATTCATTTGTAAACAGCCTCTCAGAGCCAATCGATGACTGTTATTTCACCAACCCCCTGTCTACATTAGTTTAAATCTTTCCAGATAGAATAACATATCTTAACACAAACAGGCTATGACCGTTCCATTTACTCACAAGGGCCAACTCATTGCAGTGATAATGTAGCACTAAAGCATTGCCAATAACTGTTAATTAGAATAAGACGTAGGCCTGATCACAGCAAAGTGATTGCACAGATCTGTGCTAAGTTCTGATGATTGAAATACTAGATCAAACCTCACTTAAAATAGTCTAATCCTAAAATGTATCATTTCCAACAAAGTAAAGTGTTCCAAACTTAAGAGAGGCTATCTGACTTTGGTGTTTGTACTATTGCTTAACCTGCATCTTCATAGCAGGCATCTTAACTAATGAGAGATTAGAAACTAGTAACTTCCAGAATGGGTTCAGATTTAAAAAGGTCATCTTAAAACACAGTAGTGAATGTGATGTCCCACCAGAGGGCCAGTACCAGCGGCAACTGGGTAGCATGCAAAGTTTTTCTTAAAGAGAAAACAAAAACAAGTCTTAAGATTTGCTTTGATAAAATATTGATAAAGAAATGGATATAAATAATATTGAAGTTTCAAATTGGATGAATGGTTGATGATACATTTATATTATGTGTAATGGTTACTATTATCATGCAACAGCACTTCTCACATTTATTTTGAGTATGGAGCACACTGGTAGATGACCAGATTATGCTTTGGCACATAATCACAGCATCCTATGTTCGATTTTGGTTGGACTTAATTTGACAATGTGGTTTGACAACAGCTCAAACTCGTAAAACGTTTTACCCAGTTCCACAGTTTTACAGCACCATGGCGTTTTATGTATAAGACACAAGAAATTCTGCACTATTTATGCAAACTCAAAAGTTTGCACTGTTAAAGAGTGTGAGCCTCTAATGGCGTTTTTTTCTTTTTACCTATTTAGACCTGGAAGACCTATACATTTTTATACATTTAAAGCCGGGACCTGTTCCCCTCTACCCCTTTCTCCAAAAAAAATGTGTAATTCATTTGGCTTAAGTTGTATTTGTTTTCCATTTGTACACCGTATACCGCTATGTGTAAGCACTTTTTTTTTTCTTCTAAATTTAACAAAAATATCTTTCTACACTTTGACCCAAATATTATGTCAAATAGATAGATGGCACACATTTTTGTTGTCTCCTTGTGTAGCCTCTCATCCAGGAGCTCTTCACAAATGAGTTCTGGTGATTGTCCCATCCTACATAACTCTGGAGAGTTCTTGATCCAGATTGGTGTTCAGCTTTGCATTTTGCTGTTTTTCCTATTTGTTGCCATGTATGTTTTTCTGAGTATCTCGTAAATATGTATTTTTGTACATTGTTGTATATGTAATGTTTAATATGAAGAAGAAAACAAATTGCAACACATTTTGGCTTACTGAAATAGTATGTTGTCTGGTCACTTGTCAGGAATGGGTAATTATTAGGGATGCACCGACATATCGGCAACATATCGGTATCGGACAATATTTGCCGTTATCGGTCAATATCAGTAAAATATATATATATATATATATATATATATATATATATATATATATATATATATTTTATTCCTGGTTAAAGTTACATTAGTTTTACTCTATGGTGTGTGTGTGTGTGTGTGTGTGTGTGTGTGTGTGTGTGTGTGTGTGTGTGTGTGTGTGTGTGTGTGTGTGTGTGTGTGTGTATGTGTCAAGGCAATTATGTTGTGTTTCTGCAGATTCTGAACAGTTATTTCTTATAACGAAGATGTATTTGTTTCCCTGGCACAAAAGGGGGAAATAATAACACCAAAAACTAAATAAACAAAATAACAAAAAATATCGGTATCGGTTATCGGCTAAATTGTTATTTTAAACATCGGGATCGGCCAAGAAAGAATTTCCATATCGGTGCATCCCTAGTATCCACCCCACCCATGTTGATGGGTAGATTGAGGACACTCCCTTGGAGATGAGTTCACCTGTGTCCCATTCCCTAAGTGGTGCGAATACTCTGTATTCGCAATAAACCCTGAGGGCGCGCCCCCACCAAGAGTTGGCTGGCCGCTGATTGCAGAATCTGCCAATGCATTGTCAATGCAAATGCGTGGATTCCTGGTCTTGCGGATTTTTTCCAAGAATCCACGCATTTGCATTGACAATGCATTGGCAGATTCTGCAATCAGCGGCCAGCCAACTCTTGGTGGGGGCGCGCCCTGAGGAAGACTATTCTTGTCGAAACATTGGTTTCCTGAATCTTTTAAATGATCTTTTGCATCGTGGCTAAGAGTTGTGCGGCCTCCTCCTTCTCAACATACCTTTCAAGCTGGGAACACCTCAGTGTGTAGTTGTTGCTTGCTATTATACAGTATATAGCAATTTGTATTTATTTTTTGGAATACAATTTTTCAGAAAAGAAGATTCAGATTAGAAGACATTTTTAGAATCGGTCTCAGGTATAAATGGGTTTAACTGCATGGTACTGGTTAACTTTTTTGGTTTCCATTGGCAAAAGTAGTACCTGGTATTACTTACTTTTATGTATTACCTCTATCGAGGTTCCAGCTTAGCGAGTTCCATGGCAAAACCAAATGGTGACAACACGGCAGACTACAGACTGGTCAGAGACATTAATCACTACTACCATCATTGCATCACAACAGACTCCACAATAATGCGTGGAAGCTCCTGAATACTGTTAACTAAAGTTTAAACTAGCAGTTGCCAGTTGGACATTACATTAATCAGTATTGAACAACTGTGGCCTATTTCTCGCCAGAAATTGTATCAGAAACAGTTTTTGTTGTACTGTACAATTGAAATATTTGCCATTGTTTTTAGCACTCTCCCACACAGAGGGTTAGACGTCGCCGACTCGTTATGACGACTAGTTAGATACATCGTAGGCTCAGGGTTTCCACTAGGCATTTTTCTGCCATCAATCAGCCATAATTTAATACACATCACGTGCGTGTGTACGCGAGTGCACCACCCAACTGATCAGCTGAGTAGTGCAGCGCACTTTTTTCAATCATAGACGCACTGCACTCTGCGCTGTCCATAGTTTCAACAAGCATTATTTATCTACTCGATCATGATTCATGCAGGGGTGTCGCTTGCCAAAAAGAACATGAATTAGTCCGCCTACATAATAAGCTTTCTTATACTGTCATGTTCACTGTTACATGATGCCAGCATAGTTAGTCACTTCACTTGCCTGTGTTCTTCCACCACTTTCCTAAATGCTCTCCACGTCATTGACTGTGCTTGCACAGTAGGCAAATTATATCCACGTCGGTTCCAAAGCTTTTACTGATTGTAGCAACTTGCTCATTGCAATGAATTGATGAACGCTGTCATTTTGTGACATGTAGGCCTACAACTTTGGAGCTGTGCCAGTGAAGCAGCCTACACAGTAGATATTAGGAGGAGATGAAGACTTGGTTCGCTGTGTCCTTCATTGTAACACTGCAATATTATGATCAATGCTCCAGCTTTGTGTTGGTCTCACGACTTGCACCCTTCGCAGTTTGTAAATCCATTAATTTTGCACAATCTTGCAAGGAAAGTCTGTGCCACGCCAGACACCACTGTGCAGCCTGCTAAAGCGTGGTTTATACTTTGTTGCATGGTGGTATCGCGCGGCTCATATATACACAACACCACAGGTGCCGCAGATGCGACGCATTGTGAGCTTGCAGATCGGCTCTGTTAGCCGCAATACAGCCGTGGTACAACGAAGCATACATCAGGCAACAGGCCCTGTGTCTCTGTGTTTGCGAGGAGCTGCGCTGAAGGCAGCTGGCTGTCGGATGAAAAAAACACTGATGATTCGCCAGCCAATGTTTTCTCATAAAAAACTTTAAATATGATTTTAATTGTTGAAAATGTCGGTTGTGTGATGTTGTTACTTTATTCAATATCCAAATAGTTAATAGCCTAATTATAATAATAATTGTACTAATTATAATAATATCGTGAAGCAAGGCAGCTGGCCAATGTGGCCGGTGATCATTTTATTTAGCAGCGAATTCAAGTTTTAATCGGCCAATGGACGGTATATAGCGGCTAATGGAAACCTTGGGTAAGCTACTATCTGGAGTGGGAAACGAAGTACACAAGTGAGTAGAGTCGAGTCAATACCATGCAGTGGAAAAGCACCATATAACAAGCTTAACACTGCTGAATGAATCCTACTCCATTCATAGACAAGACACAATATCCAGAGCTGAGCCTAACACAACCTTTTAACCACACAATTACTACTACTGAATCTGGATCTTGTTAAATTCCAACTCATATGAGTTTAACATAAAATAACACCAAAGTTTTGATTGCTGGGTAAACAACATATTAAGCAATTTCAACATGTATGGTTTCAGATTATGTATGATGAGCATTTATGACAATTTTGTATTTGTAACTTTATTTTGCCCTCAATTCATGGTTTACTGTAAATTAATTGCATAGATTTGGCTAATAGAAAATAGACAGAAAACGACAGATTAATGGATACTGAAAATAGCCTAATTGTTTGTTGCAGCCCTGAATGAAACAGTAAAATAAAATAAATTAAGATACAGTTTTCAGTGTTTAACCAGTGTTAAAAGAATAGCTATGCAGAGTCCAGTATCTTACCATAACTTCATCACCATCATCCATCTCCATTTCTACGACATCTGTCGAACAAACCAATCCACGCATGTTTCTGTGGCCAACTAAAGTCTACTTCTGCTCATGCTTAAGATATTAAATAAACGTGTCTTCCTTCAACACAACCGCTATGCATCAGCATCGGCTGACAAGAGGAATATCTAATGTCAGAAGTCTATCAGTGTCTGTTTCTCTCTTGCTCTCGTCATTCCTCTCTCTCTGCCAGACACACATAAACATGTAGAAGCACACAAACCATTGACATCAGCAGGGAAGATAAACTGTCTGGGGGGGGAAGCCAAATCCCTCTTAGCTTCTCAACTCTGTGAGGTCACAGCAGCCCAGAATGGGACATAATCTCACTCCAGGGAGAGAGTGGCGTCTAAAATTAACCCAGGTTAAAAACATAACACCAGTCTCCCCCCCCCCCCACACAGAGCGAATTGTGTGGCGGAAAAGAGTGGGAGGAACTGTGTATTTGCCTAATACGGCAACCAAACAAGACAGACAGATACTCTTTTTCAGTGTAGCTGATTGTTAAATTGGCTGCTCTTGTTGACCAGTCAGCACTGCCTTTTGAACAGGCTAGAATAAGTCAGCGATCAACAATGTTGTCACTACCAGAATCAAGTTAACAGAGCACCATCCATCCACCAACTAATGTTATATGCCTAATGCAGAAAGCACAAATTGCAAAAGGTGTCCTTTTAGAAACGTGCACCGTTAATAACAGTCTCATAACAGTCTGTTATTATTTATTAACTTTTATTTAAATCAGATAAACACCAGCAGTCAAAGTCCCATTGAGGGAAAACAATTTAAAATTCTACAATACAACAAAATACAATAAACTTCAACTTGTTTTCCAGAGACCTTATATTAGACTATGCCTGAGCCAATAGACCTATGGTAAAGAAAACACTATCAATAAAGGTGTGTGTGGGAAGCTTTGCATAGGCCTTGAGTACACTGCCGTACCACTGGCCTATAAGCCTGTGACTGTCCTCTACCAAACCCCTCCCTCTGCTCTATAGGTGCTCCTCTCAGAACAAACTATACTTTGCACACATACTGTACATCTCCCCGTCCAAAGGGTCTGTGATGACTCATAGGTAAAATGGAGGTCACAACTTCTGGAAGTGAGGACGGGCAGCTCCCTTAGTTTCCCCCGATCGCTGCCCCACAAAACCTGTTTGCACTGCAGACGACGTGTTTGACCAGCGCTGTGTTAAGATAGCACGAGGACACAAAACAGGGCCATTTTTTCACAGCCAACAATGCAAGGAAATCCAAGAAAGGCCAATCAGATAAGGTGGAAATAAATCAGCATATACCCTTGAAGGCCTGTGTGGTTTAATTTGAGATCAAACGACAAAAGCCTAAATCTTGAGGAAGAGTCTGAGCACTTGGGTGTGTTTTAGCTTTACTGGGCACTTGCACAGAAAAAGAGCCTTGCAGAGCCACTTTTCCAATGTAATAATATGACTGTAAAGAACTGTAGGGCTTTACATTTCTTGTTACTCAAAGATGGAGCCTACTAAGGGAAATGACATCATACATGGAACGTAAGCCCTCAAAGACAAGTAAAGCAGGAATTGTAGGTAAATGTCCACACTCACACTATGCATCATAATGGATGAAACTTGTTAAACTAAGTGTTGCTCTACAAGTTACTCCACTGTAACTTTGAGCAAAATATGACATTCACGCTAGCTGAAAAGGCTACAATCATCTTTGCTGAAGACAACATTAGCCTACATTATAGATGCAAAGGGCAAATACAGAATGCATTCAACGTCGTAAGAAACTTTGGCAGAACTTAATAGCTCAAAGTCAATGTTTTATTACAAAGTTAAACGATAACTTATTGCGCTACTGAAAAAGTTGTTTAAAAGCCCCTTCTTAGAGCCTAATGTACATAAAAAGTGGAAAATCAAAGTAAACATTAGGCCATGAACCCCAAGAGTAAGTAGGTTAACTTATTCTTTAAGCCAGAAAGCTCCCAAGACTCACAACAAGAGCTCTATTCAGACAAAAAGACAATGGAAAAGTTGAAGCCACTGGCCAGGCTCATGCTTTAAGGCCAAGCCCTTGCCATTTCTCCACCAAGCCCATCTCAACCTACAACCTGACACCCATGCTCCTTACCTCACAGCTGCCTCTACACTATTGGTCAATGCTTGCTGTGTGACCAGAAATAGTATCACATGCCAATAAACCTGGACCCAGTGAATGGCTTCCAAGCACAATATTAAGGAAGAGTTTCATGTACTGTACAGCTATTCATCAATACAAGCTAGTCATTTGTTTGTCCCTCACAGATTACAGGCCACCTGGTTCAAGAATGCACACCCCCTTAATGTTAAAAAGGACAATCAGTTATAAACTGGATGTTAGTGTACAACACCTGTTGCGTTGCTGCATAGGACTTGTTCCACTTTACGTAAACCACGGCTATGGGACAGTAGAGTATAATATACAACCTGCAGCTAACCTTGACAGAGTTACAACTTTTGATATCAAAGTCAACATAGCAAAATGTGCCATAATGTTGTGTTCCGTCTCCACACTTTTCATATATGATGCAGAAATACTCCTATTCGGAAGTAGCAGCTCTGTAAGCAAAACAATGTCAGTCGAAAATTACAGTAAATTGGGATTTGGTAACAATAAATGTATGTTACATTCATCCAGAATGTACCATGATAGAAAATGTTTTGTCATAATCAATCACCATACGTAAGCTAGATAACACTAAATACTTCTGAAAGATATACCAATCAATACTAGTTTAATCTCAGCTCACACCACCATGAGGCTTTTGAATTTGAACATTCAATATGAAACAAGTAATTCAGCCATAATCTTTTCCATTGTAGACTAAAACCTTTGTCCTGATATCGTCACACCACAAGTGTATTATTGTAACCCCAATACAGTGTATACATACATACAACAGTTTCTACACAATTTTGAATTGTTCTTCTATTTTACTTTATTTTGTATTGTATTGTATTTTATATTTGGTTTATTATTCTACTTAAATTTGCATTGCTGTACCTCCACAACTTTTGTCTCAGGTGACTCACAGCCTGCATGGTCACAGGACAGATCCCCATGCAAGCAGTGAGTTTACCTGAAAACTGGAATTTCTTTCAGGATCAATTAAGTATCTGTCTACAGTTACCCGATATGGCTCAAGCATGAGTTTTAGTTTCACTGTCAAGTCGTGTGAAACAAAGACACATATTGTGAAATATTAAACAACCAGGGTCGGTGACTAAATTATTCTTAATATGTGCAATAACTTTTACACTCCCACAACTGTAAATAATCAACAGTATAGATTTCTCACTGACATTAAATTGACTTTTAGTGAGAATGCTACTCTAAAAATAACTTGTTTGTATGCGTTTCATTAAGATTAGTTTAAAATTGTAAACTTAGTTTTTACTTGTTGTGCCTGAGCGATAAACCGACGTCACTGGAATGAAACCACATTACTCCCCGAGTCATAACTGTTCACAGAGAATTATGTCCTGTATATACAATACATTTACTTTGATACAGTTGAGTTTGCTTTTATACAATGCGTAGGTTCCGTGACATTACAGATGTTAAACTTTGATTCCTATGGAGCGTGTTGAACAGAAACCCTCGTTGACTACAACAGGTAAACAGCAGCACTTCATGCAAGTGAACTGTTTACTAAAGAGGAGTGACATGGAACATAATTATGATTCACACCATTTACAACACAAAAAGGGTCATTAAGAAAGAAATGGAAAACTTTGTTACGTAGTTGTGGAGATTTTTGTTTTGCTTTCAAAGTAACGTTTTGACCCAGAACGAACGTAGTTTGACTCGTGTAACTGTGAGTTGTTTTTTAAACTACAATACAAAACAAACACAGTGTGTCAACACATTACTTAACAGTTACTTAACAGTTAACGCACTAAATTACAATATTACAAACGGGGGATATTTTTTGGGATAATTGTTTCCCAGGCCTCGATCCATGGATATAATTCCCAGACAAATACTTTGGGATCTGTCAGAATTCCTTCCCAAAAACACATAATCGTCTATTGGTCGTAATGCACCGGGTAACGAATGTGAAACGAGGACGTTTAAGGCGATGTGGTGGGCTCCATAAAAACAAAGTTTGCGCACTTTTCGCAACAGTTGTCAACTTTTCCTACCTGCACGGAATCGGCGGCCATCTTGGTTTTTCTTGTTTGAATCAAATCCTACGGAGAGAGAGGGGAGCAGTGTTGCCAGAGTGTGTGAGAGGAATGAGCAACCAGTCCATGAAAACAAGCCCTAAAATCGTCTATTTGGAAAGTAGCAGATCTACAAGATCACAACGCGTCACAATGCGACGCGCAGTGAGCTTGTAGATCTGCTATTTTCCCAAAAAATCTTGTATGGGGAGGTCCCTGGCACAAAATCTTTTCAGATGGGGGGGTTCTTGGATAATTACATATTAATTGGGGGGGGGGGGCTTTCCTTGCCATGAAAATGTTTGAGAACCACTGGGTTTAAACAACACAAAGGGAAAAATCCCAAAATAAGCAGCTACACTTTAGAAACAAGCCCAAAAAACCGCAACCCGCAACTAACCAATATTTACAAGCGACTTTACAGAAAAACAAGCCCAAAGTCGCTTATAATGCGCAGACCTGGCAACGCTGGAGGGGAGGTGGAAATCCAAAAACAGCCCAATTGTGTGTTCAAGTTTCCCTCTCGAACTCAATGAAGAAGTTCTTCTTTGGCCAAACCATCGGTCATCTCGGACATACGGGACGTCCCATGTCTTCTTTGGGACACTTTATGTCGTTCTTGCCACTATACGGGAAGCTCACGGGAGTTGTATTAAAGTCCTCATGAATAATACTAGGAGCATAAATGTGTCCCAGTGCTTTAGGAGGAGAGAGAGGCGGTGGTTCCAGTGTCCCGTCCGCCCATAGGCGCTCTCTCTCGCTCTCTCTCTCTCTCTCACCACTGTTTCCCAATTCCCAAACAGTGGGTCGGGACCCATTTGTGGGTCGCCTACACATTTTATGGTTCCATTTTTTTTTTTTTTTCGCACATTCAGTTTTTTATTATTATTTTAAAACATTTTCAAAAAACATTCCCAAAATATTTTTTTCAGTAATTTCATGAAGAAATCAAAGAAACATCGAAGAAATTCCATGAATTAAAGTGAAAACAGAGCTTAATTGTAGATCTGCTATTTTCACTAGTTTGGGTCCCGGGCAAACATCTAATTTCTCTTTTGGGTCTTGAGCTAAAAAGTTTGGGAACCACTGCTCAACCCAACCAACCTCCACACACACGTGACGTGACTTGATCATACACTTCTTCATATTCCATACATACTGCTGGGGTAGAACTTCATTTATCATCATCACTAGCTGGAGTAAACAAAGGATTGATGATTAATGTTCGTCATTGGTCACAGATTACCATGACCTAATTCAGTGGTTCTCAAACATTCTCATGTGGGGCCCCCAAATTGATTTGTATTTGGCCACGGACCCCCATCTGAAACGTTTTTTTTTTTTGGTAAACATATTTTATTGTAAGAATCAGTAACAAATATGTCATGAAATAATATTCCAACTATCTGAAAAGATTTTGTTACAGAGACCCCCCACAAGACTTTCCCAAGAGGTTTTGAAATTAGCAGATCTACAATCGTGACGCGTTGTGAGCTTGTAGATCGGCTATTCATGGCTGATTTTTAGGGTTAATGTGTTTTGATATTATGCTATATTAATACATTTAGCTGGGGACCCCCTAACCTCTTAAGGACCGATGGGGGTCCCCGGACCCCACTTAGAGAACTACTGACCTAATTCTGTAAGTAAAATGGGGCCAAAAGACATGAACAGGCCAAAATAAATGTTACGATTATTTTTGTGGCAAGGCTTATTTAGAATAGATTTAACAGTAGTATGCCAACAAATCAAGACACTTGGATAAAGTTGATGTCATGCATGCATCTAATTAAAATACTGTAAGTCAAAAGTGTGTTAAACTTAGCTATTGTTTTAAGATGTGATCAGAGCAACTACAGCAATGAGACCCTGTCTATCTTATACTACAGTCTATGCTGTCCATCTATGTATGAGGCAGCATGCATACACTTTCATCCTTTTATTTGGGGCATATGCATGACTAGTCACACAAGTGACAATAGGTCTTATATAAAGCACAAAGGAACCATCATCCAAATGTATAATTATGATTAAGTATACTTACTATTCTTGAGGTGCACTCACCATACTGATGGGGTAACAACACTGTCTTTCATCTACAAAATGTGCATTTCCAAGATATTAAAACTAGTGCTGTCTGCTAGGTAGAGTTATTACACTTTATATTCCCTATTTAAATTTGATAAAAGCTCAGGACTCTTTGTTTTCTCTGTCTCCACGGCGATGATCTCAAGATTGAACAGAGGGCAGGTGCTTGGGACTAGCTGAGATGATGATTGATGATTTTGTATTTTATGTGAATTAATAATGGACCCTTTTACCCACAATTACAACCTCTTTTTAATAGGTGATGTCTTTGCCATGGATTTATTTAAGGCTGATATAGTTTCATATGCATCACCTCCATTTTTAATTATTATTAAAAAAAATAGTATCTGTTAAGGTTTGTTTGTACACTAATAGTTAGAATATTAGAATGTTTGCTCATCGCTAAAGTAATCAGTTATGATTTATATGTACTGAAAACATGCTTTGCTCCAACCATTACCTATGATGGCTTCATATATGACCCAGTAACACCAGTAAAACAAAAACATCTGAATGCTCCAGGCCAGGGAATTCCTTAATGACATCATGAGGCCAAGGTTTGGGGGAAGCCCTTTTAATCAGGGTCAGTGGTGCATAGGCAGGAAGCTGTGGGCTGTGGCTAGAGTGATCTGAGATTAATGAAGATTCTGTACAGATGACCAGCATGAGATTATTTGAGCAGGCCTGGGCAACGTTTAGTACCACTGAGTCACATAACCAACTGGAGGAAACTGGAGTCTCACTTCACACACTCTACAGGCTGGGTTCCCAGGTCCTAAAAAAGTAGTTCTCCCCTTAATATTATTCCAACAGACACAGCAGGCCACCACAGTGAGAAAGCAGCCAAGACCTTCCACACAAAAGTGAACAATGATTTTAAAGGAAAATCAAATAAAGTCATATTCCAAAGACATTGGCTGACCAAAGTGCAGATAGTGCTTGTATCATGACAAATCTCTGATCAAGTACAGGTTTCAGAGCCCTGGGACTAAAATAGAGCATGTGGTAATAAAACCACCCTTCCACCACTACTACAAAATGTTACAGGGGAAAGACTTTCCAAGATCAAGGCCTTCCCTTCAATAAAACGTTTTGATAGAAATGTTTGAAGTCTAGGACAGGACAAGGCAATGAAAGCCAACCCACATGGATGGGATACACACACCCCAGCTCTTTAGCTCCCTCTACAGGTCACCTGCCTTGAAAATGCCCCAGCTTCTCACCATGCTCATATCTACTACAAATACTGCTACCTTACTACAAATAACCATTTGAGACATAGCACATGCAGGCAATATTATGTTTTTCCTCCTTCAATTTATTTATATTTTTGGCAATCAAAAGATGAAAAAGTTATGACAAAATGTAGACATTCCAGCAGACAAATCTGCAACAGAAATTAAGAGACCTGGTTGGAAAGAAGGCACGCAAAACTTGAGCCTTTAGTTGTTGCCCATGAGAATATACCTTTTTTTGTTTAAATGTAATGCATTCATGAGTACATTAAAATTGTGTAGGGCTTCACTATTGAGTGAACTGGCATTTGACCGATATGTTTGTAAAAACAATTATTCTCAGTGAAGCAGCCTTCTTTGCCTTCACATCAGAAACCTTGCCTGTAATAAACAGGCATGATTTGTTGAGTGGCCCAGTTGAGAGCCGCTCTGACTGAGTATGTGTTAAATAACGGATTGTTTTTCACTTGAAAATCTGTTATTTTCAGCGAGTGACACTGTCATGCGATGAAGTATTAGGCTTTAGTAAGCATCAAGGGGTGCAACTAGAATTTTGAATGGCCATCACTATAGGCCATAGCTAAATTAAACCAAAACAAGGACGTAAAAATATACAGTATACAGATAAATTAGCAGAATTCTCATCAGTTTCATAAGTATTTTGTGTAGATAATGCTGAAAACAGCAGTTTGTAGCAGCAGAATAATGTTAGCGGGCACCCATTTTTAACAGGGGCTCAACAGCAAAAAATAAAAAATAGTACCTGACAAAAAAAATGCAGTTCACTGAAAAACAACAAAAGCTGAAACAAACACAAACTATTAAATGCACAACTGTTAATGTATAAAAATGTGTTACCACAGTGTAAATAAGTTAGTTGTTTAACCAGCTTGCTGGGAAATTAAATGTACTGAAATTAGTAAATATTTACAGCAGCAGTTTTGTTGCCATTGTGGTCTTCCACAGTTTAATTACATCATGTGTAAACGCTTCCTGCATCATAACTATGGACTCCTCGCCCCCAGGCAAGGCTGCACATTTACAAGATTCATAAAACAAATACACTGAATACAGTATAAAAACATACACTTGCCCTGGTAAATAGTTCATGATCACAGGATTTCGATTTCATAAAAACCTCAAGAGTTGAACTAAAGTCCAATAATTCTAACACAGTAGTCAAGTTTCTCACACGTCCATTTCCTTACGTTAGTAGTAGTGGCGAGGAAAGGGCGTCTTTTCAGCATGAAAATGTCACCGTCTTCATCTTTAGGTAAAAAAATGGGAAGATGCGCCCTCCCTCCACATAGACAATGATAGTACCATTAAAAATACAACAAAACTCAACCAATCACTGCCAATGAAAACATTCAATCTGGATGGACTGCAGTAGTCACATGACAGATCAGAGTTACGGCCTTGGCCAGTTGTCTGCCAGGTCATCTCCAGCCGTGTGTCTGTAAGACCCCTCTGAACTGATGACCTTTCACATGGAAGTGAAAGGGAGTCATTGCCTGGGGGCCATGACCCTCTAACCCTCTTTATTGGACGGAAGGGTGAGGAAGAGGAAGATGAGGAAGAAATGGAACCTCGTGGTTCGGGTGGTTAGCTCAATAACAGAGACATGAGGTTCATCAGTCATACTAAAACACACACAAAAAAAACCACTGCGTCTGTCAGTCTTGCAGACATTTACACAGACACGCCTCGTGTACTCGATGAGACAGCTCCATGAAGTCACGTTACAGTCAGTGGCAGTTTACATCCCTTAAGTCTCACATCTCTTCCTGACTCCTCTGTTTTCATCTCCTCTGTGTGCGTGACTAAGTCTGTACAAAGCCTTCAGCACACTCTCTGATCCCTTCTCCGCGTGGGTCTGTTTAATTATTTTTGGGGTAGATCTTCTCATAGAAAAAGTTCTGCGCCAGCAGGTAGAGCTCGCCGTCCTTTTCTCTGACGGCGTGGGCCCTGACAAACTGAAACTGCTCCAGGGCAAACTCGTAGAAGTCGTTCTCCATCTTCCAGATGGCTGACTGCTGCAGCTTCGCGATGGACTCTTTGGTGGGCGGCTTCTTCTCGGTCGTCTTTCTCAGGTGTGATTTCTTCCCTGCAGCAGGGAGGAGGGAGGGGAGATTTAGAGAGGACAGGAAACAACAACAGTTAAATAAGTCACGAGGTGTGCGTCTGTGTGTGGTCACAGGCGCCACACGAGGTAATAAGTATATACATATGGAGGCTATTACAGTTCACAGGGCAGAGAGTGTTTTAAATATGGTAATGTGGTTACTACAAGTACATTTGGTTTCCAGGTTAGTTCACATGATTGCTAATATGCAAATCTGAGAAAGATGAGGGGGATGAGCGCATCGTTTCAAACTTCACCCCTCTGGGTGCACCTAAGACGGCAAATCGACAAACACAGCACCCCCTTAAAAATTTCTTGGTGAGTGCGCCGGAAGAAATAATGTCAAAAATATAAACAGCACGGAGGTACAGTAAAACACTTGGGCTAAAAGGATAACACAAAAAAGTCCTGGGGACTTGTTCCATTGTGGTCCTATGTATTCAATTCAACAGAGCACAGAATATTAACACATTAATACATCAACCAATCAAATTCAGAACACTGGAAGCCAAATGACGCAAGACAACCACAAAGATACATTACCTGTTTTGTAAAGCTCGGTGGCTCCCCTGAAGAAGCGTGGTAGTGCAGCCTCCAGCATCATGACAAAGTCCTCCAACTCTTCAGTTACCCCGACCAGTAAGTACTCATTGACCAGGTTATATTTGGCCTGTTCCAGGGCCCAGTGGCTACCTACATTCCTGCAGAGACAAACTTTGTGTTTTGCAAATTGCCAGTACTTTCCCCAGTTGTTATGTTTCACTTTTTCAAGGTTGAATTGTTCAAAACACTTAACACAGAACACGAGGCAAAGAGGGGGGGGGGGGGGGGGCAGTGGGTGGAAGGGAAGCAAGGCAGGTTCTGGTGGAATACAGACATAATGTCGCTGTTGGGCTGAAACCTTGTATGTCCACAACCATTACTTTTCAGGAAATGGAAGAAAAGAACCTGCATGTTCAAATGGATCCAATGTAGTTAATATTAGTCCAAATCTGTTCTTAATACTTTTCATTGGTTAAATATTTATAATACCCACAGACAGACTATTTGGGGCATTATGGGCAAAGATCTTTAAACATTTTCAAAATAGTTAAACAATTTTCAAAAATAGCGAAAATAGCCGATCTGCAGAACACGTTGCGCGCAACACTTCCATACGACAAAGTATGAAAGAGGACATAAAATAATGAAAAAGCATAAAAAGAGATACAAGGTTTCTGCCTGACAGTGACGATATGGAGTGACCTTGTGGGGGAAAGAAAGAAAATGAGAGAGAGAATATGGAGAGAGTGGGATGGAGGAGAAGGTTTGAGACACAACAGCAGGGGAGTAGGAGGTATGGGGAATGAGGGAGGGAGGGAGGGAAACGATTAAGTGAGAGGAGAAAGTTGGAGGACTGCGCAGATGAGGCTGAGATGACAGAAAGCCAGAGCAACTGATAGTAGAGAGGCTGGAGGGAGGGTGTTGGGAAAATGTTGAGGCGGGTATAGATAAAGAGTATGATGGTACTATAGGCAGCAGGAATTGCTATGGGGAGGAAATTAAATGATAAAGAGGCATATAAGGACGTGAATAAGGATAAGAGGGAGTAAAGGTGGACAAAGGCTGTTTAATAGAATATGTAAATTTTGAGTAAATACGTTCTTTTAACAACTTCCCACAGTATGACACAAAAAAAGCTGCACTTCCTTAAGTCCAGTATTTATTTGGTTCACCAAGGCATATTACGGTAACCACATTAACCCTGGCAATCCTCTTGTGGGCATCGGTCAAAAAGGTGAAAATAGCCGATTTACAAGCTCACAAAGCATCATGATGCGAAGCGTTGTGCACTTGTATCTCAGCTATTTTCGCAGTGCGACACCATTGCATGACACCATCGTATCACAAAGCATAAAATAGGGCTTAATTAGTTAATGCATGCATTTCATGGGAAGCGAACAGTACAAGCTAATTTAGCATAATCTCAAATATGCCAACACATGCCACTGTAGCAGTAGTATAACAAATACTGGGCCCACAAGAATTTCAGTTTCTGCAGATCTCCATGTTGCACAATGCCAGGCTGATCAACCAGCTCGTAATAAAGTATAGTGTTTCATTTGAGAGAGCAAAGCGGCTTAACAGGTGAAGGCAAGCGAGTGAGTGAAAGAAAGATTAAGTGGAGTGAGAAAATGTGATATGGGAAATGAGAGGGAGATTGATAGATTGATATACAGATATTCGTGTATCTTCAACACATCAAGGCTGGCAGAACTATCAAAGAGACCTTGAGAACAGGAGTACCTGTATGAGAAGTGACAGCTTAATGTAGCGTACTTTGAAACTCCTTAAAACTACTTGAATGTCTGTGCTGGGCTTTATGACTTTTATTAGAGTTACGCTTGAATCAACTTACTACTTAAACACACCAACAATACAATCACAGAAATGTCACTTTGAACATGAGATCAAGCTCTCTTACTGCATATTAAAGCTTCTATTCTACTACTGTACTGTAGTTGATGTTTCAGCGGCATACACAGGGGTTTAATATTTGTTGTGTGTTTGAAGCTGATTCTTACATTTCTTTAATTGTAAGGTTTGGATAAGACTAAATGCCTCACCTAAATGTAAATGTGACTACTACATATGGGGCCAAGGATCTAATTAAGGATGTGCAAGACATACCAGCATTCAGAGTAGTGACCACAGAAAAAAGGAATCTGTAGCCAAAGTTTCTCAGGAGCACAGTCTGAGCCGCCCGCCGACACGCATTCATCAAACGTCTGAAACACAAACACACAGCGTATATGCACAACAATCAGTGTTTTGTCTATTCTCAACATTAAAAGGGGAATGATGCATTCCCATATCTTTTCCGACCATTGTGATTGTCTCTGTACAAAATCTAATTTACAGTGCTGACGATTTCTATAGAACTTGGTAACCTAAAAAGCATTGTAGTGTGGCAAATAAATACACCAACCAAACGATCACCAAATCACCCAAAACATGTTATTTTCAAATCTTGCATGCCTGTTCTGCAAAGCTACATTTATGTACTTAAGCACATAAGTCTTGTGTTAGATTTGATGATAGTTTCGGTGCAAGCTTTGCAGTTATTTTGTAGAAGCAAAACAAGGAAGTGAAGTCTACCATTGCATGCCAAACAGATATACTGGATTAGATTTTGGTTGATGGGGTGTCCCGGGTATAGCACAGAGTTTGTGGAGATTAACATTTTAAATCATCCATGGTACATCCAGCTTGGCCGGGTGCTCCAATAAAAAAATCCTCATTGTCAGGTGAAAAGAAGTGGTTAGCGACTTCATGTGCATCGGAGGAGACACTTGCTCGTCTACCCTCCCACATGACCAACAGCAGGGTGCAGCAGTAACAGGGACTACACTTTAACATTTTCTTTTTTAGTTATTCCTTTAGACTTTTCAAGCATTTATTATTTGATAGATGTATAGTGGAGATTGACAGGAAACACAGAGAGAAAGTAGAAGAGTGACGAGAAGCAAATGGTTCAGCCGGCCGGGAATCTACCCAGGGACTCGCTGTCATGTATTAGAGCCCATGTGGTACGCGCCCTAACCACTCAGCTAATGGGTCGCCTCCAGGAAATTCCCATATATATTTATCTTTGATGCAGCATAATGTTTTGGTTTCTGTGTTTTGGCATTGTGAAAATGAATCAAGTAAACAAATCACAATCAAGTAAACATGTCTGATAGACAAGTATACATTTAAGCCATGAAATCTAAGATTGTGAAGGAGTTTAAGACATTGCACCTTTTTGTCTCCTTGTTTCCTGCGTCTCAGGCCTGGTCGGTAATCATCCCCAAAGCGCAGGAAGTAATAGTATGACACAAGCCTCTCAATGGGGTCCCGGATCACATTGATATAGATAGGTTTCCTCTTCACTCCAAACCTGGGTAGCAGAGACAAACACCTGGGTTACCAAATGCATACACAGTATGTATAATGACTAAACTATTCACACACATTTTTCCAAGTAATTTTAAAACGCCATATTACATTCAGATCAATTGATCTATTTTGGTTTGATGTCCAATTGTCCAGGCATGCTTCTGTTTTTTACCAGAGGCTTATGTTCAACTAAACTACAAAAAAATGACCACAAGGTGGAGTCACCGGAACAAATCCACAGTAGATCTGTGGCTGCACAGGTTTTAACAGTGGTGGAGCTGTAGTGAACATGAACATGGTGATCACGTCTTACTTGGTGAAGTCGAGGAAGGAGACATGGCCATGGTAAAAGGCTGGTTTCATCTCCCTCCATTCTGTCACATTCTTCACAAACCGCACCTGAACATAGAGAGAACATAATTAACCTCTAACAGATTCATTTTGGCTGGAGTCCATTCAGGCGGTTTCAGTCCCCATCGAAACAGGATGCAATTTCTCTCACAGAGCAGTGGTCGAATCTACAAATAATATTATCAAGTTCACAACAGTGCAAACTCAGAGTGACGAAATCCGGTCACTTTAAACCCAGATTTCAACCATAAAGTATTGCAACATAAACGCCTCCTGTTCAGTCATTTAGCAACCCCTAACCCCTCACACAAAGTGACCCTTCTAATCTCCTTTCTTTGCTGTTCTAATATGTCAGTTTAAAGGCATTGTTTTTGAACTGTGCACCTCGATTCCAGCCTTTTAGCATAGGTTACTGCAACATATTCAGCATGAATACATTCATCATAATTAAATAATTATGAACTAGATGCGTTAAAACAACGGATTAGCCAACGCAGTCACAGCGCTGTAACACGCAATGTGAGAGACGGTGTATAGAGGGTGATGGAGGTGGCGGTTTGTCCATTGACTCTCACCTGGTCCTGTATAGACATGACAGGGTTGTTCTTGGTGGTGTTGATGTGCAGGACGTGGTAGTGATTCTTCCCACACAGGTCGTAAGCGATGTTGGTGAAGGAAGTGCTAGCCGTTTTGGGCACACGGTTGTAAATGATCACAACGTCTTCAGTGTCGGCCAGCGACGTCGGGGTGTCCCGCTCCCGCAGCAGCCCGTCCTGCGTGTGACGCTGTTCAATCTCCCGCACCTCGTGCCTGGCAATGGCCCGCTCTGCTCAGGAAACAAGGGAAAGGGATGGAGAGGAAAACAGGAAGAGTTAACCACATGAACCCCGGCGTCCCAAATCTGGGCATGGCATAATAGGCGAACATCTGGCTAAAACAGGCGAAGATTCTGCAAAAATAGCAGATCTACAAGCTTGTTACATGTCGCGTCACAACACAACGCGTTATAAGCTTGTAGATGTGTTTTCCTCAATTAACTTAAGTTAAGAGCTTGTACAGAACAAAATGCACCCACTGGCATTTCAGTACGCCAAGTAGTTTCACTGCTAGAAGGTAATGCTACGATAAAACTATGGTACCTTTTTTGCCCTAAAGTTAGATTCTCAGGCAGGTTACTCCCAGGCTGTGTACCGCCCCCAAACAAGCTTCACCAATCAAACAGTTATGTTTAGGTTCATTTCAAAGATCGAGATGGACTTGTTGAGTTTGGCTTCTCACACTGTTGCGACATAGGAAAGAGATGAATGGGAAATGGACCAAAAGATGATTTTAAGCACAGAGTAAGTGATGCTTGTGGCCAACAAGGCTGCTACTGTGCCAAACTTGAAAATTTGTATAGTATCACTTTAAACGTGAGGCTCAGAACACAGAACAAATCAATGTTTGTCTGGGGTGTTTTCTAAATGGAAATTGACCTGCAAGCCTCATGCACAGCAGTGCCCAGAGCAGCACAAAGAGAACCTGGATTGCTTTTGAAGCAGCTGGTGGCAATGTTTGCCGTGTCTGTAAGAAATTGTTTATAGTTTGTGAATCTATCCTGTTCTTCTTCTGAGTTTAGTGCACTAGAGGTTTGGTCGGTCCCATATAAGCACATGTCCATATATGGGCATAGCGGTCGGATCTGTGGCTCTAGACAACTGGGTCTCTGTATCTGTAAATCCTTGTCCCTTTTATGGCCATATATGGATTGTCATCAGTATGTGCCCATATAAATATATGGGCATGCCACCTTTAGTGCCCATATATGGAGCTGACTGATTTGTTTGATAAGATAATTTGAAATTGATTTGATTTCAGTAAGAATAGAGGCAGAGAGAGAATCGAGTGGGCATGACACACAACACAGTTGAGATGCATCTGAACTCGTGACATATGATTCATGACTAAATCTGTGCTTAGTCATGACTGTTGTAAGCAGCCTGACAGGCAGACTCACCAGAACACCACCCGCATTCAGCATTTGATTAATTTGTCTGATAAAAAAACAGTGTAGACAGGATACACAAGTGACAAGTGTGATCCTGCTTTTCCTCAACTAAACAAGGTATGAAAGGACTTTTACACTAGAATCTTATCGTTCTATTGCGAGGAGGTTGTGGAAACTCTGACATAATACTATTTTATTTAAAGGATATTTTCCAGCTTTTTAAAGCTGGAAAATATCCACTAGCTTACATAAAACTTGCCAAAATGCTTACATAGGCTGGCCGAGATACTGTAAATGTATCCCACTTTGTTTGATCTGCTTCAACCACTGGTCAGTGGAGTAAATGATGTGCTTTATTGCAGATGAAAGGTATCACACTACACGGAAGTTGGCTGTAAACCTATCCAACTTTCAGGTTATACAGAGTGTCTGTAATGCTCAAATTATTCATCCAAACAAGTATCAAATGAGAAAAGTAATAAGGCTGATAGGTGAGGTGATGAGAGTCTAGTGACAGGTTATGAGTTAGAGGCCAGCAGTTACAATACAGACTCAGGGTTAGTGAATTGTCTTTAAGAGAATCAATAAACTGTTGAAGGGGGGGGGGGGGGTAAGCTCCAACTAAACTACAGCCGTGAATCCCATGAATAAAGAGACTACAAAAAAGAGCCTAGGCTGCTTCTCCTCTGTTTTTATCCACAGTGTAAAACAGTTTCAAGTTGACTGATGGAAACAATGCCTCCGATCCCTCCATGGGAAGGGTGGTGGTGGTGGTGGTGGTGGTGGTGGTGTGTGTGGGGGGGGGGGGGGGCAACACTGGTGCACCTAATACCCGTGGGAGCCCAGAGAGGAGCCAGCCGGCGTCTCTAAAGCCCTGCTGGCTACAAACACACAGTTACAGCCTGCATGGCTGAAAAGGCTGATCTACTGACTGACTGACTGACTGACTGGCTGGCAGACTGAGTGGCAGGGTTAAAGGCTGCTTTACGGGCTTGGCTGAAGGTCTGGCAGCTGCCACTGTGGGGGCAATTAAGTTGTCATCTGTGATCCCGCCACCCATTTCAACATCCCTGCAGACGCAGACCACTCACAATTTACAATTTAGGCATTTAGCAGACGCTCTTAATCCAGCGCGACCCCTCCCTCCTTCTCTTTCCCTCCTCCCAGCTGTTACTGTAGGACCACTGATCAAAGCTGGGTGTAGGACAGAGGTGCTAACAAAGTCAATACCTCCGCACCCTAGTAACTGATGGACAGGGAGTCGTGACAGATGGCCGTCAAGCCCAAGACACAGGACTGTTGTAATGGAGACGATCTTCCACGCGTCCATCCAAAATAGACATAAGCCAAAAGCAACAGCAGTAACTTAGTAATGCTTGATCTTTACTGCCAACACAGACTAGTAGTATATGTAACTTTATCATTTGGCTGCTGGCCTTGTGATTTGTGCAGATTCATTCACAAACTGCACACATACTGTAACTGCACTTACTTAGGCTACTTACCATCAAATGTTCAAGACTACACAGGGAGGCCATGTCATTACGCAGAAGTGTTGTTACTGCATTGTACAAAAGAGAGAAACAGGAAGAAGATGGAGTCTAATAATGGCGTGGTTTCCCCGTGGATCTCTGACGTCATGCTGATGACCAGATGATGTCAGTATTGCCCAAATAAGGACAGACAGTGGGACAAAACTATGGCAATGCCAGTTGGGAATGCATGGCATTCTGGTTATGCAATAGCCTTCCATTGTACCTGTTGTCAGAGTACTGAGTGCAGTATTCATTATCATAGTACTTAATTGGAGGCCAGTCTATGATGTCATATTGATGGCATCTCCATATATGGGCATAAAACTGACAAGCCCTGCGAAGCCACCACAATAAGCCAAGCTGAGGGTCTGCTTGGCCTATCAGGAAGCCCTGCCGATCAGTCAAGCTGAGGTCAGTTAGGCCTTCAGGAAGCCCAGAACCTCTGTCTCCCCTCAGACCCGAGTTCAGGCCACTCAGCATACATGCTTTTTCAGTTCTCGGAAACCGTAGGTCCCCCCCCCAATTGTCTTTTGGCAAGTTCCTTCAATGGGTCTTATACACACCCCGAATTTGAGCCGGTTTGGTCTATCGCCCTCCGAGTTATGCCCCGGACAGACTGACAATCAGGGTATACTGCTTAGTGGCACAAGCGTGATTGTCATTCGGCTCTGCACACCTTGGGGTTAAATGAGACACACACCAAGTTTGAGACCGAACGGTCGGACACCGTCCGAGTTATGACAAGGAACAATTTTGTCTGACACACACACACACACACACACACACACACACACACACACACACACACACACACACACACACACACACACACACACACACACACACACACACACACACACACACACACACACACACACACACACACACACACACACACACTCCGTGAATTCATTATAGTATAGGTAGATTGATTACTGGACAACCGCTGATCCGACTGACTTCTCACTCAGCACTGCACCCCCTCTGGTCTTCTGTGATTGATATACACGCCAAATATGAAGTTGATCGGTTAGAGGGTTCTTGAGATATGTGGGGACACTCACTCACACACACAGATTCCATGCATGTATAGATATGTGAAAAATGCTTCTTACTGGCAGCATGCACAAGACATTTTCCACTGATTGGTCCAGTGGCTTGCGAGATTAGCCACGGACACACAGAAAGACACAGCGTGTTCTAGACGACTCGCCCCCTCGGAGCGAAGCCGTAGAAACTGAAGCAAAGAGGGGACGAGTGAGATAATAATTTCTGAAGTCTGAGATCTTGTAGTGCACAACTCTAGACACTGTCCCCGACCCAATGCTGACTGCATAGGCCTGTGACTGGAACTATATTGGGCTATAACTTCAACTGTCAGCTTACTCCCTGTCCCTAGCCAGAAGAGAAACTCACTTCCACAGGGCCTGAGGAAGAGGATGTCAATGTAAAATCTGCGGTGAAAACATACTGTTGAACTTTCTTTCCGTAAGGTTTGCGGCTGATCAGACATTTACGTTTTTTTCCCAGTGGTGGGAGGGCAATTGAACAGACCAGGATACCCTTGTCTGCAACAACAATGAGTTCAACTATGCAAAGAGGCCCAGAAACCACTTGTTAAAGACACGGTTTTCTGTGCCAAATTTCCAACAACTTGTAAGGAGGGGGAGGCAGGCCAGGAGAGGGCTTCCTTCTTTGTTATAGTTGCCCCATTCACAAGGCGCAACTGAACACGCTTGGCACAAACCGCTGTATCAGAGGGCGCCACACTCACTTAAGCTTAGTGCTCCCCTCTGAGGTCATTTAATTAGAGAACAAAGGTTTGAATTACTATGGCCGCTCAGCAGGCCTTCCTTTCATTCCACATTTCCGTTGGTTCTCCCCTGCCCGTCTCCATGCATTAAAAGCTAATTATGAACCGTGGAGGCAACACAGGTCTTAAACATTGTGACAAGTACAAGCCTATTACTCTGAATTTCATTCAGTGTGAAAGAAGAGTAAAAAAAATAAAATAATAATGGCCATGGTTGAGGTTGCTAGAACATATTTACTGAAGCAATTTCGCGGCTGATTAGACCCGAATACTCAGAATCATCGTTCATATTCGCCTGCAGATCTGCGAAATGTGACAGGCCGTCATGTATTATGGCTACCTCGTCAGATCTGATGGGATAATAAAAGCGGTGGAAGAAGATGATCCTTTCTCAAAGAAGCTCATAAATCCATCATCAATCCAATTCAGTTGACAGAGCTTTCTCTCTGCCTCGCAGTAGCCCCACGAACCAAAGCCTAGTATTGGCTGGGTAATAGAGATTGGCTATCGGCGGCAGACTGAGGTGTACGGCTTGTATGGTTCTGCTTGGGCGACGCCGGATTGCAAAATCAATGGAGGATGACAAGGAGGAGATCTAGGTTGCTGCTATATAAAAATCGAGTTAGTTCTGCAGTTATTGCTGCTGGTGTTCTTTTTTCTCTCTATCTAGACTTGGATGCAGGCTGCTGTCACGCCATGCCAGGTTTCCAGAGGGACAGTTATGTCACCACTCACTGCAGCACACAATTATCACCTTCCTGAACATTTGGAATAGATAAACAGCACTATGTATGCAATTCAAAATCTAATTATTCTAATTTAGTCTGAGGCTGTTTTTACCAGAGAGTGAATTAACACTGACAAAACAGCAAACAGTCACACGTTTGCCGTTTTTCAGTGGCTACCTAATGGGAGAGATTTAGGTCTGAACCTAGAGTTCCGGTATTGCCATTGTTATTTGAGTGGTGACAAGGCATTTGAAACGTACTGTGCAATCTATTGTGCAGCTTTTCAGCGCTGCTGCTGGCAGCTGTGTGGATGAGTAACAAAATGCCAGATGAACTAGAGCTCTTTCAATAAGTGACTGTACAGGCACTCTGTACTTTTCAAAAAAATCCAATATGACAAAATGCAGGCACTCAAGCACAAGCACACACATCAAGGCAATGCAAAAGCGCATACTGGAATGAATGTGCTACGATACAATGCATAAATTCTTAGCTCATTATGCTTTTTCAGTACGTCTGTGATGACAGAGGGAGCAATAGAAAGTAGAGACAGAGAACACTTTCACACTATTTTGGCATAGAATCTGACAGAAACACCATGAGTTAAACATGTAATCTTTTTCTTTTTTTAAGTGTTCCGTTTAGGACTAATTACTAAAGCTTGGGGAATGTCTTCCCCTGGCTTTGACACACAACTGCTATTGATGGTCCATGAAAGATCTCATTCACTGGTATGTCCTCCACAGTACAGCTCCAGACAGCTGGAGGAGAGGAGAGAGAGGGAAGCGAGGACAAGAAAAGCGAAGACAGGAGAAGAGAGGAGCGAGAGAATGCATGCCAAGACAGATGAGAAGACAGGACAGGGACCAGGGGACAGGGCTGTATGAGAGGTAGACTCAGTAGAAAATGGGAGTCGACAGCCTAATCATGGTTCATAACAGTCAGGGAAAGATTCACTTGCTGAGCTTCCTCCATAGGCTGGACAGATGCTGAGAGACAGATGGTGAAAGAAAAGTAACCTGAGGCACCCAGAGTGTCCCCTATTCTCAACCTTTTTAACTTCAAGGACCCCCAGTTTGTTATGCATTAGGCCACGCACCACCATTTGATACTGTTACAAAGGATAAAACATCTAGCATGAGATCACCACCTAATCTGGCACAACGCCAGCGTGACGTCACATCTTTATTTATACATACTGAACCCCGACATAGAAGGCAGATAGAAGAAAATAGAACTAGATACAACCAGAGAAATAGCGAAAGTAGCTAAGATTATAGTCATATTCAGAGAAGCCTCTCGGACCACCAGGATACTGAAACTCCAGATAGTTTAAGAATTTCTCCTACTATTATTCACGGAATCTTATTCTGTTATCATGTTAACCATCTGACATCGAGGAATCAGATTTAAGTGAATATTCACCCCCAAACCAGTGCCTAAGCGCATTCTTCATTAAGTGTGGTGGCTTCCTATATTCTGTGGGTATGCATGGCGTCTCGGTGTTGTTAATCTATACTGTACAATCCTCTGTTAATTTATCTAAAAATGAACCGATTTAGGTAAGGGGGGTTAGCATTAGTAAACAGACTAGCATTCAGTAAACAGACTAGCATTTAGTCGAGGTTCAAGGTTCATATTGTCACATGCTTACAATACCGCTCACCACTGTCGCAACACTGCAGGTAATTATTGAGAGGTTCTTCAACATTGTTGGCAAAACAATAGTAGTAATAATAAAAGTAATACAATAAAATATAATCAATAAGAAGGTTAACTAAGTTGTAAGTAAGTGTGTATTTGCATTTGCGATGCATCACATTTGTCAACCGAAGAACCGGTTACTTTTGCGACAGTAAGGGTTTAAGAGTGCTGCTGATTAGTAATGGTAAAATCAAAGGTGAATGATATCAATCTTAAATTGTGATAAGGAAAAATATGCAATATCTATAACTCGAAGCTTCAATAAGCACTTAATGAATTACATTTTCACAATCAATGAGTCACCTATTGTATTGTATTGTGCATAACGGAAATTAAATTAGGCCTTGCATGTTAGAACAAAAGAAGTTTGCCATAATGACCTCCTGCTCTCCTGCGACACCGGCTCACTCAATATCCTCATCCTCCTTGACCTCAGTGCTGCCTTTGACACCATCAACCACCCCATACTCCTCCCACGCCTCAAATCCACCCTCGGAATCAGAGGAAACTTCCCTCTCCTGGTTCACATCCTACCTTTCCGACAGACATCAATTCATCTCCATAAACAACTGCAAACTGCAAAACCAACCTTTTCAGACTTGCTTTCCCCGCCTAACTCAAACCAAATCTCCCTTTCTGCTTTTTAGTCTCAGCTTAATATTTTTAGCCTTTTAACTTTTTTCTCTCCTGATAAAGCTGTTTGTTTTGTAAAGCGACTTTGGGTACTAAAAAGCGCTATATAAGTCTGATGTATTATAACAAGATCAGTAATCCAGGGTTTTGAACTCTTTTTCCTTTATTATGGCTGTTTTGTGTTAATGGACACAAGCAGAGAGGAACAGCAAAGATTGGGGAGACAAAGGAAATGATGCAGCTACAGTTGTGAATCATATTCTAACCCGTAGCCGTCGTAGCATTGTGAGCACAAGGCAGAGGCAGACCCGCAGAACTGGAAGAAAGCTGCTGGGCGGCCTATGAGGTCAAGTCTGCACAAAGTAATCCAGGATGAGGTTACTGAAGCCCCCCCAAGAAGGGTGTTACAAACAAGGCGGCTTTGTCAGTGAATCCTGACAATGTGATCCTCCGGCACGGGGAAGAGACAAAACATGCCCTTGTGGTCACCGACAGACAACAGGACGCGGACACTTTTGAGAGGTTAAGTGGTTGAGGGCATGGGTCTTATGACCATAATTACTCCACTGAGTGTCATCACAGAGGACAAAGTTAACACCACACCACACCACCTCAGAAATGACCTCTTTGTGAAAGTACAGAAAGAGCAGCTCGCGAGCCCACGCTCAGAGCATGCTAGTTTGCTGCCTAAGCTCTGCCACGGTCCATGAAATAGATGAAACACAAGCTGTTCCATCTAAACTCCAGAGCAGACTAAATATAAAATGCAGCCGCATGTTGTGGCCCATCAATAATTCTCAGTCTAAATGCATGCCGTGTGTCTACATTAATGATAACAGCCCTGCATAGAGGGAGACACTAATCATCGTGGTTCAACCTGCCATTTCCTCCCTAATATTTCTATCGGAGATCGAAGCCTTGCAGCGCTGCTGTCTGACAGGTGAGCCAATATCGTCTGAGGACAAACGGAAAGGGGGAAAAAAAGGGGGGGGGGGCATTCTGTGCTTCGTCAGAAACAGCCTGTCAGATGAAATTATGGAGCAATTTATACAGATAGCGGAATCGGATCTCATCATTCCCTGCCTTGTTTAGAGTTAAGGCGGGTCGGACAAGTTGCTGAAGAGGGGGTGGGGGGATTGATTGGATAGAAGATCTCATCTTGGCACTGGCTTGTCATTGACTAAGCAGTGGGAATTATGCAACATTTTCAGAGGCCTTTGCTCTTTGGAGGGTACGTTAGGGAGGGGAAAACGTGTAGCTAACTCATGAGAAGATTGACTTGCTCCTGTGTTAAACCCTCTGAGGTGAAGATGCTGCAAAGACTCGTCAACAGCTGTCCGTCACTAGTGGCCAGTATAGCATTTAGCCAAAACAACAATTGTTGGTAATATCTCGAGTAGTAGTCTGGTGCTCCTTTGCTTGAAGCTGTGAGGAAGAGTAAACGCAAAATATTCTCTGGCACCCAGGGGGCGCGCCACTGGTAAGAGCGCATACCAGTCAGATAAATAAAGATATAGTCATTCCTGCAGCTGGCCCAGGTTTGAATCCCACCCAAGGCTCTTTGCTGCCTTTCACTGTCACAAGCAGAAATGCAAAACATTATCTAAAAACAAAAAACTAAAATTCTGGCATCCATAGCCGACAAAGCTGGTTTAATGATTCAAAATGACACATTACCCATAGCCACTATAGGTAATATAATATTGCAATAAACTGTTTACAAAACAAAGCATATCTAGTTGCTTGCTGGCTACAACTATGATCTCTCTTTATCTCCCCCTCTTGCTCACCATGCCAGATAATTAATAATTCATAATATAAGAGTCGAGGGAAAACTCACACTCTATTAGGCAAAGGAGAGGACAGCTATTCATAGGTCTAATGATGAGTGTGATGAGCAGGTTAAGGCCACAAGAGAGTGCTACACAGATCTGTTCCACTATCTTTCAGCTTGAAAACATTAATGGAGGACACCAACATATCTAGTGTAAGCTGTTATATCAGCACATCTCTCCAGCTTGGGTATCGATGTCCTTTTCATCTCTTTTCATCTCATTACATTTAGCATGATTCCTCCAGGCTATCCATCTATCAAGGCTACAGTGCAGACTATTGTGCTTGGTGCAAAAGGTAAAGGAGGGAGACTAGAAAAAGCTAGTACATCAATCACGTCAGACTTCGAGCAGTAATAATTGATAGCATATCATAATTGAAGCATCAACCCCCTGGAGCAATCAAGTGATGGAATGGGGGTGCAAGTTCCAGCACATCAACATGTCCTCATGTAAGGTGAGTGACTACACTCAAGCAACAACTGTCCCTCTAGTCCAGGCAAACTAGCATTTCACAACAAAGTAATTTTAACAGATTTTTTTCTGTCCAGAACACCATACTAAAAGTCCTAAGAAATCCTAATAATCCAAAGTATTGTTAAAAAGCCATATAGAATATCCAATTTTCATTTGTCTGAGAATTCAATTGACTTCCAAATACATTTTGAGGAGGAATTCAGATAAAACTTCCTTTTTTTTGTTGCCATTTCTGAACCAATATAACAGAACTACAGGATGTTATTACCAGATAGTCTAGCAAACTAGCATTTCACATCAAAGTAATTTGATCACAGAATTTCTTTCACCATACATCATTTCTATGAGGTGTCCAGAACAACTAACTAAAAAAATCCTAGTTGCGGAAATATGTTTAATTGGCATCAATCCAAGAAAATCCATATATAGAGATGCACATACCAACAAAAAAAACAAAAACATGGACTCCCTTGCACTTCAGTCAGGGTATTTTATCATAATTCCTCACCTGAAAATGTATTTGGAAGTCAATTGAAATCTCAAGAATGAAAATTGGACTTAATTTGACAATTAAACATACTTACGCAACTAGAATTTCTAAGGACGTTTAGTATGTTGTTCTGGTGACTTCACAGAAATGGTCTCGGAAGAAAAATATTCTGTTACCATCATTTCATATGGCTTTTTGACAATAATTGGAGGCCATTTTGGATTTATGCCAATTAAACATATTTTCGCAACTAGGATGTCTTAGGACTTTTAGTATGTTGTTCTGGTGACTTAATAGAAATGGTCTGGGAAGAAAAAGAATCTGTTACAATCACTTAGATTTTGAGGTCCAAAATTAGCTAGTTTGCCTGGACTACTCACAAGTCCAGAGAAATAAACAGAGCTCAGCAAAATAAATAAACAGACAGAGAGAGTGATGGAGACAGTCAGAAAGAGACAGACAGACAGACAGACAGACAGACAGACAGACAGACAGACAGACAGACAGACAGACAGACAGACAAGTAAGGATACAGAGAAAGGGATGTCTTACTCCTGATATATACTTGTTTGCATGCAATTCCGTGTACCGAAAATAGCCGATCTACAAGTTCACAGATCGACAAGCTTGTGAGCTTGTAGGTCTGCTATTTTCAGCAGATCTAGATCAGAACAGTGTATGTAGATCTGTTATTTTTGGTGAACGGCATTGGATGCAGGTTTTACAGTTAGAGGACAGGGTTCATTGAATGCAATAGTAACAAACTGTTCCTGTCCAGCACTGCACAGCACACAGTAAAAAAACGTTCCGAGTTATATTAACATTCCGGCTTTTGCTGTGTAGATGTTGTGTTATGGCCAAAACAAGATAAAAAGGCAGCTCAAAGCCAAATCCAGGACAGTAATAGGCAGAATAAAATGGGAGCCTAGGAGTAGGCGGACAGCACAGTTAGACTTGTCTTCCATCCTTTTCTTATACCTCAATGCTCTGATGAAATTGGTTGTAAAAATGCTGCGGGTGTTTTTTCTTTGTGTGGGCTCAAAAGCCACAGGTTTAAATATTTCTGGGTTGGGGAAGAAAATTAAATTAATTTTTTCTTTTATAATTTTCTTTTCATCTTCTTCCATTGTATTCCATGTCTATACACTCTGTCTTACTCTCTCTCTCTCTTTGTGATACCCACCTTAGCTCTGAAGCTGGGAGCAGATTCTGTTACAGGCACCCATCCTATGAGGGTGATAAATCACAGAGGCATTAGAATATTATTAACCACGTTCAACCTGGTGTCTCTATTTTTGGCATTTCATTATAGGTGAAATTCTCGGACACCATCCTACAAATAAGTATAAAACAGGGCTTAAGTGGTTACGGCAACCCGGTACACAAATCCAAGATACTGTTTAGGGCTTATTGCGTGTGACAAGGAGGGGAGAAGTTGCTGGATGAGCATAATATCATTATGCATTATTATGACAATGTGACAATATTATAACATCAGTTTCAATGTGATAGATCACACTAATTTGTTGATATAAAGCAACAGTAATGGCTAATTAATATACTTTGTTGTACAACTGCATTGCGTTGCGTTCTTGGTATTTAGACAAAGTATAAATTAGACTCACTCTGACAAAAAATAAAAACCCATATAAATTGACACCTGCTTTCACACATGCTTAACAATAAGGCATATCATTTGTCAAAATGGCCTAGAGTGATAAAGGACTACTGAGGAGAAACAGAGAATAGCGGCAGCACGGTAAATTGTGTGCATGAAAAATTATGTGAGAGAGACAGATAGTGAGATGGAGGGAGGGAGGGAGGGGGTCGAACAGAGGAAGTCTTTTCTCAGCACGGGTTCCAATTACATCCAGGGTGTGAAACAGTCCATAACACCCCGATTAGCCAGTCTGTCATCTCGCCTCGGCAACACGCTCTTCGCTGGCTACAGTTGCTACCACACAACACTTCACAGGAACACTTTAGTGCAAGCCAGGGCCATAAATACACAACCCAATCAAGGGCTGCCTCTCACAATGCAGCCAGCACCCAGTACGACTATTAGCACTGTGCTTCCCCGCCTCTCACAACAAATCCGTGCCTGACACCTGCGTTTGTTTCCACGCTGGGCTTCCCTCCATTAGCCACTCAAATGGCGTGTTTGGGAGCGGTGCTGAGTGAGCGAGCAGGGCTCACTCGGTACTGAGCCCCTAGGTGCTACAGGCTAGTTACAGTAGCAGATGCCAGTCGACAGACTGACAGCAAATGACTCATGCCCCCCTTTCCTTGCCCTCGGGGCGGGCTAAAAACGGCTTTGGACTGTCAGGGAGAGTTCAAAGTGCTCTGTCCAGATAATGGCAATAATAATAATACAAAAAGAACAGTGGAGGTTGCACTTTTCAGAGATGGAAGTGAAAGCTGAAACAAGGTTATGTCATGATGTTCTGTCAACCAATTAGGCTTGAGGAAAAACCTTGCAGAGCCAAAAGTATTTTTCTTTTTTACAATTGAACCTATATTTACTAGTTCTGATACACTCATAGTCATAGTTCCGCTTCCCTCTTGATAAATAGGCCAGCCTGAGAAATTTAGATTCAGCATTAAAATGTAATTTCAAAGACGCACGCTGAACAAGGTTGGCTAGTAGTGACACAGCATGAGATATGCGGCAGTGATCTGAACAGGCCTTGGGTAGCCCAGCCGCCATAGTCATCCAATGAAAGTGCATGTGGTGGGCCCACAAGGACCAGGAATGCCCGACCAAACGTCCTTTCAAGAGCAAATTCCTGACCAGATCCCCTGGCAGTGGAGAGTGAGGGTGGGCTTGAGGTTGCAAGTGCCTAGCATGACAAGTGAAATCAAATTCAAATCCAACCCCAGGAGCAGTGGGCTGTGGCAATGAATGAATGCTTAAAAGACATTCTTGCGTCAGCTCTCCAAACACAGATGCACAACGAGTTTATGCATCGTTCCTTCCTCTGCATTCAACAGGATGTTTATTCCTGATTTTTCTCTCTCCCTATCGGCTGGAAGGCTTATAGGGGAATTGCTGACATATGGAGCCAAATATCACTGATGGGAATTAAACTTAATTCCATGGATCAGGCAGACCACTAGCGAGCCAAACCCTCTTGCACTGCTCATGCAAAGAGCGCTTCTTGAGTAGCCAAACAAACTCAATAATATGTGCCTGAGAGACGTCCTTCTGTGGCTTATAGGGCAGAGCAGCGCTCAAGTTGCATGGGCCAAAAGGTGACACTTTAATAAACAACTTTCTATTTACGCAGCTATATACCATAACTTTCCTCTCAAATTACCCTACCACCAGCAGGGCAAACACACCGTGCCATTATCCTCTCCACACTTCGCCTCGAACTAGGCCTGGAAATGAGATGTCATACCAGTGGACAGCTATAGGGTTGACCTCTTCGGCCAATTTAAATATTTCACTTAACAAATCCAGTGCAATCAACATAATTACAATGGTAACTGTACTAACTGTCATTGAATTCCTAATGTTTCAAATAGTCCATTGAATTAGCCTATACTATCGTAATAGTTCTTACAGATGTCTTGAAGCCTCAACAAACTGATCTGGTTCTCACTTGACAAGATAGCCTACTCCCTAATCAATTAGGATTTGCTTAATAATTGAGAATGCCAACTTTGTTCACCATGGCTGAGCCACCTGGACGCCACTAAAGGCTACTCTTAAATTGCCTGGATATTAACAATCCTCTTTCAGACAGAATGATGAAGACACAAACTACCAATTCAAGGTAAGCAGCATTATGTAATTAAGTAAGTACCCCACACCCACCCCCCCACACACACACACACACACACACACACACACACACTATATTCTTTAATTTATTTTGTCTCTGTAATTATTTTACTTCTATTGTATGTATTATGTTTTGTGTGATTTGTGTGATGTCTTGATTGGTTTTCGTATGTTTATTTAGTAGTATAGTATTGCGTTTTGTTTTTAAAAAGAAAAGAAAAGGGAAGCATGTTTATTTGGATATCATATATGATTGCAATCCAGCACATCATAATAAAAAACATTTGAAATTCCTTGAACAGGAGGTGAACTGACCCCAAACTTGACAGAGAAAGGGGCTATGACCTCCATTTGAACTTAATCGAAGAAGCACTTGCTCTTTATTCATCCATCCATCCATCAACTCATCCATCCCTTGCTCTACAGTTGACCTGTCCAGCAGTATTGCAGATGAGCAGCATAGAGAGAGAATTATCACCAGAACAACAGATTAGGCCTCTGGCAGGATACAGAATTGAGTCACTGCGTGATTGTAATGCAGGAGAGCTCTCCTCTCCAAAACCTTGGGACGACGATTAGCTTGGAAGCAAATCACAGCTTGTCTGCCCTGCAGGAGAGACATCTAACAGGGGGAAGTGATTCAACCTATGTGTCAGGCAATACGATCCCACACTGTGAGGAGCGTTGTAAGAGGGTGTCATTTCAGCCTGCATACAGTTCATCACGAGCAGGTGTAAAATGTATATATGACATGCAGTTAGCTCGCTGAAGCATTTTACCTACCAGGGAAGACAAATGAGGGATATGGGTTTTCCTATGGATACTGTAATATATCATAAAACTAGTTTTGGCGTTGTTTAAAACTGACATCATTATCAAAATAGAGTCCCCACACCACGCAACTTTGTGTCTACCTGATCCTTAATGTTGTCACGCCATTGTTTTTGTTCCAGAGATTAAAGCCTAATTTATAGTTCATCCCAAAATGGTGTCACTCACCGAAAATACAAAAAAGAAAAGCGTTTTCACTCAACGAAGATAACTGATTTTCAAGCTAAAGGTTTTTTAAATCTGTTCTTCTTCACACAGATGACATCATTGTGCAACGCAGTTACTGTAAATTACGCTAAACTTGGAAACGGGGGCACCTGGTAATTTGCCCATTATGTGGCTGCATATCAAGATTAGGGTTCTGAAAACCTCAGTCAGAACTATTTGACTATGCAGCACATAATTCAAGGCTCCGGTATACACATCTGCTTGGTCCAGCCATCCATCAGAGCATTTTTGCCAAGTCAACAGATTCTCTGTGTGGTGGCCAGTCAGGAGAAAGGCAGGCACAGGGCCCTCAGGTTCTGTTTCAGCAATGTGTGTGAGCGCGAGTGTGCGCGCACGCATATGTATGTGTGTGTGTGTGTGTGTGTGTGTGTGTGTGTGTGTGTGTGTGTGTGTGTGTGTGTGTGTGTGTGTGTGTGTGTGTGTGTGTGTGTGTGTGTGTGTGTGTGTGTGTGTGTGTGTGTGTGTGTGTGTTCAGCAGCCCAGGAGAGTTTAGATTTTCACTCAGTGAGTGTAATGTAGCCTATAGCCTAACCCTTTTAGAGCAGCAGTAACCAATGTCATATAGCAATCTGGGCGCCCACCTAGGAGGACTCTTGATAGAACGAATTCAACTGTGGCACATTATTTGATTAGGCTGACTGTTCACCATCAAATCGGCAGTCTCCCTTGCTTTTTAACCACCAGATACAGTCTCATCATGAACCTATGTAACTCACAGCATACACGCAGTATGAATATAACTGTTTGTTATGGGAAAACTAAGTAGCCGTAGTAGTAGAGGTCTGTACTAAGACATGATAATCAAAAACAGCATCGCGATCAGAACGGCAAAGCCCACAACTTTAATATAAGTAGTTCCTCATTGTTCAGAGTTCTCAACAGATCTCTTTTGAGTTTTTCCATTGCGTCAAATTCTCTGAAGCTTCACACCTTGCCCACCCATTCAAGTAGTGAGTGCCAGCCAAGGGTCTGACAGACAAATTACTCATGCCCCCTTCCTAAGCTACTGCCCTGAGTCAAGACTCTTTAATGTTTGGTCCCATGACATGAAGGTTGGTGCAAAGATTTCTCCCTGTACCCTCAGGATATGCGCTCTGCTGTTCCTTCCAACAAAAACAAAAAAACACTTTAGAGGCAGAGGATAGATAATCCTGCAATGTCCCAGATCTTTATTGGGAGTGTGCACTTCTTGATAGCTGGCACTGAGACTTTAACACAGCACAGGGCACGTTTCATAGTCAGGGTACAGACAAGAAATTACTTGCTGCAGGGTAGCATTCTCATACATTATGTTATTGAAAAGATATGTGTTCAGTAAAGACATTCCCCTTTTAATTTCTAGAGTTTACTATAAAAATAACTCACAGTCCCATCTCTGGCCTGGCTTCAGAAATACCCACCATAACCGGCCAGTGGATAACACATCGCTCTGATTTCCATCTTTCTCAGAATCAAGTACCAGGTCCTTTACCATTTGCATTAGACTAATTGTATGTAATCCTTACAGCACAACATCTGGAGCTGTTTGGCACAGAGAGTGGCAGCTGCATCCTCCAACACAACGTTGTTGGCTTGAGTGTGTAATGCAGGCATTTCTATCTCTACCATAGCATTGATTTGGATTTTTCACACAGTCAAGAACACTTTAGCATATCCCCATCTGTTGGGTGGCCACTGGCCATAGCTGAATGGGAACAGAAGGTCCCCGGTTGGTGTCCTAGCCTCGGCTATGTGTCGAAGTGTCACTGAGCAACATACATCCCTAACTGCCTGCCCCTGAGCAGCCATCAGCTTGGAGAAGCTGAAAATTCCCCCGTGGGAATAACAACGGTCTCCCTCCCCTTTTCCTTCATCAGTATGACATGATGACAGTTCCAGTCGCTCTAGTTTATCAACATTTCATGACCACATGAGCACAGCATTTCGTGCCAGTCTTTACCTTTTTGACAAAATGTGACCTCTTGGGGAAGAAATTAGTGAAAAGCTGCTCTCCAGTAACCATACCACCTCCTACTGACCTGAATGCACACGCATGCATGCAGCTGTCTCTCTGACACCCCATGGACCACCACAATGCTTCACACACTCAACCAAGAGAAAAACATACATCACACTGGCTTTGTTATCTTAACACCCTTGGAGACAGTGTGTGTTGTTGGTGTGTGTAACATACTGTGTGTTGGTGGTGTGTAACATGCAGTGTGTAGTTGATGTGTTACATGTAAAGTAATGCGTTGTTGGTGTGTAGCTTGCAGTGTTGTTGGTGGGTAATAGTGTGTTGTTAATGTGTGTGTAATAACATGCAGTGTTGATATGTAATAACATGCAGTGTTGATGTGTAATAACATGCAGTGTGTGTTGTTGATGTGTAATAACATGCAGTGTGTGTTGTTGATGTGTAATAACATGCAGTGTGTGTTGTTGATATGTAATAACATGCAGTGTGTGTTGTTGAAGTGTAATAGCATGCAGTGTGTGTTGTTGATGTGTAATAACTTGCAGTGTGTGTGTGTGTGTGTGTGTGTGTGTGTGTGTGTGTGTGTGTGTTGTTGATGTGTAATAGCATGCAGTGTGTGTTGTTGATGTGTAATAACATGCAGTGTTGATGTGTAATAACTTGCAGTGTGTGTGTGTGTGTGTGTGTGTGTGTGTGTGTGTGTGTGTGTGTGTGTTGATGTGTAATAGCATGCAGTGTGTGTTGTTGATGTGTAATAACAACATGCAGTGTGTGTTGTTGATGTGTAATAGCATGTAGACACTAGACAGTGTGTGTGTGCGTGGTTTTGAAGACTGCAGCCCTCTCTCTTACCAAGCTTTCCCCGGGACTCCTCCAGCTTCTGGATTTGGTTCTCCAAGAAGAACATGGCCACTGCGAACGCCAGCAGCGCCAGAAGCTGAAACTTGGGTGGCATCATGACTCTTAGCAGCCCCATCAAACAATCCAGCGGGAATTAAGTCATTCCGTGGCCTTTTTCGATGGAAACAGTGAAAGCCCAACGCGGCGTCGATAAATCACAAAGCGAAGCGGTGCGTGTGCATGGCCCTCTATGTGTGATCTCACTGTGGAGATGTTCCATCCACTGTTAACGATCGTGAATCGATTAATGCTGACGCAACTCGCTCATGTTCTAGTTAATTATTACTCGACGCGAGAGACGAATGTCCTATTAAATAAACAGAGATCAGAACAGAATGTAGTGAAGGTTCGTCTGTCTGTGTGTGCTGCTGTTGTAAGTCGCTGTAGCGTCGCGTGTGTCCCTCTGTCGCGCTGCTGTGCCATTCAGTCAGTGTGTTCTCCAGTGTTGCCAGGTTTTGTGAGGGAAATAAGCAACCAGGTCTATGAAAACAAGCCCAAAAGATGTGACTAGGCCGTATGAGCGTCAGATATTTGAAAATAGACGATCTACAAGCTCATAACATTGTGAGCTTGTAGATCTGCTATGTTCAAAAACTCTTGCAATAAAATGTGAAATATTTGGAATATTTTGTTGAAACATTGTACACAAATGCTCCCTAGCACAAAACCCTTTCATGAAAATATTTGAGATCCATTAGTTTGAATAATAATTGAAACATTTGGAAGAAAGCCTAAATAAGCATGTCCACTTTAGAAACAAGCCCACCATAAAACTGCAACCCGCAACTACCAATATTTACAAGCAACTTTACAGGAACACAAGTCCAAAGTCGCTTATAATAAGCGGACATGGCAACACTGGTGTGTTCTCCTCCACACGATGAAGAAGTTATTAGTAGCCTCCAGGCCATTGGTTGGCTCTCCAGTCCACCAAACAGACGAGCATAGTCATTGGTCTGCCGCTACTGTCTGTTCACACGGGATTGGACAGTTTATTGACTCGCTGTAATAAAAGCTGACGGGAGATGGCGCTGCTGAGTGATGCCTAACATTTAACAGCCGATACTTTTGTCGAAGAAGGAAAAAATAAAAGGTTCCCTGTACGCTGCCGGAACACAAAAATCAACACAACGTTCCAGAAACCCCCCTTTGACTTCACAAATGTAAACAAGCAGGCCGTATAATTACTGTAAAACATTAATGTTATGCACTAAAGATAATGGCATTTATTAAAAGTCAAAAGCCGCCCGTGTTTGCGTGTCAGGCGCGTCACAGCGTCACTCCATCAGTGTTGCCATGTCCGCTTATTATAAGCGACTTTGGGCTTATCTTTCTGGTAAGTTGCTTGCAAATATTGGTAGTTGCGTTTATTTTTTGGGGCTTGTTTCCTCAGTGTAGTGGCTTATTTGGGATTGTTTCTTTAATGTAATTTTAAACCAGTAGTTCTCAAATATTTTCATGTCAAGGACCCCCAAATGAATATGTATTTGTCTGCGGACCCCCATCTAAAAACATTTCATGCCAGGGACCCCATACAAGTTTTGTGTTGTTAAAATGTCAAATTGTTTTCAAGTTTTTTTTGGAAAATATCTACTATTTTAAATTAGCCAGTGTATATGTTTAAAGGGCGAAGGGCTCGCTTCTCTTGGGCTTTTTTCTCCCATAGACATGGTTGCTTGTTTATCTATCTATCTATCAAAACCTGGCAACGCTGCAATAAACTGGTCCTGAACTTCCTCCCCAACAAAGCGCTCTCCAAAATGTCGGGAGAGGTGTATCTGCTGTGGCTTCTGTCGCTTATTCAAACGGTAAGTTTATAAACGTTGATGACTTAACAAACACGGTGGTCTTATTCTTTCCGCAAACATATTATTATTCAGTTATTGGACCAGATGTAATCGGCTGTGTGCTGGTTCTGAGTGTAAACTGATCTTCACATAGCAGCATCCTGCTTCCCTGTGAGCTGGAATGACGTGGCTTAACTCGGTCAATTCTTATTTATACACAGTTTATTAAAAGTTCAGTTAAAATCATATCAGACCCGATATGGTAAGAACAATTCAAACGAATATACTTGGCCGTATGTCGTAAGACCAGAATGAATAACGAAAATATAAAATCACAGCTCCCGACAGCGAAAGTGAGAAATATAGAAATCTTATGATAGATTCAAGCATAGTTGTTATAGGTTTAAAGCAGTGATTCTCAACCTTTTCAGGCCGCGACCCCCCCTAAAATAATCATATTTGAACTTGGGACCCCCCACCCTGACAAGCACTTGGAATGTAGGAGTTGAGGCATTATTACATTTAGTTTGACTCTGTTCCACAGATAAATATTGTGAAAATGGCAGATCTACAAGCTCGTTAACTTGTAGATCAGCTATTTTCACTATTTTTGCTTTCTTACACTATTTGACAATTTGGCCAATGTTAGACCAGTTTTTAGTTTGTTTACTTTTGATGCAGTAATTTATTTTCTTTCTTTTTTAGAGGCATTAAAGGGGTAGTTCACCCCCCAAATAACTTTTTTTCTATTGATTACTCACCCCATGGAGCCTTGAATTCATGGATATTTTTTTGTTTTTGTCGCATTCCTTCCTTTATTATTTGATTATAATAAATTTAGCCCCATTGATTCCGGTAGGAGACACAAATGCATTTGTGTCTCCTACCGGAATCAATGGGGACACATTTATTATAATCAAATTATTGGCTTAGGAATGTGACAAAAACTAAAAAATATCTATGAATTCAAGGCTCCAGATGGTCAGTAATCAATAGAAAAAAAGTTATTTTGGGGGTGAACTACCCCTTTAAAGAAGGTCCTTAAATTCTCACTTCACGCACGGTCATCTGGGGACCCCCCCCCCCCCCCCCTCCCGCAGCGCCATGTGCCAAAAACAATATATATATAAGCTTGGCGCCTTGCATCATGTCAAAATGTTTTCTTTCTTGTGGACACTTGACTATCCGAGTGACAGGTGGTGACGTTAATTGCCTGGCAGGAGGAGATAGCAGCTGAGAATCTTCAGGATGTTTCAAGACAGCGTGAAGCTTTTATGGCAATAAATGTTAAGATGTGTGTGTGTCCATTCATTGCACTGCAGTAAACTACAATGAAAAAGACAGCCAAATAGGAAAAATACATTTCCTTGGCTGTTTGAATAATTCTCTTAAAATATGCTGCCATTTCCTACCACACAATGCAAAATGGAATCTTGGAAGTGATTTAATGTAGAAGTTAGTTCATTTATTTCTGCACATAACGTCACACCTAACCTTTAAAGCTGTAAACATAAAAACTGGCTTTGGAGTTAATAGTTTTATAGTTCGGTACAGAGGGACACTGCTTGGAAGATTTAGGTTTCCAGTTACCACCTCTATCACCACGAACTAGAGACTGTAGCGACAGCGGGCATCTTTCCTTGATAAACACTACTGGGACAGTACAGATATATAATTCTCATTTCTTATATCCCCCTCCTCTCCCCAGCTGTCGGCGTATGGCGCTGAGCTGTCTTCGGAGGCGTGCAGGGAGGTGGGCTTCTCCAGCAACCTGCTCTGCAGCTCATGTGACCTGCTGGGTGAGTTCACCCTCAGCCAGCTCCAGCCCGTCTGCCGGCAGTGCTGCCAGCAGGAGGCCCAGATGGAAGCGCGCAAGGTAGGAAGAATAGCCAAGCTCACAGAATGGCAGTCCAGCCGTACAGACTGGTTGTTGGTAGAAACGAAACCAATCTTTCCTGATATAGAAAATAGTCTCTTGAAAAACCAGTCTGGACATTTAAAAATATATTATATGCATGCATGCAACAGCTATCACTATAAAACCAATTCTTTCTGTATTTTTTTTTTCTCCTTTCTTAAAAAAAAAAACGTTTTCACAAATGCTAAATCCACTGTATTTTGTATCAAGCTGTGGGCTGGATGTCCCTAACTACAAGACACTCTCTGCACTGGCTTTTATTCATTTATAAGCACTACTCAACCAGCAGCATCATTATCACTCAACTCAATTCACTTTGTCTCATGTCTTTCTTGATTCAACGTGTTAATTGTTTGGAAATTCTTGTAAGGTGCACTCTCCTGCAAAAGCGACATGGCCTCAGAGAGATTTTCCTTCTAAATAAGCAATCTCACATTTTAAAGGTGTGTGAACTGATCTTTCTAGCTTGGATAACATCAATGTTCTAAACGTATTGATACGGCTAGTGCTGGCTTACTTGGTGGAACAAATTAAGGCACAAAATACAAGAGTTGGAAGAAGACTTCTTTTAAGCCAGAACATATTTTTAATAGAAATAACCGTGGCAGTTAGTAACTGAACTCTTCAGTTCTGACATAATAACTAGCCTAAATTCTGTCACTTTGGATGGCAAATAAATGTCCAGATGGAGACATTCAACACAGTGGAACAGGCTCCCAGCCTGGCATTTAGGCAGAAGAAAGAAACTATGATAATCATCAAAACAATGGTAACAATAATAGAGTTGGATGAAAAATGGCAGCCAGGTGAACTCACAAAATCTTAAGGCAGTGCCTTTTGATGTCACGGTGCTTAAGAAGGTCAACGAATGGCGTTTGAGTGGGGGAGTGTAGTGTACACGGAAAACGAACTAAAGCACATGTCACATGCCAGTCTCTTAGCTACAGTTAAGCAGGCTTTTAGAGCATTTGCACTCTGGAATGCCTCGCTCTTCTTTCTACTTCTCTCTCACTCCTTCACTATGTGATTGACTGCCTAGCAATGCCTGCTGTCAGCGATGAGATTTTGTCACTCCAAATCGACATCCGTGAGATGTCAGAACATCCACATCTTACAGCAACAAGACATCCGTAACCAGTGCTGTTATTGTATGCCAAAGCACCAGTCATTAAAGCAAATTCAACACAGTTCCCTGCTGTGCTGTCTGTGACAAACAAATGTCGCTTATGGTCGAAGTGGAAAAAAACCAAGTAATTTTCTCTTGATTAAGCTGAGCCCCTAGAGTGTATGGTATCCTAGCAACACCACCTCACCAAGTAGAGCACACCTCATTTCACTTCTTGATTATAACTCTTTCTGTCTTCGACAGACCTTGGTTTTCATTTAAAGGAGGAGAGAGTGCCTCTGCACCCCTGCCACCGGTCCACTGAAAATGTCATTGGGAATAGCAATGACTTGTCTCCGGCTGTACTATACTGCAGCAACACTAAGCACATTCTCCTCAGTCGACAGTCGCAATTATCTGTTTTAAGAGTTTTTTTTTATCAGGCAGCGCACTTTACATCATTGCAGTGTCATTAAACCTCTGAGAAACGACTTAAAGTGTAGCCTAGTCGATTATTGAGATTCAGTGAGTGAGCACGGAGGACATTTACTTAGACTTAAGCCTAATGTACTCTGTCGCACGACGGTGTTGCTCATAGAAAATAACAGAATATCTGAGTATATACTGATTTATAAATTATGCTTTAGGTTAGTCATTTCTTGTACCACTGTGAGCTTTGCAGGGGTTGCGTCTCTGAAGGGCTGGAGAAATCTTAACCGGACTCTCCGGGGACATTAATGAGTGTGCTGCGACTATAACGCGCTCACTTCCTCTGAGGGCTTTTAAGCCATAACATACTGAACTATTTATATCTCAAGCATTCTGGAAGTGTTGAACTTGACAGGTTAACCTGTTTAGAGGTGTACAGAGAGATTCACAGGGTTATGAAGTGCACTTGAGGTGATGCGCTTGAGTGAATCTGAAGAAAATTGAAAACATTTTATCTCCCTTTGGGAACAAATTATTCACTTTTTTTTTACTGTGATTCACTTTACTTTTTTGAGTCTTTTGGCCCTTAAAGACTTCATGGTTATGGATTGTTTTCTAATGGAAGCTCCGCTGTGTAATGCCAACAAACGGTAGATTCTTTATTGAGATGCATTCTTTATTGATGACAAACAGCTGTGACTATGGAGATGTCTCCTCCTCACAGAGATGTCTCCCTTACTTCCCCTCTCCTGTCAAGAGCCGTCTCCCCTGTGCAAGACATGCATACCACACCATCACAGGTGCAACTCAGTACTTAAAGTTTTGATTGATTGAATACTTTATTGCTGTAGTCAGAATCCCAAGTAAATATGAATTCATAACACAGCTGATCAAAATTAATTGGTGGATTAGTATTAACATAATAAAGAATGCAAATTAATTTGCACATGTGCACATGTGTTGCATTGTCCACCCACCTCTCTCTGCCCACAGTTTCCTAACTTAAATCTAAATAAAGCAAAAACTAAAACAATATTTAAAAAAGTGTGTAGTGTTGGTGGTCTGTGTGTTACTTGGCATATGAGAATACACAAATCTCCTCAGCAATACCGAAAAATGAGTGCTTTTGGTTTAGACGCCACACATTACAACCTTAATGAACTAACATCTGTGTGCATGAAAAGCTGGAGTTGTCAGAGAGCTAAAGCTATTTCTTTGCTTACCATGCTTACTAGCAAGTCCAAGCAGTACCATCTCTCCACTGTGCCTCAACTGCCCATAATCGGCAAAAGCTGTGACTGGTCTGTCATACGTGGTGAAATGAAACTGGAGACATTTTTATTTCTGTGGCGGGGACAGGGAGGAAGCAAGGTTTGCTTTGTTGTATGTGTAATTTAATTTGCTGTGTGAGCCAGCCAAGGGGTCCCCTTTCGCCACACTCCACCCCCAGTAACGGCGAGTCGAGCATGGACGTGAAATACTGCCATGGCACTCCAATTCCCTCTAACTTATTATATATTGGTAGTGGAGGTTTGATTACAAGTGAGCCTGCACAAACTCTCATCCATCAGCGCCACCCCCCCCCCCCCCTCTCTCTGCTCCATATGCACAAACTCCCAGTTTAATGGCCCTTAGGACCCGCCCAGACACGTTTATGAGTCAGGCTGCCAGAATCAAATTATTCCCCAGACCAGCCTTCCCACCACCAAGTGGGACCATGGCCCCAACACTGTGCGGGCATCAGTGTGTGGAGAAGAGAAAAGAAATTAATAGCACAGGTGGGAGGAAGGAAAATGATTGGTTCTATACTTCCACAGGGAGTCGGTGATGGCTCAGCTTGTTTCTAATATCCTTGGTCAAGGGATAGCGTACAGTATTAGAAATAATAGGCCAAGCCGATTTCATGACCAATTGCTTTCCCCAGTAGACTATTGTTGAAATGCCCGAAGGTTTTTTATTTTTTATATATCATTTGAGCATCGGGTGCCGTAAGCCTCCTGTTAGTACACAGGTTTTCAAAGTGGAGGTTATTGGATCAGTATAACCACTTTCAACTTGTCTTTATTTTGGGCATGTCATTGTCATATTTCTTCTGAACATAGCTGATCTATCTAAATTGACCATCTTTTTTTAAAGCCATTTCACAATAGGCGGTCTATATGGGGGTTTTTGGTATATAAAAATGTAGTAACTCTTTTGTTTGTACATCATAATCCATAAGCATGCCATGGTGGTAACAGACTTGATGTTTTGTCTGACTGTATTGTCCTCTCTGCAGCTCTACCCTGGGGCCATTCTAGAGGTTTGTGGATGAAAATTGGGGAGGTTCCCTCAAGTCCAAGGTAATTTGGTGTCCTGCATTTGTTGTAACAATGTAGAACAATAACAGTGTTATTTCTTCAAGTTTTATTCGAGAATTTTGAGGGATCCTTGGCACAAAATCCTTTCAGATCGGGGTCTGTCGCTAAATGCATATGAATTTGAAAGTCCTTCACATGAAAATGTTTTAGAACCACTGTAGTAGACCACCCATTTCTGTTGTAAAATTATGTCAGGTTTGTCAGGTTACAGTTCTCTATATGTAGGTTGGGGTCTGGAGGTGTGTCTGACCATATGGTCGTGGTTTATTTACTTCACCTGTAACGGTCTTGTGTGTTCACAACTGTCTCTTCTATTCTCTTAACGCTGCATACTAGGAGCATCAGCAACTGTCACAAATTTCAGGCTTCCGTACTGAAATGGAAACCGTGACTGGCTGATTCATTAGCCCACGATAATGCATCTGCATATGTCTCTGTTATTCTGTATCTCTGCAGCTTTTGTCAGGAGTGACAAGCCCAAGATGTTCAAGGGTCTTCAAATTAAGGTAACAATGGCATACTGACTTGGTGGTATAATTGCACAATCCCTCATAATGTCAGGTTAATTACACATTTGACACATTCTAGCATGTTTGCAATAGAGGAGAGGATTTTGTGATTTTCATCACAAAATATTTAATCGTTTCATGATCTATTTCTCTACATTTCTTTGTTTCCAGTATGTAAGAGGAGCAGACCCTATACTAAAGCTTCTGGACGATAACGGGAACATTGCTGAGGAACTCAGCATCCTTAAATGGAACACAGACAGCGTGGAGGAATTCTTGAGTGAGAAGCTGGATCGGATATAAATGTCTCATTTTTTTTGGGTTCTTTTTGTTCGTTCACCCAAAACACAAGTTTCTTTTTGGGTGAACTGCCCCTTTCATTTATTTTTTAGTTTGTTATATACAGATTTGTACATGGCCCAAACTCGATCATTGGTTGTTGAATGACTGCGCTATATGACTGGTTTTGTACTGGAAAACATGAACCGTGTGTTAAATTGTACCAAATAATAGCTGTGCAATGTAACTTGACATTAACTGAGGGACCTCACAGTTAAATACCTGAATAGTTGATCAATCTTTTTGTAGTTGGGTTTCATTCGAGTGAGACTTGTCGGACTGATTATTAGATTCTTATTGTCTGTAAGGTTATTTTCCCCCTTTGACTTCTTTATCTAATGATTATATATTTTTTATAATGCTCATCAATGTCAGTAATGGTGGGCCTTGTAATGTGAGTGGATTCTAGTTACTCTTCAAATCAGAGTCTTGCTGAGGCACACTTTAGTGAAGATCTCTCAGTAAACCAATCTTGGTGTGGGAGTTCTGATGTACCTTTGTGTCTTTATAGATGTTTGGTTTGGACAGAAACTGGGTGTACTTTTTTTTGGTTTGTGCTAAGATGAAATATGCAACAATAAAAGTATTTCATGGCTGTTCTCAATTTATATGTGCTCTTTATTCCTTGGAGGTATATAGAAACATGGAGTGTATATGGCAACGATCACTTGCACAGCTAATAGGGTTATCCTTTATATGGAGTTGGGATTTATTTGGAGAACAAAAAAATGTATCATCCCTGACATCTACTGGACTGAAAGGGTATTGCAAGTTGGCTCTGTTGCGCATAAGCATGAGCCGATAAGGAAATGATTCATTTCAGCTGACAGGTAATCAATGATCGTTTTCTTACACTAATTTGACATGTGGCATCTGTTTCTTTTAATGTAGAACATAGTAAAAATAGAATGATTTAACAAATAACATGCATGACAAGTAAACACAAAATTACACAGTAGCACATTTACACATACTGTATCTAGTTACCGGTACCTGTAATGAGTCAAAACCTACCTAACCCTACCTAGCCCTGTGGTTCTCAAAGTGAGGTCCAGGGACCCTCAGGGTTCCTTGAGGGGGTTCCAGATGGACCCTTACAAGTATGTAACTGAGTTATGGGGGTCCTTGAAATTAAAACATTTGAGAATTGCTGTTCTAGCCTTATTTGTGGCAGAAGCCTTCATTGAGTCAGCGGGGGAAATTAAGCTTGATTTATACTTAGTCGTACGATGGTAGATCTAAGAATAGATCTACAAACTCAACACAGTGCAATGCAGTGTGTTGTGAGCTTGTAGATCTGGGACATGGTGGTATAAATGAGTCATGAGAGGGACACAATGGTCAAGATCCAAGAGAGGTAAAGGATTAAGTTGTATTGTATACTAGAACCATGTATGATTTAGAGCTGGGCAATATTGGCAACATTAAATATACTATTTTGAACACATACTTCAATATTGATAATGTGACAATATGAGTAATTTTCATTACTAACTCCATTATGGAGTTGTTCATTTCATTCAGCTTGAACTAATGTGTCTAATATGTTCATACAAATTTACCTCTTTTTGCAGCATTTAAAGACCAGGAAGAGACAACATTTAAGTAATGTCACAAAATTAAGATAACCAAATGTAGTCCCATGTGTAGTCTCGTATCAAGATATCGATATTATACTGTATCTATATTGCCCTCCTCTTGTATGGCTCTAGATTGTCTCTAGGAATAAACAGCTTTTAGCACTAGCCTACCAAAGGTCCTACGTACAAAAAGGTTAAAGCATTTTTCTGGGCAAGCAACAAGCCTGTCCAACTGTGACATAAGTTAAACATATTTCTGGTCTGGTCTGGTCCTTGTGTCCTCGGAGTGGTGGACATCATGGTCAGGCTTGCTGTGGGCCTGGGACTTGTAGGCCACCCCTGGGTACCTGTAAAGATGAGGCAGTTCGCTGCATGAAGATACTTTTTTCTCCAAACACACCTTTTAGTTAATATGTTGATGTTGTACATTATTACATTAGGGCTGCAATTATTGAGTATATGGTTAGAGATTATTCTATCTAATTTTCGATGAATCAAATAGCCTAATCAAGAAGCAAATTTTAATTATTATTTCTTTCTTTTATATCAATATATCAACTGAAAGATTATTAAGTTCTTGCCCATGTGGTATTCATGAGTTGCAGATGCAGGATGGATGGATTACAGCAGTGGTTCTCACCCTCAAAGTGGGGTCCGAGGACCCCCAGGGGTCCTTGAGTGGGTTCCACAGGTCCCCAGCAAAATGAGTTTAATATAGCATCAAAATTTTAACCCTGATCTACAATCTCACAATTCGCCGCAATGCAATGCCTTGTGAGCTGTAGATCTGCTATTTTCCAAAAAGCTTGACAAAATTTGAAAAATCTTGAATATTTTTGAAACACTTTAACAACACAAATCTTGTGTGGGAGTCCATCCATGGAACAACATATTTTCAGATGTGGGTCCGTGGCCAAATACATATTAATTTGGGGGTCCTTGACTTGAAAACAATGTGTAAATCTGAAAGGGACTGACCGTGTCTTGTCATCTTGCATCATGCCCTTGAAGGCCAGAGATTTCAGAATACCTCCCACCAGCAGGATCCCACCTCCTATCCAGGCAACGAAGAGTGCTGGGCCAAACGTGTACCTGGTACAGAGAGAGAGAGAGAGAGAGGGGGGGGGGGGGGGGGGGGGATAAGCACTTCACTTCAATGCTAGTTACATTCTTTTTAAATTTCCAGTTTCTGTTCTTTCACATGAACCCACAATTGTGGACATGTCATAATAGGCAAACGTTGTGAAAACAGGCAAAGACATTTGGTGTAATGGTTAAAAAGGACCCTGGTCAACGAAGTATATAGGGTTTATGCGGTTAACGTTAGTTACATTCCAATTTCTGTTCTTAAGAGGTGACGAAGTAGATTAATTGAGTTTGTCTAGTCCACCTCACAGTATCTTATTGATGCTAAATAGTAATACAAAATAATATTTAATAATAATACTAATAATAATACATATGCTTAAATTTTTAGAAAGGTCATAACAATACAACATGTATGCAACACAATGCAAAACAATACAATACAAGCATAAAAAGATGTGTCCTACCTGGGCACCATACCCATTCCCATTCCCTGTCCCATTCCCTGTCCGCCAAAACCCCCTCCATAACCCCCACCACCATAGTTGTTTTGACTGATGGTTGCCATCCTGAAACTGGCCACAATCTGATTGGCATAGAGAGAAGCCGCTGCAATGGCGCAAATACCTGAGGGAAGGAATGAAGGGCGAGAGAACGAGAGAGAGATATGGAGGAAGTGAGTGAGTGGCAGTTTCTCTCATCTAATAACTGCTGTCTCATGCAAAGAAATATTAAACTTTATATCTGAACACACTAAATCATCTGATCAACTGATCTACAATTGCAACTTTGAAAGACTTCTGTTTGTACTGACAGTCAAATTCATGTTGGGTTTTTCCAGTTTTTCCCACTTTGTTCCAATGACCTGACAAGGAAACTTACTGGTGGGAGTGGAGACACTTGATTTCTTTGGAAACCATGGCCTTATTTCTCCTCTTACCTCCAATGATGAACATGATGCCAGCGGTCAAGCTCATCTTGGCCTTGGAGGTCTCTTCCATGCTGTTCATTGTGAGGCACTTCAGCGAGAAAACTGATATGACCGCTCCAAGGATACTCAGCACCACACCCACTATCATAAGGGCTCGCACTGCCTGGAAGGAACCTGCACCACAGACATAAGAGACATGGCATTGGGGCAGCACTTCCAAATATTGCGTTTTAGCCAAAAGGGGTTGCATGTTTTTTTGTGGTGGCTGCTCACTTGATGAGAATCCTAAAAAACATTGCAGTCTATTCTGGATCAGGGATGAGGTTTTCAATTTGGATCATGGAAGAAATTCAAGAATCCCGTTAGGGAGTACTGGATAAGTGTTGTCAAAGTGACATCATGAGTAATATGTAGGCCTACTATATTTCAATGCTACTTGCATGTGAAACATAACAGTCATTTTCTCTGTTGTACGTGTTAATTCCTAGAGCTATTAGATGTTCATCAAATGTATTTTACACAAAGAGCTGAAATGTATTCTCTAGTGGTTCACTATTTGAACCTGCCCTTTGCCTGTTCTTTGTTTTGTTTCTGATAACTATGTTGACTGAGCCTAGGCCTGGCCCTGGCTGTCCATAATGGTGACCATAATGCACGAGTGCTAGTGTAAATACTGATAGGAACAGGCCAGAGAAGTGGTCAGGAGTTCACTTGAGGATAGAGGAATAAAATCAAAAGCAAATGGCGGAGTGAACCATTCATTACACTTTCATTTTCAAGTTGATCATCGTCTTGTATGATTTATGTAATTAGTTATTTATTCAAGTGCCGCTTGAATTTTACCTTGTGAGTTTGACTCTGAATCAACCCTAATGGACTCACCAGTACAAGAAACATCTCTCTTTATATAGACATATCTCTGTTGTAAGGTTTTGTTAGATATTTTTGGGGCTTTTTTGATACACAGTGAAGAGAGTTGGGGAGTGACATGCAGCAAAGTTCCGCCAGGCTAAGGAATCGAACCCATGGACTCGCTGTCAGGCATCAGAGCTTATGTGGTATACGCCTTAACCACTCGGCAATCCAACCCAATGCTTTCGTCGTACGAGGAATAGTGAAAATAGAAGATCATCTCACAATGCATTGCAATGTGAGCTTATTAATCTGCTAATTGTGCTATTTTTGAACATTTAAAGAATAATAATTTAATATCATTAGAATGTTAGGGGGAATTTGGGGGACATTTGTGAAAAGCTAAATTCTTTGTTAAATGCTTATAGGCATGTATTCATCCTTCAGTGAATTTAACAATAACATAATTTAACGGTCCTCTAAGCGCCCATGTTCTTCCCTTTGTTAGACCCAGGAAGAAAAAGTCGGCAGTTAAAACCCATGGCAAATTCATCAAACTCTAGTCTATTGTAACCTTTTTCTGTTTCAGATGATAGTGTCATCAGAATTTCTATTAACTAAGAACCTCTAGAAACTTCACTTCCTTTTCAGTATCTTTTTCTTGGCATCACCTTAATAAAAGTTATATTTTACAAGACTAGTATGAAGTGACAGGAGAACATGCCAAAGGGAGGGAGATGGTGACTCAATGTGGCTAACACAGGCCATGCACTCAAGCTCACACATGCACCCTGAAAACAAATTTCAGCAGAAGTGAAGCAGGTTGGATTTCCAGCAGTAATAAATGTCCAATTTCATAGTTATAAGTTATACATAATTAATCATGGTGAGTTTAGTTTACATTTACAAACATGAACAACTTTTTTTTGAAAAAGAGAAGCAAAACTACCAAAGAACATTGTCTGTTGAGAGTGAGAGTGAGAGTGTCCAGAGCATAGAGTCATTTTCAGGTTCATAATTGTTAGCACAACAAAATATGTAATATTTGTCCAAATGAATTCTATTAGAATTTGTTTATATTTGCAAATAATCAATGATTAATGAATGAGTATGTGACCTCTTGGTAGAACTTTCACTTTATAGATAACAGTAAGGTCCTCTTCACCGTACCTGAGTAGCCCATAAGGCCGTAGTACGGCCGGCACTCTGTCATCCCAGCGGAGGTCGTCTCACAGTCCTGCCAGAGGCCCCTGAATGTGTACACGGAGGCTATCACGTCCCCCTGCCGGTCCGCTACGCTCCATCTGTTCATGGCGGTGGCTGCAATGAGGGCAGCTGAACCAATCACACCCAAGACGAATCCAGCCGTCTGGAGAACCGAAGGCGCCATCTTCAACTCCTTGTCAGGGTGTTTGAAAGTGTGAATGAGGTTGTGTGTGTTGATGTGCGCCTTTGCAAATGGAGTGTGCTCGTTTTAAAATAATCAAGGGACCAAAGTTTTATCTCTGTAAGTGAACGGGATGACGCAAAGCACCAAAGAGTGCGGGCAAAGAAAGGAACTGGGGTGAAGTGGCTATGGAGCATCAATGGCGTTACTGGGTGGGGACTGCTGTTTCACCCCGTGGACAATATGGCATCATGGGCTGGGCCACCTAGTGTAACGTACACACAGCATGCTCACATGCACGCTACTGGGCAGGTTGCGTTAAAAGGTGTGGACACAGTGGTGACTGGCACACCTGGTACTTTTCTTCAAAACTAAACCGTCGAAAACCAGTGTAAATAAAAAGGGGACTGAATCACCGACTCCACAGGGCTAAACCGAGAGTTGCTGGTGACACGCAGAGAATACGTGCACAGTAGAATCTTCTGTGTTCATTTAACTTTGAGAGTGCACATTTGTTTCCACTCTCAGAATTAAATTAACAGTGATGATTTTGCTGTGTGCTATACATTAAGAAACAAGCTGAGTACATTTGGACAGCAGCTACGCAGAGAGATTGATGAGTGTGCATCATATGTTGTCAAGAGACAAAGATACAGTAGTATAAGGTACAATAAATAACCAGGTCAAACTATATGGACGTGCAGACAGAATACTAGCTAGACAGACACATATAGGACAGTGGTGATCTCAATTAAAGAGCCAGACTCTGGCTCTCAAATCCTACGGGCTAATGTCTGAACTTATACAGGTGAAAAGAGTTCTGGTAGTTGTAGGTGTTGAAATCTATGATCAGTGTTCAAGTTTTTTAAGCATGTAATCTTCACCAATGCTTCATAAACCGTAAAATCCTCAATGTCAATTTATCCATTTGTAACTCAGTGAGTATAGAAATGTAATCAAATGGACCCTTATGGGTCCATTTGGTTATATTTGTGTATTCAGAGTTAGCACTCATTAGTTGTGTGACTTCATAAATAGTCATAAAAACTATCCAGACATACACTGCGCTATACACAGTGTGTATAGCACACCGAAACTGTGACATGGTTGAGTCAGCGCAGGACTCATTCTCGCTTACTATCACAGCGACAGTTGGTTGCATTATTTAATCTACATGATTCAAACCTTATCATTCTGTCAACAGTTGGTAAGGAGAGAAGTTGCTATTCTTCTCTTATCACTGGTTTCTCTCTCTCTTTCCCTGGCTCCCACTCACAAACAGGTGTATTTATAACACAAACACACAAACACAATGCATTATAAAGACACAGGTACAAAGCATGAGTGAGTGAGACTTAATAAAAAGAAAATTCATTGCAACTATGTTCCTTTCTGTAGACTTATAATTACCATTATTTTGTAGTAATCTTCTTGTAAATAGGAATCTAAATAAAGCTGATGGGGAAGTTGGGATGAAAAGACTACTTCCTTAATTTTTTTACATTTCAATATGAAATGGAAAAACAATGACATTTAAATCTAGAAGCATTGCAATTGATGCCAATTTAGTGTCTATTGAATTGGACAATTCAGTCCCCATGAATAAAGTGATGTTTTTTGCTTTACTATACAGGCATATTGGAGGATTGATAAATATACTGTACACGCATAGCCCAGCCAACCTCATTCCAACCCTGTACATACATAATAAATTATTTTTTAATGAACATTGGTTGAACTGCTTAAACAGTTCAGCAATGTTGTATACCTTGTAAAATTGTACAGCAAAGAGACTTAAGTTACAAGAGAGCCCTTCATTTGACAAATGTATAGTTCCCAATTTGAACTGAGAAGATGCTACATGCTATGTATGTCACATTCCAAATCCAAGATGAAACTCATATTACATAGAAGTTAAGCATTTTCTGTTTCAAGTGTAAAGATGTCAAAAGCTGATTCCCTCTTACAGGGTACAGGTTTGAGTTTCCTGTACCCTCCTATTGGCTGTTATAAAGGGACAGAGCTATACAGTATATTTTGGCATTGGTCTGCCAATTAACATCAACTGATGATAGCATCATTGATGGAAATATTAGAATTTATTATTGACTCTGATTCCTAGGCTATACAGTAGATTACTGCAGGCGTAGTAGATTTTGCATTCAAAGGTGAAAGAGTGAGAGAATAACAAATATAGAACCAAAACATAATGTTTTAATGTGCAGTATATTTACAGAAAATAGCCTACATGACATTTCATATTTAACTATGGACTTTGGGCACAAGCCCCCTTGCACTCAAACTATCTCTCACAAGTATAATACAACCCCCCCTCCCACCCCTTTTCAAGTTATTACTTTTTTCCACTTTCAAAATGCGTCTGCCAAACGTAATTGTTAGACTCATAGCATAATTGCCGAAGTAATTTTTTGGCCAAATTGTCATTTCTGCCTAACACTGCTGCTTCATTGTGCCTTATTGCCTATGTCCTCAGCCTATCAGAATGCTTGTTACATTCCAAAAAATGACTTGGGCAATTATGCAATGAGGCTAACTTTTTGACATTGATTTTAAATGTATAACAAGCATTCTGATAGGCTGAGAACATAGGCAATAAGGCAGGATGAATCAGCAGTGTTGGGTAGGTAGAGTTAGGTAGATATAAATAAAGGCAGATAAACATGTCTTAGGCAAAAAAAAAGTGTTGTTGTTTTTTGCCTAGGTCAATTTTTCATTTCTTCTTTCCTGAAAACCATCAAAATATGACTTAGGCAATTATACTATGAGGCTAACGATATGTGTCCTGTACCGGGTCACACACTTGAATTCGGTGAAGTGTACGAGTCTATCCCAGCCTTGGTCATCCCACCTGGGAAGAGGATGTAAGCAACCTGAGGCTGGAGCCCCGTTGCAGACCAGGCGCTGCAGTTACACGGCACCACGTATGGGCTGGTGGACGACGGGTGCGCGTGTTGACCCAGACTCCCAAACGCGCCAGTCTGATATCCCAGAGAGTGCGCGTAGGGCAACGCGCCGGTCGCAGGAAGAGTCGCGTGCGATATTTCCGACATCCGCTGAACAGCTCCGGTGCTGAATTGTCCCGCCGGGTCCAGGAACGAATAGGAGGACGGGGTCGGTGAAAGCAGAGCTCTGGATTTGTCCCCAGGGGCCAGGAAAGAGTCCGTGGAAAATCCCTTCCACTGCTCCGCTGCTTCCCCCCCGAGGAAAGGCAAGGGAAACACGAAGCGGTCCCTTCGCAGCAAACTCTTGGCTTTGCGCCGGGGTCGGTACTTATAGTCGGGGTGCTCTTTCATGTGCTGTGCGCGCAGCCTCTTGGCCTCGTCGATGTACGGACGTTTCTCCGGATCGGAGAGCAACTTCCACGCTGCGCCGAGTCTCTTGCTGATCTCTGAGTTGTGCATCTTGGGGTTTTCTTGGGCCATCTTCCGCCTTTGACCTCTGGACCACACCATGAAAGCATTCATGGGTCTCTTGATGTGATCTAAAGGTTTTGCCATTTCGAAAACGGATCCAGAACACAAATCAAATCAACTATATTTTATAATAGCATTCAGCTCAAAAAAACAAAACAAAGCATATCCCGGTTAAACGCACAAAAGCACGGGTGGACGGTGATGGTATATTTCAAGAATGTCAAAGTAAAGAAAAAGATTCAATATGAATTTGAGCAAAACATTAAAAACCTATATTTCCAGTGGAAGCATTTGGAAAAGAAAACTAAGAATGTGTAAAGTGGAGTCAAATGAAACCAAGTTGATCTTGGAGATCTATGGTTGGAATGCTTGTTATGGATGGTGCTGGGTATGTCCAGACATCACCACAGAGCTGTCACGTCGCGCCAAGCCAATGGGAGCAAGAGAGACTATGTAATCCGTTAACAAAAGTAGCTGTGCAACAATTTTGAGGGATGCCCTTCTCTTTTTTCGGCTCACCAACTGCAAATCTCTATGGGGGCAAATGGAAGCAAGCATGATATTCAGACAGAGAACACAAACAAGCTCTTTAATGTGAGCATATTATATTTGGAATTCTGCTGACAACCACTTTGTGCTGTTGCTGTCCTTGGTGCTGAAATGACTAGGCACTAATTTAATTGATGAATTGTGGATGTCACTGAGTGAATCATTAACACATCTGTCTTATAGAATATAACTGTGAGATTATACTAATAAGTCATAGTCTAAACTTAAGTGTTTCCAGTATGACTGGACTGAGCTATATACACTACATATAGCATAATGTTGTGGTGTTAGGGATTCTATTTGCAGCTCACAACCTATGTTGCATGCTGCCCTCACTTTGCTTTCTGAGCATGTGTATCTACTTACTCATTCTTTTCTTAGATGTTCTCTTAATAACAATGAATGAGGCTCATATTAACAATTCAACTGGTCAAGACTAACCTAACAAGGCCAATCTATAGACATCAACATATTAGTGACTTTGGCATATAAAAACACTCATGTATAGCTCAAGCTATCTTTCACATAAGTTGCCAAAGTGATTCATTTGCCGCATGCAAATACTAAATGAATCATGAATACCATAAATAATTATCTTTTAAAAGTTAAAGTGCACAGTATTTCTGCAATATACTTAGGCCTATTACGCTGACAGCAAGTTGTGCAGCATCATAGTGACCAAGTCACTCTTTAATCTCACTGCATAATAATAGTGCAAAAGTTTTACTCAACCAATAATGGCCTCAAAGTTGACAGGTTAAACAGAAGGACTCAGAAAGTATTTGCCATACCAAGCAATTTACTTAATATGTGGACGAATTTCTTGCCTGTCTCCCCTCCATCACTTCATAGCCTTCGTAATCAATACTAATCATACACATAATTCACTGGTCCTGGGTGACTGCATTGATTGTTGCGCTGCTCGTAATTACTATTTCTTATCAGATCTAATACTTTTGTATACTTTAGCTATCTTCCCTGTTATTGAAATGACATTGATAGAGATGTCTGAATGGCATTGCCACAAAGCAACTAATGTTTTTAGAACGAAGATGTGTGCATTGGCCTACCTGTCTAAAAGACACCGGTATTAATAAATACAATTATTTGATAGTAGATTGCTATGGAATAACATAGCAAGATAATTTTGTCAGGGTGAGAAGAATTCCTTGTAGGTGCAGGCGTGTTAAATGGAAGCCTCCGTGCAACCGCAATGCTAACAAAAATAGCCTCTGCTAAAGGGACTATTACCATGACAAAAGCATCATGCGTTTTTTTGCAGATAAGCCAATAGTGGTTAATCAAAACTGGTGGTGGTGATTTTAGTGGTAGTGATGGAGTTGGTTAAAATGTGAGGATACCAGGAGAGGAGGACGCATTCATTTTGTTCAATTCTCCAAATAAATGGCTCAGCAGGCCTCTTTAAAGGCCAAATAAATGGACATAAAAGATCAGGTAGTGTGCACCACAGCAGTGGCAGATATGATAAGGCATTTCTTCCACATAGCATCTTTTGGGCATCAAGCTGGGATCCTTTGGAGGTAGACGAGTTGGGAGGATAAGGTGATTGACAGCGGGGGCCTGTCGGTTGATCTCTCTCTC
>NC_137611.1:33619518-33839518 GCF_963280865.1 Gymnoscopelus braueri
GGTCCCTCTAAAAATGACAGTGCATGGCGCCACTAAGAGGCTTACGGTATAATGAAAACAGTGTTCCTCCTGCGGTGATGATACGCTAGCAGTGACAGAAAAGGAGGAGAGATTGGTACTTACTGAGAGATTGGCTGGACTCGTGGTAAGTAGCGCAGTGGCTGTCCTGGGCTAGACAGGAGGGAAGGAACCAGAGATACAGTTAACAACAGCATGCTTTAGATAAGCCCCTGCTGGGAAAGGACAGACAGGCTAAAGGAGCACATTTTTAAAAGTCTTCTAGATGCTCCTCCTGAACCAATTGCGGGAGATTATGAGTTGAATTATGTGACGGTAGGTGGATATGGTAGACCCAGAACGGCAATGTTCATATATCAAAAGTAGGAATTGAAAAAATCCCAAAAAGGTTGCACTTCCAAAATTTCAAATCAATGGAGGACAAAGTACTCACATTTCCCCTTTTTTTTTATTGGCACACCAATAAACAAACGCTTACGCGTTTCGGCCATGAGCCTTCATCAGAGCAAGCTCTGATGCTTTGGATGTGCTACCAATTCCTATTTTTTTTTTTTTCAATTCCTACTTTTGATATGTATACTGGATTTTGGGTCTAGCACTCCACTGAGAAAACCCATTGTTGATGCGCAACCTCTTTTTCTTATTTGGCAATGTTTATATATTTGTAAATACATTTTCAGAGCCCAACGATGATTTGCATTGTGACCCTCATGCAGGTGAGGGAGAACGTGTGTAGTGATGCTGTGATTGTAGACTTTCAGTACAGGACTTCAGCAAAGACAATAACTGACCATAAACTATTCATCAATCCAATCCAAGGAACCAAATGGTTCTTTAAAGCACCACTGACCTTCAACCATCTTCAAAGAACCAAATGGTACTTAATAGAACCAAATTAATCAAATTGTTTTATGCCATAAAGAAAACAAGAATACGTATATATATATAAAATTTAAAAGAGACTTTAAAAGAAAGCAATGTCCTCTCCACACCTCTCCACACTCCACACAAAGCAATGTCCTCTCCATGCAATGTCCTCTCCACACTCCACTATGTCTCCACACATATATCATCATTAATGTGTAAGGTTCACCCTCAATGATTTCACAGAGAATCTTAAATAAAGGTTGAAATTAAATGGGGAAGAAATTACTGAAATGAAGTTTATAAGCTTCAATTTCATATTTTTCCAGTTCCAATTTTGTTTGTTCTTTTCTTTGTTAAATCACTTCATGTATTTATTCTGTATCCTGTATGCACAATTGGAAGCCCAACCTGAAAATGTATTTCCTGTTTACTAAGGTTAAGCTTAGTGCAAAACCCTCGCAAAGAAATTATATTATTTTTTGTGGGTCAATATGTTCAATAATCCAGCAATTTGAAGCCAACTAATGGATGTGTTTTAGAAGAATTATAATTAAGCAACTGAAGTGGACCACTAGAGATCACTATTTATGCACTAAGATGCATGCATACATGCAATGCAATGCATTAAGAGCACTATTTAATTACAGATGAATAGTATATAGAGTAAAGGGAACATAGTCGCATATGTAATATTTGCACAAAAAAAGTGGGCTCGTCCGGGATTTGAACCCGGGACCTCTCGCACCCAAAGCGAGAATCATACCCCTAGACCAACGAGCCGCATGCAATGCCATTGACTGGCTGACATTATAAATCTCTGACTCTCGGAACTGATAACATGTAGGTATATTTCTACCAGAATTAGTCATTTTACACCGTCATTTCAACGTTTCTTCCGTTCCAAATAGCCTAACTCATTGTGGCTGCCTTCCAGTTCCATCATGCAGGAGCTAACATTAGCTCTATAATCATGCAGATGATTACGATGTTACAGTAACGTCGTAATCAGTGTCGTACTGTTCATAATCATTACAGCCCCGTTTGCACCTTTGTTGGTATCAGCAAAAGGTGGGATACGGGACGGGAGCATGCATGGACGACGTGTGGAACGGGAAACACTGGACTAATAAAGTGTAAAGTTCTATTGCTTACAACATTCTTATTGTTTTGTCAACTGAAAAGTTAACATACAGTTACCTTCCTTTGCTGGCTCCACCACGTGTTTTTGTTTTCAGGCAGCTATGGCCTATTTATTATATACCACAAACTAACCAGTCAAATGTATAATAAGCTAAGTATAATTTGTTGTCATTATAACCCCAAAAGTTTCCCTGTAGTTTCCCTGTAAAATCATGTTTGACACACCATACAGATAAGATAACACGCCCACTCTGCATGTTTCTCCTTGGCAGAGAGCACTGATGGACACCATTAGGTTTAGAGGCCCCTCTGGTGGTGCTTGCTTTCACAGTTCAATGAAAAAAGGCTTTATTTCTAGGAATAAAACATATTTCCATAGAACTATAAAAACCAAAAAACACATATTCAATTGTAATTCCTTGAGGTAGTTTATGTAAGAAATTAACATATCGTGATTCAAATATAATGATTTATGACAAATTTCATTCAATGAATTGTTTATGACTGTGGTGTTTGTTAATGGGGATTTTTTTTTGCACAACCAGCAGGGGTCAAAGTTCCCAACCTTTGTGTCCAATGGTGTAGCCTACAATAATCACAGATGGTTAGGCTACCTGAAATGACAATCTCCTCAGTTGTAGCCATACACCTGCGACTGTGTCATTTTCTGAGTAGCCTCGGAAACCCATGCCTTATTTTTATTTTCTGAGTAACTTTAGGAAAGGCTGTATTGTTTTGTACTTGTAATTGCCCCAAATTCATATATACACAGTACTACTAGCCAGTTGGGCACCGGCTAGCCTCGGAAACCCATGCCACCGGCCTACTCAGGAACAATGCAAGTCGAGAATGATGTAAGTTGGAAATGCATGGCTGGGGTCATGCATTTTCCTGGATCCCTTTATGCCCATATATGGTGATTTATGTATCTGTGTCTGCGTCTCTTTTACGCCCATATACGGAGTCAGGCATACCCAAATATGAAGTCTAGGCTAGTCTATGGCATCATATTGATTACATTAGCGTACCGTACTCCATATATGGGGATTTACTGTATATGGATCTATCGATATTTTGGGGAGATCCGCTGATCCGACAAACATCTCGCCCTCGGGTCCTCACCGATAATAATAATAATAAACTTTATTTGTATAGCACCTTTCATGACATGAAATGCAGCTCAAAGTGCTTTACAGAGCAAGAATACAATTTCAGTACAACCAATTTAACAATAAAGCAAAAAAAGAAAAGCAAAAGCATAAAACAACATTAAAATGATAGCAAAAGGCAGTGAATCAGGCAATACAGTGAGGACATGGGTAACAACACAGTTAGTCAACCAAAAAATCTGCTAAAAGCAAGAGTGAAGAAGTAGGTCTTGAGCTGTGCTTTAAAGCTATCGACAGAGGCTGCCTGTCTTAGGTGTAATGGGAGTTTATTCCACGCTGTCGGCCCGTAGAATCAGAATGCTGCTTCCCCCGCAGAGTTATGCACGCAGAGTTTGAAGTTGGTCAGTCCCATATATCAGCATAGTAGCGGTTGGATTGGCAGTACTGGACAACCGGCTCCCCATATGCTATATCCAATCCAATCCACCTTATTTATAGAGCACATTTAAAACAACAGCATTGAACCAAAGTGCTGTGCACGCAAAGGTCGGATCGGCCTACTCGGATCGGCCTACTCGGCCTACTCGGATCGGCGGTTCTGGACGACTGCCTATCCGTTCTCGAGTTATGTGAACTACAGACACACGCACACGGACAGAGATTTTTTGAATAAGTAGTAGGATATTAGGCGACAGCCCCCCATTTGAAAATATTTTGTTCCTGATTTTTCTGGAGAGTGGGACCCAGCTGTGGATGGAAACCCCACAAGGATCCCTGGAGAACCACTAGTCTAAAATGTTGCATCTGCCCTATCTGTCTTAATTCTGATGACATTTAAAATATATTGGGTGTTATTCAGTCATAAGTGTGTGTGTGTGTGTGTGTGTGTGTGTGTGTGTGTGTGTGTGTGTGTGTGTGTGTGTGTGTGTGTGTGTGTGTGTGTGTGTGTGTGTGTGTGTGTGTGTGTGTGTGTGTGTGTGTGTGTGTGTGTCATCTGAAATGAAAGGCATGTTATTAGATGTGGTTAGTCTGTGGTTGAAAAGGTATCAAATTAAATGGGAACCTGCATAAAGTTACAGCTGTCACTGTTCTGAGCTGTGTCTCGTCTGTACTAGAGAGAGCTCTCTAGTCTGGTACTGGAGAGAGTTGTGACTACTGGAGATATTTGTGACTGTACTGGAGAGATCAGTGTCTGTTCTGAGAGATCTGTCTGTACCGAAGAAAGCCATAGGCTCAGGTACTATACTGATATATGTGGCGCTCTACTGGAGACTGAGAGATCCGTGGCTGTAGCCTAGCTCCAGGAGAGATCCTCCCGTGGCTGTAGTCTACTTGAGAGATCCTGTGCCTGTACTGGAGAGAGCTGTGGCCGTGTACTGTAGGCTCGGCTGTAGTCGTTCACGCCCAATGCATTCTGGTCCGTGTAAAGGAAGCTGCTGCAGCGGAATCTGAAGAATTTGAGGTGTCCATCGGCGTCTGTCTGCAGCCGCAAGATCCGAGTCCACCCCAGTCTTTACTACACTCCTCTGGACATTTGTTGACGACAACCTGCAAGGTAACGTTATATGTTTAATTGTTAAGGAGTTTAAATTGTGTTGGAAAAGCGACACCCGCGGAGCGGCTTGGCTAACGCTACTAGCATCCTGTAGTACGAGTTGTTCAGTAGTTGTGCTAGCTTTGTAGCCCTTTAGCTTTATGTAACTGCTAGCTAAAATGGAACGGTGCTTTTAGCTTGCTGCTTTTATAAGTTTAGGCAGTTCATATGTCTACACGTCGTGTCAAAAGATGGGTGTACAGCGATCCTGTTTTGAAAAGCATAATGTGCGATTCACATGTAAATAACTGACGTTGAACTAAGTTAGCAGTTAACTAACTCCCATCCGAATCCAAGTCCCATCATTCGGATGAAGGTACACAGAGACCGTAGCTCTGATTCATGTTAGCACTTCTTGAAGACACATTTAGCCTCCAAACTATTAGCCTCCAAACTATCAACTCGAGTAACTTTTGTTTGGCTTTTGTCCAGTGTCTTACTGATGTTAGACCTCTAGTTGATTTGTAGTGGTCCATTTTTATTTCAGTCTCATTTTCCCAACTGATTAGATTAGGTAATATGATTGGTGTCATCCCATGATAAGACTTCTTCTTCATATTAGACAGTTAATTTCAAGCACATATGATGACATTATTGAACTGAGGACACTGTTGATGGAGAGCTTGAGCCATCTCTTACGATCAAGTAAAACATATTTAGTTAGATCTAGCTTGTCCAATCAAACAGCAGGAAAAGAGGGCCTAAGGTTTTCTGTGGTGAGAAAGAACTCTCACTATTATTGTGAGTAATCAGTATGAACCAGACTTCCTGTGTCTCACACAAGTCTGCAGTCTAGTAACCTCCATTTTACAAAGGCTTTGCAGGCCTATTGCATTGAGACCATAGTTGAACTTGCAATAGTTAACACACTTTTTTTTTTTACTTGCCAGTGATTGACTGAATGTGTAATTACATCTTTCTTATGGCAGGTTGACGGAGTGGAAATATGTCTCAGGCAGACAAGATGAAGGTACGTCCCACAGAGGTACTACTCAAATGCAGTTTTACACCTGAGCTAGTACAATGCCGTAATACCAGACTTTTACATTTCAGTGATCTTTCTAGTTTAATGACTTGGCAATAACGATGACGAGAATGCATTTTGACACACAATCATCACTGGCATGCAACTGGTATCTTGGAAATGGTTTTCCATGTCTATTTGATCTCAGCTTAGAATTAGAATTATTTAAACATATTTTAACTCGACGTTTCATGTTTTTCCCCCCCTTTTCTCCACTTAATTACCCTGAACATCCCTTGATAACTAACTACTGCAAAATAATGCTACTCTCTGAAGGCCTGGCCACTCAGGCAGATGCTCCCAGCTGCTCTCCAGAGACTGCTGCCACGTGATGACTCACTGTTTTGTGTCAAGTCAACCCAAGGGCCCAGAGGCAGAATATGAGAACATACGCATGTCAGGCTTCTCAGTCACCCACCTTTTGTGAAAGAATGGGGGAGGGGAGGTTTTTTACAAGTCACACAAAACCACAGGGCAGAATTCTGGCTAACAAATCAGCTGTGTGTGCACAATTATCTTTTGGGTACGGTGGGAATTACAGGTACTGTATGGCCATTATCCTACTGGCCTATACACAGTGACACAGGCCTTTTATCATCTGCACACTCTTCTCCTTGTAAGTAACACTGGAAGGAAGGTCTTTAATACTGTAGATGGCAGAGGGCCACAGTGCCTCTTCTGTTCTGCGTGAACAGCTTGTCTCTTCCTGGGGTTTCTCCTCCGGGGGTAATAATGTCATGATGCACTGATTATTATGAGAACCAACGCAAGCGTGTCTAAATTTAACTTGATGGTGTGATAAGGGGATGTTCCCAAGTGAGTACTGAAATTTTAAACATTGATTTATGTGAGAACAAACATAGAGATTTAGTTTTTTTTAAACAGCTGCCATTTTCCTTTCTCCCATTATGTCTATAGCAAGGCCAGTTCTCGAACCCAGAGACACCAGGGTATGTTGGATTTGCCAACTTGCCCAACCAGGTTCACCGCAAGTCTGTCAAGAAGGGCTTTGAGTTCACCCTCATGGTGGTCGGTAAGTGTGCTGTGGCATTTTCTTTTATGTTCTTTTTCTCCTTGTCACTCTGGGGCGTCTCTCAATGATGACAGTTTTCAAGAGCTCCCTTTTAACTCTAAGCACTTTAGGAATGTGATGGCTACAGAAAGCGCTTGACATTGGAGTTATGTATTTCCTTTTTTGTCTCTTTTGGAGGGAAGTTCTGTTTTTTCTTTTTTTTTATTGAGGAAGAGGAAATGACACATTGTCTGCCTGTGCACGATATGCACACAGACCGAAGAACAACATGAATGCTAGGACACTTTTCATGTTCAAGTTAATGATGATATTTCTTGTGATGCTTTGTGCTGATGGTCATAGATTTGTGGCCAGAGGATTGGCAAATGGTCAGTTGTTGTGATCATATGCTTCCTGGTTCTTAAAGGTCTCTTCCATTTTTGTTCTCAGTACAGAGTCACAGTAATTCCTTTGTTCGCATGTGTCTTGTCTTTGAGCCTGTGTGCATGAATGTACAGGTGTATATCTGCTTGCGTGGGAGCATGAGTAGTTCCAGACAGATTTATACAAGTTGTACAGCTAGTGTCAGTTTCTATGTAAACTCTTAGTGTGATTTGTCCGATTGTGTAAAGGCCCTCTCTGCGGGGGTTGGGAGATAGAGGGGGAGTCTATTGTACACTCATCATCCCCCTTTGCCTTAAAATAAACCAGAGAGGAATGTGGCCCTAGCGACTCCGGGAAGCAAATTCACACTGGACATGGCCTGCCTCTCCTAATACTTGAAGAACTGGGAGTGCTTGCTTGGTTTGCTCTCTAAAGACTTTTTCAACCTGTACCCTAAATGAGACTAATTGATCCTCTTCCCCTGGAGGACCTGGCTAGTAAACATACATTTCTCATGTTGGAACTAAGGGGTGTTTCTGATTTGCTGTTATCAGAATTGGCCTTTAATCTATGAAGCTCTTGAAATCAATTATCAGGCAAGGGACTTGTCTAAGCACATTTTGTTCCCTTTTAAGCTTCTATTCGCATATCATGGAATCATGTCATGAACAGATGAACGAGTCAATACAATCACAGATAGCTTCACAGAAGCCTAATGCAGCATGCATGAGAGATGATATGTGTGATTTAGAACACAACCAGTTTGGGTTATTGTTGGCGTAGCGGAGACTGTTGTAGACTGCACCCTGTCTGTCTGTCCATCCGTCTGTGTGTCTGTGAACAGCTAATCTCAGTCACTGTTGGCCCGATAGACGTGAAACTGCACACACTCCCTGGATGCCAGAGCAGAACCTCTGGTCCAAATGTTTCAGATCGGCCTTTTATAGCGCCTCCAGGAGGCATATTTTTTGCAAAACTCATTTTTTAAATATTATTGCTCCTACAGATTTTGTCCAAACATCATGCAAATCGGTACACATAATCTCTATAGTCATGTGATCAAGACGGATCTGTCCAATATTTCATATTCCATCCTAATTGGCGAATTCTGAACATTGCTGGCCCTCAATAACCTACCTGACATGGCGGTTTTTCGAGTTTTGGCCTTAAAGTGTTCAATGTTCTCATTCAAGCTTTTGAAATCTTTGAGACATATGGTGATGATGAAATGTGCTTGCTATGCATTGGGTCAAGGATTCAACTTTTCTCATCCTAGACTTAAGTGTTGACCAACGTTTGTGTAGACTAGAGAAGTGAAAAGCGAGGGGGGCTGGGGCTCACACAGTCTGTCACTGTGGTTCATGAGATTGAGTCTTGGATGTTGGTCTCTTTATACTCATTTTTTCTCACCATATACTGGGCAAACTTTCTCACACTTTCCCCGACTAGGCCTCATGCTTTCCCATGAGAATCACTAAAGTCTCACACATTCGGTGTGTATTTACGATGTCAGTCAGACAGACAGATCTACATTACATGGAACGAGCTTATAGTGTTACTGTAAGTCGAGAAGTCAAGAGAACAGCTGTTGCTACTCACAGCACAGAATATTTTGCCTGTAGAAAATAGGATAATTATTGGGTCGATTTTTTTTTTCTTCTATTCATTATTTATTTTGCAACAGATAGATTGATGCTTCATGTAACTTTCCAGAGGCTTAGCAGTCTCTCTAATGGGACTGTAACGTGAGACTAGAAGAGAACACTCAGGATCTTACTTCCTGCCGTTATTATAATCCCTACAAGTCGATGGCATTGAGTTGGTTTGAGGAATGAAATGATCCAGAAGGGCTTCTCTAAACATTTAGAGCTTGGATGTTACTGAAGGATCAGTAACACTTGCACTCATTCCACAAGGAATGTTTTTTTAACCATCGCAATTCGCAAAAGATGGCTCTGGGGGAAGACTGGGTTAATGTATTTTCCGTATAGCGTGAGGTCCAATGCCTGTCACCAGGATATGTGAGGTTTCCTGCTGCACAGTGTGGTTCTTGCATCTGTTCTGTCTAGAACCTGAATTTGTCTTGATGGAGATGTGATTGAAACTGTAAACCCCTGCATGACTTTCTGGTGGGTGGTTGTGTTTCTTATAAGTATGTCACCTACAGTATATCTTTGGTTGTCTTTTATGGCTTAGGTTAGACTTCAAAGCAATGTTCACGGGAGAACAGAAAAGCCAATGTATTCTGAGGTCTATAGAGCGTCGCAGTTCCCGCCCACTTCCTGTTTTTTTTGGTGCCGGAAGAAAAAACTCAATGCATTTTTCCATTGACATTTCCAAAAATATTTATATCTATTAATTTAAGCCTTGAATCAAGCCATCACGAGATGACATGAATCATGACCATAAAACGTTTTTTTCTGTGATTTCTTTTTTAAATTTTATATTTAATTATATGATATACTATATTTAATAAATACCCTTTGTTTTGCCGTTTTCAACAAAAAAAAAATCACAGAATCAAACGTTTATGGTCATGATTCATGTCATGTCATGATGGCTTGATTCGAGGCTTAAATTAATAGATATAAATATTTTTGGAAATGTCAATGGAAAAATGCATTGAGTTTTTTCTTCCGGCACCAAAAAAAACAGGAAGTGGGCGGGAACTGCAACGCTCTATTGTTGGATTTTCTGATGTTCATTGGTCGAGGGCCGGAGTCGGCCATAACAGAATGGGTAGAGAGCCCGGAATCTGTCTTGAGAGATTATACGATCTATATCAAGAATTAATTTATGAAAAAACAAACATAAGAAGATTACCGTAAATACTAGGGTTCTGCCAAGAGCGAGAATATGTATTATCTCTCTTCCAATTCATTCTTCTATTCCTGCTGATGTGTAATGCATGGTCTTTATTTACCATCCTCTGTAGGTGAATCTGGATTGGGGAAATCTACTCTGATCAACAGTCTCTTCCTTACTGACCTCTACCCTGAGAGAATTATTCCCGGAGCTGCAGGTAATGCACAGATTGATACACTGTTCCCAGTTCACCTCAGCTGAGCGTATCATTCATTAGTATTTCATCCATGTCACTCATACCTGAGACCTAGTAATCTAAAAGCCTAACCATCATATCTGTCTTTGCTTTATCTTACTGTTTCGATTGACTCGTTTCCTTCTCTGACGACAGAGAAGATCGAACGGACGGTTCAGATTGAGGCTTCCACGGTGGAGATAGAAGAGCGAGGGGTGAAGCTTCGTCTGACTGTGGTTGACACACCAGGATACGGAGATGCCATCAACAGTCAGGACTGGTAGGCCAGGGCTCAGTTGATGGAAACTGCTTTTTTTACTATAGATTTGTGAACATGAACATTGAAATGTCGTCCAATGTTTGTGCTCACAAATGTAGGTTAAAATATGCAAGATTGTATGAAAAACATACCATAGGTTAAAAAGCATACTACATATCCAATGGTCTTGAGTGTGTGGCATTGACGAAACTAATCACTCTACTTCTTCTGCTAGCTTCAGTACTATCATCAGCTACATTGATGATCAGTTTGAACGCTACCTCCATGATGAGAGTGGACTAAACCGCAGACATATTGTAGACAACAGAGTTCATTGCTGCTTTTATTTCATCTCCCCACTGGGCCACGGGTGAGTTCACAGACAAAACACACACACATGCGCACATGCACAATTTTGTCTGCTAATTGTGTTGTTTAATCGCCTCCAATTTCTCTTGTTTATCCTGTATGAGTTGTCTCTCCTGATTGGATGAAATTGGTATCCTAACCTGAAAATGCATTTTTTACTTAAAAAGCTGGAGAGATGGGCAGACACCTTGTTACTCAACATCTTGTCTTTCTTTGTCTGACTCAATTTCTCCCTCTGTGGGTCTTTCTCTCTTAATATCCATGTATCTATTGCTTCTTAATATCCATCTATCTATCGCTTGATATCTCTGTCTCTCTGTGCTTCCTTTCATCCCAGTCTGAAGCCGTTGGATGTCCAGTTCATGAAAGCCATCCACAACAAGGTCAACGTGGTTCCTGTCATTGCTAAGGCAGACACGCTGACCCTTAGGGAGAGGGAAAGGCTTAAGCGCAGGGTAAGGACTACACAGCCTGCCATTGGTCTATATCTGCCTGAAGTTATTCATGTTGACCATCTATTTATGGTCCTTTAGTTTTAATTGCAAAATATACATATACGTATATAAAAAACAAAGAGTGGTGATAAAATAAGATGTATGACCAAGCATTAGGACAAACCACACCAATATGCAGTAAAACCTCTGTGGTCCTTTTTATTTTCTTGTGTAGGTTCTGGATGAGATCGATGAGCACGGCATCAAGATCTACCACCTCCCTGACGCTGAGTCTGATGAGGACGAGGACTTCAAGGAGCAGACCAGGATTCTCAAGGTAAAGCCCCCCATCTCCCACTGACCCCTCTGAGTTCCTGCTAATTGAAATCGGGTTGAATTGATCTTTCTTTCCCTGAAAGGAGAGGTGATTCTGTCAGGGATAGTAAAGATTGATCTTGGATATAACAGATCATGAAAGACTGCAAATCATGGGAAGTTTATCAGTATAGCGGCCTAATTCGGCAACCAATATTTGACACTAGATGCCCACTTCATCTGAGACACTTCCACTCAGGAAGGAAGCTCCGTCTTTTCTGTCATGTAAATGCAGCATTATTAAATAGCAGGCGACTGAACCTGGCCATTCTCTGTTGTTCTCTGTTCCAGGCTAGCATTCCCTTTGCTGTGGTGGGCTCCAACCAGCAGATCGAAGCCAAGGGGAAGAAGGTGAGAGGTCGTCTGTACCCCTGGGGAGTGGTGGAGGTGGAGAACCCAGAGCACAATGACTTCCTCAAGCTGCGCACCATGCTGATGTGAGTGTCTTCCTGGAAGAAGGAGGTTTAACGCAACTCCCTCTGTTGTGGCCTCTTTTTGAGAAGGAGACGAATAAGACAATTTAGGCATTTAGCAGACGCTTTATCCAGAGCGACTTGACAAGCCCAAAATATGGGTGCCATGGTTAAAGTAGTTAACTAGTTTTATGTACTGCAGTTTTCCCCTGCACTACGTTATCGCACACCCACTTACATGATAGTTTCTCAAATTGTTTATTCATTTATTATATTTGGCAATTCGTTCATTGTTTATTGTGTTCACATTCTCTGCAGTACCCACATGCAGGACCTGCAGGAAGTGACCCAGGACCTGCACTATGAGAACTTCCGCTCGGAGCGCCTCAAAAGAGGCGGCAGGTTGTCTTCCCATGGTTACATTCTGCCTCTGTCTCCTGCGTACGTACCTGTCTGTCAGCTTGCCTTTCTGCACCTCCCCCCCTCATCAAAGAGCAAACCTCCCATATACGACGGTAGTACAGTATTGGTATACCAGTAAGTTATAGCCAGGTAGATGAATACATGCACAAGAGGAGTTCACTGCTGCAGTGCAAAGTCACTTGAGTCATAGGTCTGGTACGCATAGATGCTAATTCAGGACATGGATATTAAGAGTCAGTCAAAGGAGAAGAGCTTTGGAGAAGAGCTTTGGTCAAGATTTATTCATTTGTAAAGGGATAGTATCCCTCTGTCATGACGGCATAAAGCAACTGACATTTTCTTATTTCTTTATTGTATCATTAATATTAGTATGGCCTTTCTGTAGTACAGTAGTTTTAACATTTGCATGTTGACAACAATTTGGCCATAGTTGTGAATGACATTTGATCATAATACTTTGGGATGTAGTCATGGGTTAGTTATGGGTAGTTTGTAGCATGTATAGTTTGGGTAACTTTGTAGATCGGCAAGGGTCTTATTCATATCTACCATGACTTGTGTCAGTATCATGAACTTAAATCAAAGTATCCTTGAACGTAAACCAAAAGATTCTTTGAGACTTACTTCTGAAGCCAACCCAGGAAACGGCAGTGGTTTTACTGTCGTCCCATTGGTCCGCCATCTGTCCAATGATGGCTGTCTGGCCTGAGTTGTCCAATCCCGCAAGTGGAATGTTGGAGGTACTTTCTTTCTATTGGGGGAGGTTATGGCTGTTCCCTTACTCCTGCACTTGCTACTTTTACTCTTGAATCTTGCTTCTGTGGCTTGCATCTTTCAATTCTTTGTAGTTCTTTACAGTAGATATCCACTTTTCTCACCTGATGTGTTCTGGCTTCTGTCAGAGAAAACTGTCACTAACCCACTGACTCCCCCTTTTCACTTTCTATATGTCGCTTGCATCACATCTGCTTGATGCCACTTGAAATGACCTCACATGCTCTCACACACACAACCACACCAAGAGTCTGGATGCACTGTAGACCTTTACTGTGCATCCTGCTTCTCTGCTGATTCTAAAATGCTCGCAAGCATAGCTAATGCACATTCTATGCAAACAAATTATTTTGCTGTGTGTGGGTTATTTTTATGCAAGTTAAGGTAAGTTCTCATGCAAATATTGGATATTGAGTGCACTTCTCAGACCATCTCACTGACAAACATTTTCCTTGCGTGTTATTTCAGGAAGGGACCAGAGCCGGAGGAAATGGACAAAGACATGATTCTGCAGGAGAAGAATGCTGAGGTGAGATACTCCATAAATGTTATGCCTAATTTATACTGAGTCACGGCTGTGTTGCATGATAAAAGTACACATTTGTAGTTGAAAATAACATTATTTTCCTTGGAAAACTTGTCCAAAGTATGAATTAGCCGTTAAATAACTTTTTTGGTTACAGGATTTCTCCCTGTCGAGTCAGACCCCAATGACATACATTGTAAAGCTCTTGTTAGGAAAACATTAGTCTCATTTTGTTAAGATGTTATATGATGAGTTAATTTTAGACTCCACACAGACGGGAATTGATAAGAGTGATAAAAATTAATGCTTAAATATTGTTGCTTAGAAGGATTTCTAATGGGGAAATGGTATGATGGTAAAAAGGCTGCCGGAAAAATATGTGCAAGTCATGATTGCAGTGGAGAGATTCTATGCTCTGTTCTTAAGTCCAACGTTTCTTATGCTTCAGTTGAGACGAATGCAGGAGATGATTACAAAGATGCAAGCCCAGATGCAGAAGCATTCAGACGGAGAGGGAGAAGGCGTTTGAAACCACATGGTAAGAGCAGGACACAAGCATGTGCTTACACACACCAGATACACACACCAGATACAAACGCCAAAGCACACTCACCCGCACTGCTACGTTTACGTACATCTGAACAGTGTCACATCTAACTCTCTGCCTTGACATCTGTGGATAAACCACTGAGACACGATTATGTCTAACTGTGGGGATTTTCTGAATGCAGCTTGAGTTACGCAAATCTTCCAAACACACAAAGCCTAGCCAAACTCTTGAGTGCCAGGAATGCTTGAATACTTGAATTGTGACAGTGTTCTTTATCCTGCCTTTTCTTGTAGGATTTTAAAGCTGTTGCTTGAGTTTGACCAGAGACGGCAGATGAAGGAAGAAGGAGCAACTAAACGAGAAAGATTAACTGGTCAATATCTGCTTGCCACTATCTTAGTGTATTTCACTTCTTGGGATGTTTTTTAAATATCTAAATATATATACAAACAGTATTATGTTTTATACAGTTTCTACATGCTTTGGTTTCAAATATTCCCTATTTTTAATTATTCATATTGTTTCATTGTATTGGATTAATTCCAATTATTCAAATGAAATAATAGGAGCCTTCTTTAAAAATTGAGGAATATCACTTTTTTTTTTGCTGTGGAGAAAGCCCAAGTCTTGCTGCTACTCCCCAGTGCTGTTTATGGTGGGCCTTCTGGTCCTATGAAACCACTAGCAGATCATATGCTATCTGTTGTTTAGCGTTCTAAATGGGAGAGCCAACTACTGTGAAAGAATAGCAGCTCTTGCTTTTTTCAGGAGCAAAAATGACAACCACCCCCCAAATAACCCTTTTTTCTATGATTAAGCTATGATGCCAATTTGAACATTTTCTTTGTCAAAAGATAACATGTTTTCAGATTCACTCTGGTAAGCAGCCAAAATCAAGTTTCTCTTATAAATGTCAGGGCTCACCCGCTTTCATGTTAATATTATTCCACGGTCCTGCATACAATTATGGACCCTCTCTGAACTGGCATTATTTGATTGGAATAATTCCTGGTGAAAGTCCCTTGTGTGCTAAATTGGGATCAATACGTATTTTTGTAATGTTAACCAGTGAATAGGGATCCCAGGTCGCTGTTTGTTGGCAATTTCACCCTACTTCTTTTGGACTCCGGTATGTTGTGACTAAAATACACTGACTGATGATATCCTCCAGTCTTCCTGTAAACCTGACAGATGAAGGAAACACAAGCTGTTTTTTTTTCTTCTTACTGTAATGTGCCTCTGATGGATTCTGTTCATTTCCCCCTAGCGTTCCATTATATTGTCAAATTCATTAATACTGACTGACAAAAATGTGGAAATGAGCTGATATTGAGTATAACAGACATGCCTATGAGCGGATATATTGCTCCCTTATGATTTCCTTTGTGAAGTTATGTAAGAGAATCATTTCAGTGGACGTCATGCTGTCTAGCCTATACTGTAATGAATTCTTGTTTCCTTGATAACTGAAAACATGTAGGCAAGAACAAAGCCACATGAATGGAGGCATTACATCTCTGAGGAGGTCAAATTACCTAGTTCTGGAAATATTTGTTGCCAGGCAACATCAGTTTTTTTTTACATTCTATCTATAGAATTCCAGGAACCAGGAAATATTTTGTGCTTCCGTGTATTAGTGATGTAGCTTCTTCATTCAACTATGTAATCTTTTAATTGTTCCAACTGCTGAATATGTTGTTGCCATAGTTACAAAAATGTTAAAAGGTGATTTGGTGGGGACAGTATAGCCAACATGTCCCTCACAGCCAAGATCAGAGTTCTTAACATTCCAGTTTATGCGGTTTTATCCAATAATAAACTACCGAAGTTCATGTTGCATATCTTGTAATAAAAAGTTTTTATTAAATCTACGTTCTAGAGCCATTCTTACTATCTTGTTTTACTAGATACCTTTAATTTAACCGTAGCATCATAATGTACTAAATGAATTCTGGACATATTTACCATGCTGTTAACTGAAATTCCTTTGGCATGTCCGCCTCTAGTCTGTGCTTATTACAGGGTTACGGTTTGATTTAACCACTTAAACCCGAGCATCCCGATTCTAAGCATGTCATAATAGGCTAACATTCAGTGGAAATGACAGATCTACAAGCTCAACTCGTTGTGACATGCTGTGAGCTTGTAGAACGGCTATTTTCGGTGATATTTGACCTAGAGGTTGAAAAGGAGGATGCAAAGTATAGACCCCTGGGGAACTCCAGTCAATGGAGTATTATAGGGTTTAAGTGGTTAAAAATGTATTGTCATGCTCTGCCACTCAAGGGAGATTAAGATGTCTGTCAGTCTAGCAGCAGTGTGCCAAACTTAACCACAGATCAGCTGACGCCCTCTGTTACTCTACTAGCAGCAAGAGAGCAGCAAGTGAGGTGAAGCATGGGTGAGTGATAATTTGGCAAAACTGCAGCGTTAGTGCTGTGGGGTTCTGTATTACAAAGAACCAAAAATAATTAGACCCTGTAATATTGAAATTAATGTGAACTGTTACCTACTTATATTTACCGTCTTCATATATTATAGTTAAGTAGAATGTATGAATAGGTCAGTATCACAGATCACTGCATAATCAGATACTTTTAAGTGAGCGACAGCGATGTGTGATCAAGTATTAGCCAGGCTGAAGTCACTCAGAGCACTGGACTGAGATTTCAGGCAGAGTTCATATGGTTCAGATTCCATCTGCACTGTTCCAATAGTTGACACTGCTGCTTGTGAATGACACTCCAACTGAAGGTGAAGGACGTTGGCAATGTTCTTCCAACGACCAAGAACTTTGTGATTATATTGGCCAGCAGGACCATTTAGGATGCACAAAACAGGACCTAAAGCTATGCCATAATAAAATATCTTTAATATCTGATTCTTGGAAGTATGTTTTCTACTGTATTGTTACTGTTGCAAAGAAGCCAAGTTAATTTACTTCCTTCAGAAAATGTAATCTTGTCTTCCCACCTGATCAAACAAACCACTGAGGTACTTTCTAAGAAGCTGAGTAATAAATGACCATTAGCCATTCCTCACACTACCATCTAAAACAACCAAACAGAAACACGCCAAACAAAAGTGACCTTTTTTATAGACTTTATTATAGGACTTTTTTCCTTCTCAACCTAACTGGTATACACAGCGCTCTCAATGTCATGGCTTTTTTTCTTAAATACTCTCCATTCTATAAAGAAAAACTGTAAAAATATTTAATTATAACTAATTAAAAGTTCTCTTAAGGGGACAGGGCAGAGGACAAAGAGGAATCAAGGAGGGTATTTTTCTGTGGTCCTTATTTTATTCCTGGGGCACGGGGCAGTTCTTGGGGGGGGTGGGGAGGCAGAAAGAGGGGTGAGGGGGAGTTACATCCAGCTGGGGGTTTCACCGTGAAGAAGGGGTGGTGTTACCGTTTAAAGAAAACCTGGAGGAAAAAGGAAGAAGTGGAGTTAGAAAGACTACAACATCAAGACTTAATCTTAGCCTTAAACACCTACAATTGTAGATCTGCTTATAATGTCCAAAACATGGCAGGTTGAAAATGGAGGTCTCCTCCCAACAGTGACGATATACTACTGTATATCACAGTTAAATGTTGACCTGCACACTCTCTCCATCATGTGTGTGACCAGGCGGTCAGAGATGCCAGGACAGGACTCCTCAGCAAGGTTGAAGGCGTTCTCCAGTTCCTCAATGGCTCCAACACCACCACCATTCGCTCGTCGCTTCTCCTTCAGCTGAAAAATGATACACGTTTGTATAAAATTATACTTCCACATAGGTGAAGTTACAGCCACTTTTCTCGTCACATGGATCAAGGCCGGATTAACCCTTTGTGGTGCCCGGAGAGACGACCAGGTTTGGTGCCCCTCGCAACAGAATTTCGTCAGCTAGCAAGCCGGGCTTACACATGATGCAAGTTGATTCCTTATATTTCTACTAATCAGCTGAACAAAGACAGACATAAAGGAGCAAAGATAAACTTTAGTAGTAGGATGCTTTTTGCTAAATTAGACATTGCTGACTTTTATTTTTCCCTAAACTAACAGAGGTGTGTGTGTGTGTTTATATGTGTATGTATGTATGTATGTATGTATGTATGTATGTATGTATATATATATATATATATATATATATATATATATATATATATATATATATATATATAAAATGGTATTGCTTTGTTCTAGCCAAGGAACTTCATATGAACAGTTAATTGACATGTTCCGGTTATGCAACCACCGACCCCAAAACTTTGCCGTACCTCTCTGAAGATGGGCGTGACCAAGGCAGACAAACATTGTGACTTCGGTTGGCGATACGGTTTCACCAAATCGGCTGACTGGAAACAAAATTAGGGTATTAGATTTTTTTACCTAAGTGTTAAGACATCATCTCCAAGACTGTACAAATGTATGGGTCCATTTGATTACATACTGTATGTACTCTACACACTCTCACAGAGCTAAATGAACTGTGTACAGTGCATGCATCTTTAAGTGTGTACATACATCGGAATCTGTGTGTGTGTATCCCTGCTGCAATTTGTTCAGGGAGGTGGGTCGGACTGTGGGGAAGGTCCATATGGGGCACTGGGGGTCATCACCATCAGCATCCCTAAAAAAAGAGAGAGAAGCAGAGAAAGAGAAAGAAATAAGCATGTATCATGTATGGAATAACACATTTAAGGGCAATGCTTATGTAGAGGTCCTATGTGTACGTGTGTATGTACGTGTGTGTGTGTGTGTGTGTACACGTACATTACATTACAGTCATTTAGCAGACGCTTTTATCCAAGGCGACTTACAATAAGTGCATTCAACATAGGCAGGGAACGAAACTACTAATCACCATAAGCATTAAGTGCATTCTCTTCTAAAACAAGCAACCAAGAGTATACCTAGCGCTAAAGTAAAAGTGCAATATATCAGCTACCTACTTTCATAAACAGATGAGACTAAATGGGAAAATCAAATGAGCAAGAGCTAAAACAAATAAGTGTATCGAATAAACAAGATCCAATAAAACAATAAAACAAGAGTTCGTACAACTAGTTAACAACAAGTAGGCAAGGCGAAGAGGAAGGGTAGTGTTTCCTGAAGAGGTGGGTTTTCAGCCTGCGGCGAAAGATGGGCAGTGACTCTGCTGTCCTGACATCAGTGGGAAGTTCATTCCACCACTGTTAAACTGGATGCGAGCCGCTACGGGGAGCCAGTGTAGAGAACGGAGAAGGATAGTTGTGTGGGAGAACTTGGGGCGGTTGAACACCAGACGAGCCGCAGCTTTCTGAACAAGCTCCAGAGGTCTGATGGCAGATGCCGAAGCACGTACGTACGTACGTGCATTGTGCTTCAGTCACAACTAATTCATGAATACGAACTACAGAAAGCAAGTAAAACTGAACTACAGCAAACTGCAGTAACAGCACTTCAACGGCCCTACCATAGGTAATGCATTAGATGATTTGTACACTTCGTATGTGCACGTTCCTCACTGTATTATTGTACTTGACTTGGCATTCAAATAAGCTCTGAAACAACAACCACATACCAGCCTTTAGCTGCATATAGGGCCTACTGTATTAGAGGTATGTGCTGGTAAGCTGATGATCCCGATAATTTGTGGCGTTAGTGGTCTACAGGCGTACAGACCAATCTAAAACAATACGAAAGAAACAAAAATCTCTCGTCATAATGAACCACTTTCAACCTGGTGTCCCTATTTTGGGCATGTTATAATAGGCAAAAATAGCAGATCTACAAGCCCACAATGTGTTGCACCATGATGCCTTGTGAGCTTGTAGATTGGCTATTATTTACGAGCTTAAGTGGCTAAAGACAAAGAGACATGGTTGAATCAAACGTTTCCACTGGAAGTGGGAGATCGTGTGTGGAAATGTAGAGTGGTGCACTGGGGACTACTTGCATGTCTGAGTCGTCGGAGCTAGACTCGTCTCCATGGCCCTCTGACTTCCAGCGGCGGTAGCGGTCGATGAGCTCCGTTAGGTAGGGTGTCTTCTTGGTGTAGCGTGTGATGAACTTGTGCTTCACCAACTCCTTGGCCGTCGGCCTCTGCGTAGAGAGAAGGAGAGCGGACAGAAAAAAGATCAGCATTCAATTATATTTTCGTAATCGTAGCATCTTCAAACAAAGAGCCCTTAGTCAAATTACAACGCTTATTTCAGCCTTTTAGCTCAGGGCATTGGGCTAAGTCTGAACATTAGAGACAGTACAATGCAAACCACACCTCCTATCTGAGTAATTCATCCAGTCACAAAAATAGATATGACTAAGCGGTTTTACTTCAAGAAACAGCATTTTTCAACCCAAGCTTGACTCATCAGAGCATGATTTCTAGCTGGTACTAGAAGTATCTAGCTAAGTATTTATTCAAACAATGAGTCTAAAAGCCAAGACATGCTCCCTCCGATGTGTCCTTCCGAAGTAGGAAAATATCCATTTCAGACGGCCTTTCCGATCTAGTTCGGAGAGTCAGGACATCTCGACTCTCGAGTGCAGGAGTTCTGAGGAAAAGTTTTGAGACCACCCATCAGAAGTTCTGAATGACGTCAATTTGTAGTTATATCACCTCCCTTTCCGAAAACTTCGGAAGGAGCATGTATTGTGCTTAACACTGATCCTAGATCAGTACTTCCATAGTACCTTGAGAGGTACCAGATGGATGCCTATAAAACTTCTACTTGACTCACAAAGCGGGGGTCTTTATTGAGACAGGCCTCAACAAACTCTTTGAAAGGTTTGCTGTAGGAGCCCTCCAGAGTGGGAGGGGTGTTCTTAGGGATGAGGAACAAAACCCTCATGGGATGCAGGTCTGAATTGGGAGGCTCCCCTTTGGCCAGTTCGATGGCAGTGATTCCCAAGGACCAGATATCCGCCTGATGGGGAGAGAGAGAGAGAGGTTTTTAACAATTTTCTCCTTTATGTTAATAAAGTATTTCAAGAACTACTGTGCCATTGTCCATTTGTAGTTACAAGGGCTGGGGCTAACTGCCAGAGTTGACCAGCTAAATTTAGATTTTTTTTCAGGAGGAATATTTTAACAAAGTAAAACACATCTTTTACCAAAAGAGCGAACAACACTGAACCTTCCAGCACGTTTAATAGACTGAATATTTAAGCAGACAAGACTGTAACTGAAATCAAATAAACAAGTTATGTGGTTTTATGCGTGGACTGGACTCCGGTCTCACCTTGAAGTCATACGCTGACTGTTTGATGACCTCTGGAGCCATCCAGAAGGGCGTGCCCACAAATGTGTTTCTCTTTATTTGAGTGTCTGTCAGCTGACCGGCCACCCCAAAGTCTGCTAGCTTCACGTCTCCCTGCTCTGACAGTAGCACGTTGGCAGCTGGAAGATGAGAAGGAAGGTAGGAAGAAAGAAAGAAATAAAGACCAGTGCTAATGGTCAAGGCATGTCAGCACGATAACTGAAAACATTCAGTCTACATTAATGTTAACATTTTATCGTTCTAGAATGGCTGTCCATTAAAAATGACTAAAGGTCTTAACAGACGGGGAACGGTGGGCGCTTATCTCTATAGTCATGTGATCAACACGGATCTGTCCGATTTTTCATATTCCATCCTGATTGGCTAAGATTGGCATCAAAAGTTTGCACGTTAGATGAGGTATGATACATTATACGCCAACCCATTTAGCTGAAGGAAATACAATTCTTTCCAGTTAGCTGTACTGAATGAGTGCATCTATTCTCTCCAAGTGTTGCTTCTGCATTATGCTCATAACTTACCTTTGATATCTCTGTGTATCTTCCTTTCAGAGTGCAAATATTCCAGTCCCTTCAGTATTTCCCTCAGTATGGTGGCAATGTAAGTCTCTTCAAGAGGCCCTGGACGCAGCTGAGAAAAACAAGAGAGTGGTTAGAATATGACCCAGATAAATGAGAAATGGATGGAAAGACGGAGACAGAGAAATAGGCAATGAGTTCAGTTCATATGTATGTGTGACTGAGAAAAACAAGCAAAAAGAAAGAAGAACAAATGTGGATCTAAGGATCCCCGTCCGGAACAGCGTGGCTCCAATGTGGATCTCAGACTTCATGTGGTCTTCTATTACATATCTATGACATAGGACTCCAAATTTGGGCAAGATTTCAGCCCGATCAGAGCTCCATTGACTTCAATTATAAAGATTATAAAGACAGACAGACAGAGAGACCGACCCTCTTCTATACTGCTCGTGTCTGAGGAGCCATGCCGTAAAAACGAAAGAAAGAATGGCTTAGGAATCAATATCAGATTCTTGTTATAGTATTATGCTGCCAATTAAGCTTTTTGATGCTAAATTAATATTGTCTTACCAGATCTAGAGCAGAACCTCCTCCTAAATACTCCATGATAATCCATAACTTGGTCCCCTGAGAAAATAGAAAAGCAAGTTACTGGACAAAATGTTTTAATCAGAGAGTCAAACCAGTTTACATTGCATTTCTGATGACAACCACATTCACTATGTCATTAGTATTGTAATGTATGCGTGTCACACGTTATCACAAGGTCTTTGTTGACAGTGGGCCTGACAGTCAAATTCCCGGTTTATTTCGATTTTTCCTCATTATTCAGCTATGATCGATAGTTCCATCTGTGTGTAGGTCTTTCCTCACCTTCAGGTATGATCCGTAGTACTTCGTGACAAAGGGACTGTCACACTGGCTCAGCACTGTGATCTCCTGTTGAATGTCCTCAATCTCATCCTCTGCCTCCTCCAGGTCTATGATTTTAATGGCCACCACCTCTTTAGTGCGATTGTTGATGCCTTTGTAGACCTCTCCGAAGGAGCCCTTCCCAATACGCTCCTGCTTGGTGAAGTACTCCTCCGGGTCCAGCCGGGAATTCTGGGCCACCGATGAAAAGACAAACAGTGGCATTTTGAGTGCATTATGTTTTGTCTGAGTGTTGCTAGTGACTGTGTTGTCTGTGTGTGTTAGCCCGAGTGGAATGAATGTGATGAAAGCGAAAAGATAATTTCCTATCAGTGTGATTGTCACTAGTCATAAGTCATCCAAGGTAAAGTTTAATCTATCTTTTATACTTCAATAAACTCATCCAATGCTCATAAAAAGGCTAATGTATGAATAGTTTATCTGCTACCAGCACTGACCCTTTCAGTCACAACACAATTAGCTCTCCACTCTGACACTGTGTAATTTAAGATGCATGACATTTATAAGTTGAGTGGTTCCACTCCGGGTAACAAGCATTATATTGGGCAAACAATTAACTGTTCTGGTATAATATAACAATTACCATTTAAAAAAATACTGCTGCAGACTTGCCATCGGGAAACATTTTCATTAAAGGACGACTTCACCCATTTTCAAACTATCTTCATATAATTGGTCCTCACTAATGCTCATGATCAAATGATACCGTTTTTTCTACTCAGTTGTGTCTCATAGGAGGGCTGTGGACAGTTCAGAACAACGCCTACCAGTGACATCATCGATAAGCACTTTTTTTGTGGTATTAACACGTGAACAATGGCTTCCATCATATCAGGCGAACTTTCCAGGAATAGAAAGCCTGCAGTTTCTATTAGCTTGGATTCCCCATCAATGATGTCACTGGTAGGCGGGTTTCTGAACTGTCCACGGCCCTGCTCTGAGACATGACTAGTGAGCATTAGTGAGGACCTATTATATGAAGATGGGTGAAGTGCTCCTTTAAATGTGTCATAATATCCGATCCCCATTGTTGTTGACAAGTAGAAGATTAAACTGAATGGATCTGGGATGGGCGTGTACCACCAAGTTTGATCACTATGGCATCGCCAATCTCTGGATGGTGATCTAATGATTCCATGATGCCCCACCACCGACCCACGCCCACATACACACTCTGTATTCACACTCAGAAAGCCTCACACATCCAACCGTCACCTCCCTCGTTTCCCAGACAAGACGAACCCCCATCAGCCTTGTCTGGGAAACGAGGGAGGTGACAGTTCCCCGAATGTAACATTTACTGTACCTGGTTCTGCAAGTCTCGAAGGTGCGCCATCATCCCTTCGGCGGGTCTGACAGGAAAGGAGGGCAGCGCAGCCGCAGCCCTCTCTCTCTGTCTGTGTTATGAAGTTTTAAAGTCTTCAAAATTCTTCTTTTTCCGCCCCCCTCCTCCTCCTCCTCCTCCTCCTCCTCCTCCTCTTCCTCCAACTCCCCCCAGTTAGCTGTCTAGGAAGCTAGGTGGCTATCCAGCCAAGCTAGTGAGATAGATAAACACCCAAGGCTGCTGGCTGGCTGGCTGGCTTTAACAGGGATGTCACTCCGCGGCCTCGAAGTCCCCCAGCAGCGGCCTCAGCGGCCCGACAGGAACGCCAGCTCTGTGTCGTGTGACTCCATGTATATGAGCCGCAAATGAATTAGGCGAGGGGAGAAATATCCATATTTAATTCATATCAAGGAACGCAGTCTGTTCGTTCTTCATTTGTGGCTTCAGGAGGACAAAATAATGGCCCAGACACACTGGTGGCAGTGTTGCCATGTCCGCTTATTATAAGCGACTTTGCGCTTGTTTTCCCTGTAAAGTTGCTTGTAAATATTGGTTGGCAATATTGTTGCTGGTTGCGTTTTTTGGGGCTTGTTTCTAAAGTGTAGTTCCTTATTTGGGCTTGTTTCCGAAATGTTGTTTAAACCAGTGGTTCCCAAACATTTCAAGTCAAGGACCCCCAAATTAATATGCATTTGTCTGCGGACTGAAAATATTCTGTGCCAGGGACCCGTGTGCCAGATTTGTGTTGTTAAAATATTGCACTTTTTTTTCCTCCCAAGATTCTTTTGAAAATAGCAGATCTTCAAGTACTTCAGTTATTTTCAAATAGCCAATGGGCTAAAGGTTTAAAGTGCTCATCATGTGTCCAAGTTGCTTCTTTTGGGCTTGTTTTCATAGACCTGGTTGCTTATTTCTCTCACTAAACCTGGCAACGTTGCACACTGAGCGCCTGCGCAATGAGGCGTTTGAGAAACTAGGTTTGTGGGAGTTGTATTTTCTGAAAGCTCGTTCATTCTGCTCTGTCCAGGTTAGATGATAGCAGTGGTGGAAAAAGTACGATACTAAAAGTATCGTAATGTAGAAATACTCCGTACACAAATTCCGTATTCAAAATGTACTTGAGTAAAAGTACAAAAGTATTGGTATCAAAATATACTTAAAGTACCAAAAGTAGAACTCATTGTGCAGAATGTCCAGTTTTATAAGTTTTCAAATGCATAAAAATCATTTGAAAATATCAGATCTACAATGCGTTGCATCCAGAGTCTTGTGATGCATTGTGAGCTTGTAGATCAGATATTTTCAGATGGCCGAAATGTAGTGGGCTTTTGATTGATTGATAGAATACTTTATTAGCAGTTTGCAGAACAAAGCACAGGAAGGTACAGTTCAATACAAGGTCAGCGAAGAGGATTTAACAAGCCTATGGCTTGTTTCCATTAGGGTCCTTGGTAGCCCCATTTAGAACCTCTCCCTCCGCTGTGTAGCTCCGAGATGAGGTCCTACGTGGCCCGGTGCCGTTTGGGGGAAATTTGTCCGCACATTTTCCACTTTACATGTTTCTTACCCCTTTCTGCACATCGTATCCAAAAAGTAAAGGTTTTTTTAAATGCTCTCAGATGTTTGAAATTTTAACGTACCATAAAATCTATCTAACGAGTTGAAAAAAGTGTTTAATTCGCCTCTCTCCTCCTCAGCCGGTTACATGTTTTTAAGACATTGCGCAAGAGTTGCGCCCGTAGAGATAACATTACTGATTCCCCTACTGGTCAAATGTTGAATTGCATCTTCTAATGCATAATATTATGGAACCGGCTGAGGAGAGAAGCGATTTAAACGCTTTTTTCAACTCGTTGGATAGATTTTATTGTACGTTAAAATTTCAAACATCTGAGAGCATTTCAGAAAACCTTCACTTTTTGGATACGATGTGTAGAAAGGGGTAAGAAATATGTGAAATGTGTGTGAAATGTGCGGAAAATTTTCACCCAAACGGCACCGACAAACGAGGAACCGAGGTTCCGATTGGAGCTTGGAGTCCTTGGCTGAAGTGGTTTTCCCAATGCAATCTTACGGGAGCAGTACTGCACATGCGGACGGGGGTTGACTGGCCACAGGCTGACTAAATAAGCGATTTAAACGCTTGTTTCAACCTGTCAGTTAGTTTTTTTCCCCCGCTAGAAGTTAAAACATCTGGGAGCAGGGGGGACGACCTTTACTTTTAGGATACGATGTGGGGAAAAGGGTAAGAATCATGCATAGTGGGAAATATTTGAAAATGTCCCGCCCAACAGGCACCAAGCTGTGTGGGACCTCATCTGGGAGCGGTAGTGGAGGGAGAGGTTCCAAATGGGATTAGTATCAGGGCTAATATAGCCTACAGTTTGGCATGAAAGGCAAGCAACAGGTGCCCCGGAACATAAGCGTATATAATCTATGTTTTAGTTGTTATTAAATATAATACATCACTAATGGTTAACGTTATATAATTATTTTGTTTTATATTTTGAAAGAGGCCAGCTGTAGACCTTGATTGTAGAAGGCCAGAGCGCCACCTAGTGGTCTTCTGCTGGTTCCATATTGATAATGATCAGGAAGGTGGAGCAACAGGAAGGCGTTCTCTGTCTTCAGATCGAAACTCATTATGCTCATGATTATCCCACGCGTTGGCTTTACAAGGTAACAGAGAGGATCACAGTTCTCTCTGTGGAATGCGACACTCCTAACTTTGATCGAATGGGATAAAATAGGCTGAATGTAGTTTTCAGAGCATATTTCACATTCGCGCGGACAGTTTGTTGTGGGACGGAGTTGGATTGTAGGATTGTCTGTTCTTATTTATGTCTTACCTCCTCAATATGGTCAGAACAAGTCAAATCATTCATATCGGAAGAGTGGACGTTTGAATTTGGACAAAATGTGCAAGGTAAGTGCGGCATGTCCTTCCCATGGCGTTGACCCATAGCATAAAGTTATAGTTATCTTCTAGTGAATTATTATGCTATGTTTATTATTTCATACAGTGTAGTCTATGCTGTTCCATTGCTCTTGCGCTCTATAGATCCATCATCATCCGACACTTTCATGAATATTTATGTACTTGTTTGTTTGTTGCATAATCGAAATCTGTTGCAATATCTTGCTGTTCACAGCAGCATGTGAGTCACTATAACGCCTATAACGCCTCCAGTATTATTCTTATATAAGTTTCAGTTCTGATCTGGCTTTACTGTCCTTACCACCCACTCACCTTTGTATGGGGGGGGGGGGACCTTGTGGTAGCTGCAGGTGTGAGAATAGTCTATTCTATGCAATAAGTAGGTTGATATAAACATGACATTGAATTAACTTTTTTTATTTATTTATTTTTACATATTTTACGTTTGTTAAACATTTGTATTCATTCATCCTTTAAGGAAATTAAAACTTTCAGTAACATACTAAATATGTGAGAGTGAATTGGGCTACATAAACAAAATGTCCTTTTGTCTTATGTGTAATACAGCTTCCTTCTCTCTGTTTACAAAATTAGAGTTTCTATTCCTCTTCCTTGCAGTCAGGAGACTGTCATCGGTGTTGACGCTCATCCTGCTGAGAGTAGGAGGGGTGCTGATCAGAGGAGGCCAGGCCTTCCCTGGCCCAGTCCCAACACCCACCACCACCCAGTAGGACCATGGATGTGCTTCGGAGGTCTACAGAGTTTGCTGCTGAGGTCCTGGAGGTGTTTGACCGCTCTGTGACTGAGAAAGAACTGGTGTCCCAGTCAAAAGTGCTGTGTAGAGACTACATTCACTCCAGGCTGACTCAGAGCGGGTTAGGCTGGTGCAAAACTGAACTGAACCTTGGCCTTCCTGCCTCGAACGCAGCAGTCGCTGAGCTGTCAGTGGTGCTTCTCTGTCTTGGTAAGAGCTGACAAATCCAGGATTATATTGTTATGAAGATCGACAACAATCGGTGTAGGCGAGCGAGGGTCAATATAGAACAAATGGCATCTGTTCCTGGGTGTCCTTTAAAACTCAAACACAGGCTGGTTGACATTTAAAGAACACTTGATTCTTTTGTTATTCTGGAAATTCTAAATGGGTGAAATTCACTCATCTTGAATTTAAGGTCAAAAGCGAGTGACCTTTGACCTTAAGTTATTGGTTGGGGTGGAGCGGATCTATACTGAATGTTTTACCCCTGTCTGTCCATGATTTATTTGCCATATAGTTGTCATTGGTTTATGTCATGGAGGGCTCAAGTAAGATGAAGTTGTCCCTGCATTTTCTGTTCCTTTATGTAACCTTTGGGGAGAGTGCAGTGACTAAACATGCTTGATTTAAACACACACTTTCTGTTGACAAAAGTGCCGTAGATGTTCCTGGCTCTTATTACTAGTTCCATTTTGAGAAATCTTAACGAGAACGGTTACATTTTCACACTTCTTTATGGTGCAACACTACTTTAATGTTGTACAACACAAGTGAACTGTGGCAAGTATTTGAGCACTCTACTACACGGTAAAGTACTTACTTCTGTGAACTTGCTGTCTGTATCTCATTACTGAACACAAGCTAACTTCCATGTTGGCGTGTGAGAGCAGAGGATTATGTGAAGTTCGGTTCCTAGTCATTACACCTGAGATCTTTTTTAAAGAGGGTTTGACCCAGTGACCTAGACAGTAGTAGATTGAGTGGCAAATAGAGTGTGTGTGTGTGTGTGTGTGTGTGTGTGTGTGTGTGTGTGTGTGTGTGTGTGTGTGTGTGTGTGTGTGTGTGTGTGTGTGTGTGTGTGTGTGTGTGTGTGTGTGTGTGTGTGTGTGTGTGTGTGTGTGTGAGTGTGAGAGAGAGAGAGACGTGCATTTGGAGCAAGGAGGAAGAATCTGCCTGTGACCTCCATTGTAGGAGTACCATAAATCTATATGCAAAGTTGCTTTTTGTAAGCAAATAGTAAAATGTAATTGAGAACATTGTTTGGGGTAACATATTGCATGATTGCTTGCTTAGCAAGTCTAAAGGCTTGACTTGACTTAGTCAATGTTTAGGTTTTGTCTTTGTCTGCTGAAATAACATTTTTTGAATATTCTCCAACTGTTACCTAGGTGACGAGCTGGAGTCCATTCGGCCGAGTTTGTACAGGAACGTGGCACGACAGCTCAACATTTCTGTTACCATGGAGAGCATGGTGTCGGATGCCTTCATTGCTGTGACAACAGAAATATTCTCCACAGGTATGGCAGCTGTTGTAAACGTACACAAACACACCCAGCGAAGGAACAGATTTAAACATGACAAAGTCTCAGACAGGGCCGATCCGTCACACTGATGGTGACGCAGTTGATGACGATCACAGCGTCAGTCCTTCAGACCCATGTGCCAGGTTGGGGCATGCTTCTTTAAAAGACACTGTGTGGGTGTGATTCAAGCAGAGACACTGTGTGGGTGTGATTCAAACAGAGATGAGCTGCTGTTCTTGTATAACAGGGAATCCTTCATCTGAAAGACAAAGGCTGGCTCTTTGTTCAATGCTTAGCTTATAATAAACTTTATTAATGGAGCACGTATCAAAACAAAATTACAAAGTGCTTTACATAAAACTGAAATAAATTACACAGTGCTTAGATGCACCCACTTATAGCTTGACCAGATTGCATCAATGCTTGGCAGTATTTTTGAGGGGGTTGGATTTAATTATCCAAGTTTGTGGTTGCATAAAGGACTAAAAATACAAGCATTCAAATTTCTTGGGTTGATTATATGTAATAATGACATTATCTTTTGATTTTGGTACATACATGACTGTTCCACTGTGTTTTTCTTTTCTTTTTTAATATATGTATATATTTGTCATGTTCTTTCTCAGTTATTTTCCACACATACGATGAGAGCAGGATAATATTATATGTTGCATATATAGTCTTAACATCATCAGCCAAATGTGATGTTCTGTGTGATCTTACTGTGTGATGGCCAATGTAATGTACTGCTCATACAGTAGAAGGATGAGAAGAGAAATTACTGGATATTTGGTCAGGTTATCGCGGCTATGAGCTTGTATATCTGCTATTTTTTGAATAGCCAAAGACATCTAAAATGACACAGATGCGTTCCCGGATTGAATGGGTTAAACAGCCATGGTCAATTACCTGAACCGATCGGATTGGAGCAGGGCCAAATGAGGTGATTGAGTTGATTGCTCATGTTTATCAGTTGAACTGTCATTTTAAAACTCCTGTAAAACAGGAAAAAGCCAGGTCTTATGCACACCTGATCAGCTCAGAGACGGGTGAGTAGGCAGGGATCAGACGTCAGAATATAATAAAATGACCCGCACACCGCCTACACTTGCACAATAAGGCCAACTTTATTTAGGCAACGTTTCGGTCAATAGACATTCAGGCATCAGATGCAGGAAACGCTAAGAAAACTAGCGTTATTTCTGTTAAAAAAGACTATCTTTTTTTTGTAATTTACCAGCAAGGTTCCTGATTATCTAACCCTTTCAATATTTGTTTTGTTGCTATAGAGATATGTAGATTACAGTGGTCAACTTTAGACGGATAAAAAAAAAGAGCAGCACAGTGTTTCCTTTTGTCTGATGCAGATACTGTTATTTGTAAACCCGTGTGATAGTTGATATAGTGCTGTGATTAGCTCTAAATCCAGACAGGTGCAGACTTAAAATCTACTAGGCTTGATAGAAAATACTTGCACTGGTTGTTTGTTTACCAAAGATTCCAGGATTTTTGCTTAGCAGCGTAGTTTGGAGATAGGGCGGTAATTATTTAAAGTCTCAATCACCACCTTTTTGCAAAGGAATGTCATGGGCCCTTTTCCAAACACTAGGAAATCTGCTGCGCATGCTGTGTTAACAATGACTACTGTATATCCCTCATGCAATTGTCTCAATCTTTGTCATTTACTGTCTGACACGCAGAATGACCTTTGGAATTTCCACACCAACTCCACTAGTGGGCACATTTTGACGTAACCGAGAGCCACATGAATAGCTGTATTCTATGAGGTTTTACGATGGATTGGGTGTTCCTGGTCTGCATAGCACATTCCTGTGTTAATTTAACACAGAGTGAAGTTCACTCTCAGGGTTTTACTGAGAGATCAAAATAAACAGGACTCGTTTTTTAGAACTTTTTAGTGTTTTGGCTGAACTTGTGACTGTTCTGACGTCACAAAGGGGGGTAATTTTTAGAGCAGCCTGGGATTCCTTCTGAAGAATAACAACCACTTGATCTCATGGGACTCAACAGCTACACAACTGGCTATTAATAGAACTATATTCATCAGTGCTAGTTTTCCGTGCCATTCAAATTTGTTGCATTACTGTGCTTTATGATCCATTATCTTGCCTCTAAGTGCTTTATAGTAACATTTAACTCTGGGCAGTCTGCAAATCAGAGTTGATGCTTTCACTCATCGAACCCTGGCGTTCCTATTCAGGCCAGGGCGTGTCATAATAGGCGAACATTCTGTAACACTAGCAGATCTACAAGCTCACAACACGTTGCAACCTGACGCATTGTGAGCTTGTAGATTGTCTGTTTTCGGCTAAGATATTTGGTGTACTGTAGAGGGATAAAAGGAGGGGACCCCTGTCAACTGAAGTATCCAGGTATAGGGTTTAAGTGCTTATGTGAACCTGAACCCAAGTAAACAACATGGGCAATAGTCACACATGTTTTTTAATTCGTTTTTTGGGCTCATCAAACATAGAACAGAAGACATACATAAAATATTAACCCATTTAGACCTGAGACCTTCTAAATCCTAACCTACGTTTTCTGGAAAAACGTGATTTATTTATTTAAAAAATGTATAAAAAAAAGAAAAACAAGAAATGACAAAGTCATAATATACCCGCTTGCGGCAGGCTATTTTTGCCCCAATCTGCAGCACAAAATGTAAAAGTTGTCATTAAAATAAAATCTCAGCCATTCGAATGCAACAAAAATAACTCCACAGAGGTTCATTGGTTGGCTACCAATATAAAGTGTGTGTGTGTGTGTGTGTGTGTGTGTGTGTGTGTGTGTGTGTGTGTGTGTGTGTGTGTGTGTGTGTGTGTGTGTGTGTGTGTGTGTGTGTGTGTGTGTGTGTGTGTGTGTGTGTGTGTGTGTGTGTGTGTGTGTGTGTGTGTGTGTGTGTGTGTGTGTGTGTGTGTGTGTGTGTGTGTGTGTGTGTGTGTGTGTATACAATATCAATGATAATAATTGATCTACAATCTCACAGATCTGCTATTTTAACCAGCTGATATAGTTACTTCATAATGTAGCCTACCCTTACCCAAGTCAAAACTACAGTGTTTCACTTAGAAATGTATGAACAACAAAAATGAAGACACACACACACACACACACCCAGGAGGACTGGTTGATAGTGTTGTATGCATTGTTCCTGGACAAAAGACCGGTGGTGACCAGTTAGTATTCATTTATGTATGAAAGAAAGAAACTATTTTCACAATAAACGAAGTGAGTCCATAGAATACAGGTAGCGTAAGGGCAGTCATGTTAAAAACATCAACAGTGGTGGAAAAAGTACTGTAATGTTTTACTTAAGTAAAAGTATCAATAGTGCAATGTAACCCTAACCCTTTATAAAAGTGAAGCTCACAACTTGTCTTTTGATTTCACTGTTTGAAACAGCTAGGCTTGAGTTGTAATGCATAACTGCAAGTTTGCCCTTTTCACTACTGGCTTACATGAAAAATGTTGCTACAGTAACCTTGGTTGTAGTGTGTATTCATTCATTTGTGAACAGGGCAGTCATGTTAAAAACAGCAACAGTGGTGGGAAAAGTACTCGTACTAGTGTTGCCATGTATACTAATTACAAGCGACCTTGTTTTCTGTGAAGTTGCTTGTAAATGTAGGTAGTTGCTTGTTATATGTTATTATTTTGTTGTGAGCTTGTAGATCGGCTATTGCCAAGTCGTCTATTTTCAAATAGCCGATGCATATAGGTTTAAAGTGGTCATGTAGCCTAATAGTCACTTAAGTCTTTGGGCTTGTTTTCATTGACCTGGTTGCTTATTTGTCTCTCAAAATCTGGCAACCGTGTCATTGTTTAGACCAACGAAGAAGAAAATGGCGGAAGTGATCCTCTTTTCCAAGGCCCGTGTGAAAGACAGTATTATGTTGAGAAAATATAAAGTCATTACAGCACCATAACATGGTTAATAAATTTTATTTTGGGATGTACAATACATGAAAATTACGAGAGTAATAACGCGAATTGCGTCGATAACTAATGGGGAGCGGACATTAGCGCTCTTGGCTAAAAACAGTTAGTTAGTAACATCATACAAGCTAACTATTAGCCAAATTCGGCTAGCGCTCGGAGGACTGCATAGTCCCATAGCTTGGGAGGACGAGGCCGCCCGTTCAGAGTATGGGAAAGTATCCCATTGGCTTAAACGACAGCCAATGACGCAAATCTGTCGAACAAATCTGTCGAATGCAAATGAATCTGTCGAATGCAAATGAATCTGTCGAATGCAAATTTGTCGAATGATGAGTCGTAGGTCTGCCTCTTCATAGACCCGCAGCTTTCGCTAAGCGGGTAATAATTTGCTATATACATACTGTAGCAACATCTACAATGACACAGAGGCTTTCCCGGATTGAAGGGTTTTCCAGGTCTAAATGGTTAACAATAACTACAGTAGATTTGTATAGCTCTTTTCTAAAAGCAGCATTTACTAAGTGTTTGCACAGCACATGGCAGGCCTCTGGCCCATTCATTCACCTCAGTGTGCTTCCTACTGTACCTCTCATGCTTTTTGATCCCTCCCTTCTCGTTTTCTCCTGCCTTAATCCCAGACAATCTTGTATCTATTCTGGTCTTGCTTCTCAGTAGGGAGTTAAGTGACCTGGCTGGGGCTACAGTCATCTTGTTTAAGCTTACCCAGAGTCTCATTAACCTCTACAGGACTAGCGAGCACAGGATGCCCTGGTTCAGCACTAGCAAGCAGAAATCAGGGTACAGACTGTCCCAAAGGAGGTTAATGCCATTAGGACCTATTATGCATCATGGACAGTTATCCCTGCTGGCCTGGAAACAGTGCTCAGAAATGGTCAGTCAGTCATCCTGGTTTATCAGAACTTAACCCCTCATGGATGTATTCTTCATTTAAAATGGAAATTTCCCCTAAAATATCTCTTGTGACGCAAACATCATAATTTAAACACTTAAACCCTATTTAAAAAAATAGCAATACCAATCTTATCTCTATTAAGGTGAAAGAAAAACACAATTAAATTTAAAAATATATTATTTTGTTTTGTTTGGGGGGGGGGGGGTCATCTAATTTTTTTTTAATAAATCTTATTGTCAAAAGATAAAGCGTATTTTTCAAATTATGACAGTCTTCTGTTGTATGTCAATTCATTGCCCCAGAATAGAAACATGCAAAAGGCAGGAGCCTTATGAACATTGACATTGAGTGTTTTGCTTAGAGACATAGCAACCATTGTTTTGTCCTGTTCAGTTTACTATGGTCTTGTAATATGGTAAATACATCTTATCAGCTACAATAATACAAATGTATCACCAGCTTGTTGAGTCAAATCGGGTGTTGACCATTCATTTCATTTCAGTACAAGGTCCATTGAATTTGCCCTCTTCTAGAAATCCACTCTTATCTCTTATCAAATCACAGTCTGAGGTGAAGGGAAGTTTTTTTTTAAATGACGCAGAGTAGAAACGGTTATTGGAACATGCCATGACCTTGAATTCAAACTCTTACAGTATGGGTTTGTTTTTAAAGTGATTACAAGTCAGATATTGTCTGCTTACTTGACCAAACTCAGGCCTGGCATGTTCTGTGCATGTTCTGTGAACTTCCGCGAAATCTGCCATCAACAAATACTTCATCAGCGTCAAGCATTGCTAATAATAGTACCAAATATGTCTAACAGTGACTACTCTGCATGCCAAATCTAGACACGATTAATCACTTTGGGGCACCAGTGGATCAGGAGGTAGAGCGGCCGCTTGGGAACCGGAAGGTTCCCAGTTCGATCGGGTGTTCGATCGGGTGTCGAAGTGTCCTTGAGAAATCGTTGTGAGAATATAGATTAGCTATATTCACAATTGTGGGGGAAATGTTTGAAAATAGTGTGAAGTGGTTAATAATGGCACATGCACTTCTGTTGACACCTGACATAACACATAACCACCCAACTGACATCAGTTCTTGTTTGTAGGTATTACATGGGGGAAGATTGTGTCCATGTTTGCAGTTGCTGGGGCTCTCGCAGTAGACTGTGTGAGAGAAGGCCATCCAGCCACAGTGCACATCGTGGTGGACAGTCTGGCCCAGTTTGTCCGCAAATTCCTGGTGTCCTGGCTGAAGCGACGTGGAGGATGGGTAAGAATATAAAACCATAAACCATCTAGCTTTCAGGATAATTTACAGGAAACATTTTGAGGAACTGTAGGACAACCATTTAAGGTATATGACCAATGTTTGTACCCGTTTCCTTATAGCATGTCTATAATTCACATAGATTAAACCATTTGCCAATTTATCCTTGAGTTGAGTGCATGGCCAATCTATTTTACCTCAGCATTAGAACTCTTTAAGTATGTATTATCATTGATACTTTTTTTTATTAAGTTCATTCAAAACATGCTTTGGCCATATATTGAATAAAATGCAAATATGTACACAACAGGAGAAAAGAAAATGTGTCCCTCTGTCTGTGGGGATTTGATGTGTTTCCAGTCACACTCTTTAGTTTAATCTCATACTCTCATGGTTTCTCATCTTTTGGAGTAGAGCCTGGTTCAGTTTCATAACCTGTTCCTTTGGGATTATAGAGAGCTGTACTGTGCATAGTTTTGGCCCTCCCTTGCCAACGCTCTTTGGATTGTCCTGTCGCCATGGTAACTTCTACAACTCACAGGGAATTTCAATCCTGGAAGTGCTTGTTTATACTGCCCTCTGCTGTCTAACAGTTAAAATACACCCAATTGCACTATTTTCAGAGGCAGCACATATCATTGCTGTCCGGCAGAAACCAGCTAACTCCATTTTGACGATTTTTTTCCATAAATCAGGGCCATTGAATTCGTCTGTGTATTGGTAAAAAAAAATATTGAACCAATGAAAAGCATTACAAAATGCTTCTGATACAACCAGCTAACTCCATTGGCTCCTCAAACTTTCTGCTAAACCAGCTAACTAGTTAGCTGGTTTTGCTGACTCCAGGCTCCACCCCATTTAGCTGTTCTTATCAATGATGAACAAAACCCCAACTCCACTTTTTGTTTAGTTTTTTTCATTTCCTGAAAAGTGAACATTTTGGATTTAGCTGGTTTCTGCCGGACAGCAGAGATATAATAAATGTACTCTTAAATGTAATCTTCAGATGGCAGGGATGTTCTGGGCTGAAAATCTGTCTTATTTAGATTCAATGTAATCCATGTACACCAGTGGGAACTGCACAGCAATAAAATGTCTTTGTACTTCCTTTTCCAGGGAGAGATAACAAAATGTGTGGTGAAAAAGGAGTCTGTCCCTGAACACCACTGGCTGTCGTCTACCATGGAGTCCTTCAAGTACTTCCTAACAACAGTGTATGTCTACATCATGAAAGAACCATGAACAAATAGACAGACCGCACAGGGGCTATTGACAAGATGCTCACATCTCTGGCTCAAAGACAATGGAAAGAGTTGTGAGAGGAGCGGCTCGACTGATGGGAAGGCAACTGGTGAATATCAACTCGTTGCTGAGTGGCCATCAATGATTGTTCCGTCAGCATCAAGCTTATCTCATATTGGTGTCAAGTATGTCTATACCAGTGACTACTCTTCATCCAAAGTTTAGCCACAGAAACATGTATAAACATCAGCATATGATTGACTCTTGTTTTTATTGGAGGTTTCTCTGTCACAGCAATTAAGTAGCACTCAAATACGGCTTGGATAAATGCTGTAAACAACTCCAGTGTTATAATTGTAATGCACTATGCCATTTAGCTTTCCAGTGGCTATGAGTGTTGTCCTGGCTTCTGATTAAAAGCAGACTGCTGAGGATCAGTTTGATTCTGTCTCAAATCTGATCCAAACAATTTCAAGTACAGATAAATGCCATATTTAAGTAATCTAATGAATAGTGTGGTCTGGCCCTGAACGGGCCCAGACCACACCATTCAGTTACATGCTTATGTAACAGAATGTTACTGGCAGGCACTTTGTGTTTAACATTTGCCATCAGCGTCACTCCAACTGTGAGCCCTGTGTTGGCCATCAACAAGGGTTAAGTATGTCATGTCTTATCACTTTATAATAAAAAGGTGGAGGCATTTCAACTAATGCCATATAGCGATATATTTTTCTGTATCAACCTTCTACATAATGGGTCATGTTTGAGGTACATGTTTGAGATCTCCTACAGTAAACATAGCTTCTCATCCCAAATATGAGTGGAAATATTGAAGATACTTTAAGAAACATTATTGATGTACATTTGGGTGCATCTCATTGCACACTGGGTTTGTGGCCATTGCCCAGTGTTGGTCAAACGCTGCCATTCAGAGATTATGCATTTGGCCAAACACCCTGCAGGGTGAAAGAATGTCAAACATTTCATGATTTTGCATATTTAAAGCTGTAAATAGGTTATTTATTATTTTAGTAATCAGAGCCATTCTAGCCTACAGAGCCACCATTCTGGGTCAAAACACCATGATTGAATGTATATGCCTGTTGGTTGGCACTTTCACAGTGTTAAATTATTTTGTGTGAACCATTCCTTTTAAACTCCAAAATAAACTTTGAACAGAATTCACAACAGTTGAATTCACTAAACGATGGTTTATTCCTTTATTCCACTGACCTAATTAAATATGCCATTACATTACATTAGTCATTTAGCAGACGCTTTTATCCAAAGCGACTTACAATAAGTGTATTCAACATAGGTAGGGAACGAAAACTACTAATCACCAGAAGTCTTTAGTGCATTTTCTGCAAAAACAAGCAACCAAGAGTATACCTAGCGCTAAGGTAAAAGTGCAATATATCAGCTACCTATTTCCTTAAACATATGAGACAAAATAGCTAAATCAAATAAGTGTATCGACTAAACAAGATCCAATAAACAATACAACAATGCGCCTCTGTAAAGTGTTATATAATGGCATTTTACTTTAAAAAAAAAAAGCTTATCTGATACAGACAAAGCTGTAATTCATAAAGATGAGATGACCTAAGCTGAGAACAGTATTGAACAGCATAGTAACAGCTGACGCATAGAATCAAGTACTCTTTGCCATGGCCTTGAAACATACAATAGCAATGCATGACTCCACAGGTAGAACAGTAAGCATTCCACTCACAATGCATAAGACACTAACCATTAGTGCTTTAAATCTAAAAAAGACCATGTCCAAAATACATGTAAAAGCATGATTCATTCATAAGATTGATGTAACTTAATTGGATACTGTCCAGTATTATACACTTAATGTCAAGTATGCAGCATTTATGGTTTTCCATACATAAAATGTAAAGTGTGTGCAGAATGTGATGTGCTTCATTCATTGTAGGAAGGTGCATTAGTTAAATCCTAAAGGATGCCCTGATTGTATACACCTTACTCATTTGTACTGCCTAAACAATTACTGTGCACTTGATTTACGTTTGATTGCTAAGTTAAATGCCTTCAATCATAGTGTAGTGTTAACATGACCATTAGACCAAACAAGTGACGACAGATAAATGCTATTTTCCGCACATGTACAGTTTTATTATAGCAAAGATATCTGCATCTATCCATGGACTGACGGTTGAGTCAGGGTACACGGTTGTAGGTGATGTGCAAATGCTGCATCAGCGGCTGTTTGTCTGTTGCCATGGAAACAGTCTGCTCCAGCTTCCCGTCTGATCTTATTTGGAACACTCTGGTGATCTGAGAGAAGGGGAAAAGCAGGTGCCCATGACAACAACATTAGCATACTTGCTAAATGCAAATCCAACGCTAGCTTGTATGACAGTTGAGTGCAGTGAGTGCGTTAAGAGAAAGCCGTACTGCAATCTATTCCTTATGAGCACCTACCATCTTACCCGTTTAGAGCGTTTAACCACACCCATATATGGAGTGTGGTCTGTCAGTCCTTGTCCCTTTTATGCCCATATATGTCCCTGATGTCATCAGTATATGCCCATATATTGTAATGCCCATAGATGGGCATATTGGTTGGATCGGCAATTCTGGACAACAAGATCCAAACTACTCAACGGCAGGCACTGCACTCCCTCGAGTCCTTGCCGCTGCGCACGCCGAGTTTGAAGTTGGTCGGTCCCATATTATGCACATGACCATATCTGTGGCTCTGGACAACCGGATCTCTGCATCTGTCAGTCCTTTTTGTGCCCATATGGAACTGATTGATTTGTTTGACCTGATTCCATGAGGACACATTGAGGTTAGACAACACACTCCACATTTGGGCGTAGCTACATTGGGAACTCCTTATGTGGTTATGGATGAGTCATAGTGAAATGAGCGTGACGACATGGTCCGCCGGCGAACCCTTAAGCCACTTTTAATATAAGATGAATGTGGAGACGGCAGGTGATGTTTAGAAGTTACCTTGTTGACAAAATGTGTGAACATGATAATCATTAACACTGATGCTATGGAAAGTTAGATAATGTGATGATGTGGTACCCAAAGGAAATAGATAAAATTGCAGATAAATCAGAAACGTGTAATGTTGGATCACAGAAACATAGTCTGACCTCCTTTACATGTGGTTCCTTGGCAAAAGATGTTCTGGCCAGAGCCTGAGACTTGAGGTTAATTTGCTGTCCATCGATCTCCCCTTCCTCGATCTCCACCAGGCCTGTACCACAAGAGAGACTGGCACTCAAAAGTACTGTGTGTGTGTCTGTCTATTGCTCTCAGGCTTATATAAGTCTTAGGGCACGGCCACACCAAACTATGGTTGCCCGCTGTTAAACTCAGGTTGTGCAGCCAGTATGGCATGTACCAGGAGGCGTATAAACACAAGGTGTGCGTGACACGTTGAAAGATGCGCAACACCATCAAACCACGCCATTCCCATTGGAAAAGCATTGGCAGATTCCGCCCCATGGGTAGAACACAAGTGCGGTGTGGCCGTGCCCTTATACCTGATTTATACTTGGTTGCAGTTGTATTACGCACCGAAAATAGCCAATCTATCACGCAGTGAGCTTTTAGATTTGCAGTTTTCTTTCTGTGCACGACACCTGCACGCAACTCATAAATCTGGCTTTATTTTACCCAACATCAATAACTGATATGTTTTGAACAGATATAAAACTGCTGTGAGCAAAAGCTTCTTTTTTTTTTACGAACCCTTTTCCCCACTTTAGTTATCGCCATTCCCCTCCATGGGTACTATGGTCCTTATCACTGTCAAACTACCACTGTTGGCCTGGGGAGAGTGTCCCGTTTCGGTCCGGGTCCAGTGTTTTGGACCCGTGCTACCCTCTAGTGTAGACTACTATGTGCCTCTTCCGATACACATGGAGTCACCAAGTGTTACTTTTCACCTGACAGCAAGGAGGTTCACTGGGAGAGTGTAATGCATACAGTATGTCTACCAGATCCCTCCCCACTGAACAGGCTGAACCTTTGCTGGCTTCCCACCAGCAATCACTGCCAATAGACCTTTTTCATGGCAGCAATATTGACACGAACTCACTGGTAAACTGTTCTTATGAACAAAGTTAAGGTTCCAGTCCATTTAGTGGAGCAGAGCCTTAACAGTGTGCCAACATGCAAAATAGGTTCTGTGGTCTGTGCATAAATGTAGTCCCGTGTTTCCAGAGGGCGACATACCCGTTTCCTGTTTCATTAGCTTTCAGTAGCTTCATTTGATTGGCTCAGCAGCAGATTTGAACACAACAGGAAACGCATATCGATAGATGAATAGACCGATCCCATTGATCCCACACAGCAGTATACAGAGTAAAATAAGTACTGTCTGTCTCTGCAGTTACAGGGTGTCGAAATATCACATCCATATCCCAACTTCATATGTGTTAAATTAGCTGCAGAGCCAATCAAACCAAAAATCCCTGATATTCTTAATAAGATTGATCATTCCCCACCTCACCAATAGTACGAAATGGTACACACTTGTCTTCTAAGTGGGCTCGGCAAGATCTCGTGAGAGTGTGTTGCTGACACACTCAGCAACACACTCTCGAACAAGTCTCGAACAAAAAAATGTCCTCCACATATGTGGCTTGTGAAGAATGGGTCCAATGTTTACTTTGTTCACTATACGGGCGGGGGCAAAGTAGTCGGTCATAATCTAAATCTATGCTCATGGTCATGATTCCATTGCAATTAAGAGACTCAAATCCTACAGTACTTTTGGTTGTGACACAGAAACAGGAATTCAATTGAAGTTAGAGAGTCTTGGTCAATAAACCGGAGCGGGAAACGGGCATGCCACCTTCTGGAAACACAGTACTACATTTACTCTGTTTGAGCTGAATGGAACATAACCTTAAATAGTATCACTGGTAACACCTGTGTTTACCTAACTATTGCATGTCAAAACGGCTGCTGTGAAAAAGGTCTTTTGTCTTTGTTGGAGCATCTGGACAAGATGGAGCCATGGCTAAGGGGACTTGAACCCCAGTCTCTGCAGTGTTGGGGGATTGTTTTACCTTTATGCCAGTCGGACATTCCTATTTAAGCCTTACTTTAATTTAAGGCAAATTACCTAATCATAATAATGCTAATTATAAAATAACTTCACGGTTAACTGAATAACTGTGTGTATAAGTGTGTGTGTGTGTGTGTGTGTGTGTGTGTGTGTGTGTGTGTGTACCAGAGTTCTGTGCAATGATGAAGGCCACTTTGTTGGTTCCTGGCTGCATTCTGATGAAGCCACACTCCCTGTGCATGGGCTTTTTCGTTTCAGCATCGCATGCATTAAACCTGCCAACCATATAAAGCAGAAATTAACCGAGGACTCCAAAGGTTTAACAGCAGTACAGACTTGATAACTGTCCTCTCTTCAAATCAAACTCACATAAAGTTGATGACAGGCTGGCCGACATGACTGAAGCATAGGGCTTCTGTGTAGCGGAAATGAGTAACGTTGGAAAAGGAGCCCTCTCCTGGTTCATCTGACTGCCATTTACCCAGCAGCCAGTCAAGAGGCAGGAGGCCAGGGTTCAGCTCAGCTGAGGAGGACAACACACAAAATGAATACAGTGTATTATAGATATATACACATATGTATGTGTGTGTCCTATATGATACAGGATAGGAGGGCACTATAGGGACATCTGGGCACCTCGATGTAAAATTGGCTATTTTGTCCTTCAACTTCTTGTTTACGCCCCAAAATGACTGGAAATACAGGTTTTGTAGCAAGTGTGTGTGTGTGTGTGTGTGCGCGCGCGAGTGTGCCTGTGCGTGTGCGTGTGTGTGTGTGTGTGTGTGTGTGTGTGTGGGGGGGGGGGGTTGTTTGGGAGAACTGATAGTTTATTCTGAATTGACAGTTTGTAAAGCCTACTTTTCTATCCTATGCATGCAATATAGGCTATATCTGAAGTGTTCTACTCCCATATCAAGCTATATAAATGTCATTAGATCATGCAGCATGCACATCATCAGGCTGTCCACGACCACGACCGGCTAAAATCAGGTCATCAGACTCACTCAATCACCGACAGCACAGTTAAGAAGCCTATGTACAGTTATATTGTTTTTAAACGATCTTTCCATTCCAATTTGAAATAAAATATTTACCTGTCTGATGAAACGGGCAGGACATTGATAAAGGCTGTTCGATCAATCACGATTTTAACACTGTAGTAGTAAGTCTACAGAGAGCTCAAGTAGCGGTGAATTGAGGTCAACTAAACGCACACCATACTGCGACAAATTTATATCATCCCACTTTGTACCAAGGAATCATGGGAAATGTAGTATCCTAGGGGGTCGTCGTTCGTGCTGCTGGTTGAATCTTCTCCCATTTGATTGAGGGGTGGTTTATTGTCACAACATGCGAGGACAATCCAGATGGCAGTTTATATAATCAAAATAGCAATCAAAATAGCAAAAATGATATGACACACACACACACACACACACACAGACACAGACACAGACACAGACACACACACACACACACACACACACACACACACACACACACACACACACACACACACACACACACACACACACACACACACACACACACACACACACACACACACACACACACACACACACACACACACACACAGTGTGCAGTAGTAAAGCTAAAGTGAATGTGCTGTATTAAAACTGAATACTGTGTGTGGGAGCACATGCATGCCTATGCATGGGTGTATGTGTGAGAAAGAGAGAGAGAGAGAGAGAGAGAGAGAGAGAGAGAGAGAGAGAGAGAGAGAGAGAGAGAGAGAGAGAGAGAGAGAGAGAGAGAGAGAGAGATAAAGAGTATGCATGGGGACACAAGAGTTTCAGTAGTCTTACTCTTAATGGCCTGAGGATTGAAACAGTCCCTACACAATGAAGCAAGAGAACAGTTGGGCAAAAATAATGCACACTTTATTGACATCCTCAATAGTTTTGACATTCTGTGGACAGTGGAATATAGAATGTCCTGTAGCCTATATTTTTTTAATTACTAACAAGGAAGGTTGGCCACATTTCATAAATGTTATGTTATTTATTTATTTGATTCAACTCTATATTTGCAATGTGGCGCATATTGCACCCTGCACTTGTAAGTCGCTTTGGATAAGATCGGCTGCTAAATGCCTAAATTGCAATTGTATTTTTGAATCCAGTAATATTTATCATGGTGTGAACCTGAGCCTCTCATACTGTAAGTACAGTTGACCTTTTGTAGAACACAGCATATTTTCTTCCCCTTAATGAATGACAATAGGGATCATGGAATGAGAGTCTTTTCCTCTATGCTTTACTCTTTTTGCAGTTCTTGAGGGCATCTGCCATGGCTGCCAGTGCCATGTCAGCGTTAGTCGTCTTGCAGTTGTATCCCATCAATCCAATTCGTATCACCTAATATAAAAAAAAATACAATACTCATTAGAATTCTGTGGACATTTAGTTTTGTATAGCTTATAATTCCAACTGAGTGATGAGCTAGTAGTATAAGTTAGCAGTATTAATTCACTTCTTTAAAGGAGCCTCTCTGAATATCTTCATATTCAGTTATATATTCAGCTTACGGCTGGCAGTGTGATGGATTGATGACCATATAAAAAACAAAGGTTCTCACCATGCCCATAGAGGGGCCCAAGCCCCCAGTAAACTCCATGTTATGGTGCTTCATGACATAGGCCAGAATTTCCCTCCAGTTATAGCCTTCAGGGATGGAGATGCAGGTGACGGAGGGCAGCCGCAAGTCCTAGGGGTCGGAAAATACCAGCTGGTGATTTCTTGATATAGGGAGAACACCACAATAGCCTTGTTCTGGTGTAGCGCAACACAAACAGTGTTGCCTGACAGATACGATATAGACTAGAGGAACTCTAAGCACTATATCCATATTAAAATGTCCTGTATTGGTGTGTTTCTGAGCCTCACCTTGTCTGCGATGAAGAGTTTGAGACCCAGGTCCTCCAGTCCCTTGTAGAGGTAGGCTGCCACCTCCTTGTGCTGCCTCCAAGACTCTTCCAGTCCCTAGAGGGGGACAGAGAGCACAACATCAATACCTGTGCCACCATATGACCATGAGGAAGGCATTGAGGCCCCAGCAAACAGGGAAACAAGGTAGGGGACTAGGAAAAAAACCCAATGAAATTGATGTCCACTAAAGCAGAGGAACAGGGAGGACAGAGACACAATTATGTGCATTAATAGAAACATGACTTATAGCTCACACAGTCAGACATCGTATGATTTATGCTAGCCAGCAAGGGTAGATGATCTATTTCTGTTATCATTTGCTAGCCTTTTTGTTGTCACCAGTCTTATCACCACAACAACAACATGCTGCGTAAGTACAGGCAGAACTCCAAAACTAGGTTGAATTTGGCAAACTTTAACTAGTGTTCATTGATTATTCATAATAAGATCAGTTGCTCAATATGACCTTGGTGTTTGTTTTATTTTCTTTAGAAGGAGAAATAAGACTAATGTGGGGGCAGATGTATTAGGTTGAATGTGAGACCCAACAAAACTTGAATAGGTCAAATCTGAATATTTGGATTTGTCTGAAGATACTGTAGCAAACACTCCAGGCTTGTCCGCCCAATAAACTTGAGTAGTGCTTTCTCTACTGTTAGAGCTCTGCTGCTACTGACATGTCATGTAGGCCTGCTGTAGCTCATCTGCCGTAACATATGCAGTGTGTGTAAAATATGTAAGGTAATCTGACATCAAAATATAACCAGCATGCCTCATGGAGAAAAAGTCAATCATTGTAAAATGATTGACTTTTGAAAAACAGGGAACTGTTACCTTTTCTGCAAGAATGGCCAGGCTCTCTCTTAGGGCAAAGAATCCAGACACAGGGCCTGTGTGATGATATCTAACAAACAGGACACACACACACACACACACACACACACACACACACACACACACACACACACACACACACACACACACACACACACACACACACACACACACACACACACACACACCTTGTCATTATCTTAAATAGTCTTGCACAATATATTAATACTTTTCATTCTGGTGTTAAATTACTCATTTTGCAAGAATCAATTTGAAGTAGAATTTTCCATATTGTATATAGGCTGTGATGGCTTAGATCAGTGGTTCTCAACTTGAGGTCCGGGGACCTTGAGGAGGGTTCCAGGGGGTCCCTGAACAAAATGGACCCTTACGTGTCTGTAAGTTTGAGATTGTACAAATGGAACCAAATGGACCCTGAAGATTTAGTAGATTTGGGGAGTCTTTTCTGAGTCTTTATTTGACGGTTACAGTAGAGAGAGACAGGAGACACAGAGAGGGTAAGGGAGTGACACGCAGCAAATTAGACAGTGGTATCCGCCCTAACTGCTTAGCTATGGTAGCCTGGAATCCAGACTGATTCACTACATTCGGTGGATTTTTTTTTTCTCACTTTGAAGCTAAGTGAGAAGGAAAAGAAACAAGAAATGACAAAGTCATAATATACCCGCTTGCGGCAGGCTATTTTTGCCCCAATCTGCAGCACAAAATGTAAAAGTTGTCATTAAAATAAAACTCCACAGAGGTTCATTGGTTGGCTACCAATATAAAGTGTGTGTGTGTGTGTGTGTGTGTGTGTGTGTGTGTGTGTGTGTGTGTGTGTGTGTGTGTGTGTGTACAATATCAATGATAGTGAAAATAATTGATCTACAATCTCACAGATCTGCTATTTTCACCAGCTGATATAGTTACTTCATAATGTAGCCTACCCTTACCCAAGTCAAAACTACAGTGTTTCACTTAGAAATGTATGAACAACAAAAATGAAGACACACACACACACACACACACCCAGGAGGACTGGTTGATAGTGTTGTATGCATTGTTCCTGGACAAAAGACCGGTGGTGACCAGTTAGTATTCATTTATGTATGAAAGAAAGAAACTATTTTCACAATAAACGAAGTGAGTCCATAGAATACAGGTAGGGTAAGGGCAGTCATGTTAAAAACATCAACAGTGGTGGAAAAAGTACTGTAATGTTTTACTTAAGTAAAAGTATCAATACTGCAATGTAACCCTAACCCTTTATAAAAGTGAAGCTCACAACTTGTCTTTTGATTTCACTGTTTGAAACAGCTAGGCTTGAGTTGTAATGCATAACTGCAAGTTTGCCCTTTTCACTACTGGCTTACATGAAAGAAAAACCCAAATGGGTCCATTTGGTTTCATTAATGTCTTTTGTAAATGAAGTATTCAATAAAACGTCATAATAAAAAATAGCAGATCTACAAGCTCACAAGGCGGCGATGCGTTGTGAGCTTGTAGATCTGCTTTTTTCTGATAAAATGCAGCTGATTTTAGCGTCATACCTTACATGAAAAATGTTGCTACAGTAACCTTGGTTGTAGTGTGTATTCATTCATTTGTAAACAGGGCAGTCATGTTAAAAACAGCAACAGTGGTGGGAAAAGTACTCGTACTAGTGTTGCCATGTATACTAATTACAAGCGACCTTGTTTTCTGTGAAGTTGCTTGTAAATGTAGGTAGTAGCTTGTTATTTGTTATTATTTTGTTGTGAGCTTGTAGATCGGCTATTGCCAAGTCGTCTATTATCAAATAGCCGATGCATATAGGTTTAAAGTGGTCATGTAGCCTAATAGTCACTTAAGTCTTTGGGCTTGTTTTCATTGACCTGGTTGCTTATTTTTCTCTCAAAATCTGGCAACCGTGTCATTGTTTAGACCAACGAAGAAGAAAATGGCGGAAGTGATCCTCTTTTCCAAGGCCCGTGTGAAAGACAGTATTATGTTGAGAAAATATAAAGTCATTACAGCACCATAACATGGTTAATACATTTTATTTTGGGATGTACAATACATGAAAATTACGAGAGTAATAACGCGAATTGCGTCGATAACTAATGGGGAGCGGACATTAGCGCGCTTGGCTAAAAACAGTTAGGTAGTAACATCATACAAGCTAACTATTAGCCAAATTCGGCTAGCGCTCGGAGGACTGCATAGTCCCATAGCTTGGGAGGACGAGGCCGCCCGTTCAGAGTATGGGAAAGTATCCCATTGGCTTAAACGACAGCCAATGACGCAAATCTGTCGAACAAATCTGTCGAATGCAAATGAATCTGTCGAATGCAAATTTGTCGAATGATGAGTAGGTCTGCCTCTTCATAGACCCGCAGCTTTCGCTAAGCGGGTAAAAATGCTGAACGTATCAGTCTGGATTCCAGGCTATAGCTATGGGGTCCCATAGAAAAAATAAAATAAACTTATCAAGTGGGAGTCTGGCCCAGTGCCATCTATTGGAGAGTTACGCCAACTCCGTTCACTTCTGCGGGCCAGGTCTTCTACATACACATACATTGGCGAATAGTGACAAATCCCTAAACCGGAAGTTCATGGAATGCATTGAAGTCGACGGCTCCTTGTCACTATTTCCAGCTACATGAACCACGTGACCGACGCTGTTTCTGACCCCTCATTGGCGCAACTCTCTAATAGAAGCATCTGGTCTGGCCTAATGCATATCAAACTGGGGGTCGCTGAAATTAAAAAGGTTGAGAATCACTGTCTGTATTCAGTAGACTTACAGTCTGGCTGGTTGTCCGTCATTGCCCCAGTAGTTTGACAGGTGAGTCATGTCAAAGAGGTAGGATACTGGTTTTGTTTTCCTGTTAAACATCTTCTGGCTGTGGAAGGTCATAATATACAGAAAGAGATAAAGGAATGTTTGCTTCAGGTAATTATTTCCCCCCTCTATCACCAACTATATCATTGAACTTTTGAAATATGCAAACATGCACAGTTGCACACAAAAGTGTACACACACTCACACACCATGCTCTTTCATTGAAGGAGATGGGCGCTGTGCCAGGGGGTGCATTCAGAGCCTTCTGGGAACCAGTGTACAGGATGTCAATTTCTATGAAAACGATTACAGATTAGATTGTAACACACACACACACACACACACACACACACACACACACACACACACACACACACACACACACACACACACACACACACACACACACACACACACATACATGAATGAATGATTTGACTGTCCCTTACTTTGCCTGTCCATGTAGATAGGTGCTGCCCCCAGTGATGCAACTGTGTCAACCAGGAAGAGGCAATTGTGTCTGGAGCAGAGAGCCAGAGAATTAGAGAGTAATCATTAACACATCAGCAGTCATACTTGACAAACGTATGTGGCTCACTTCAGACATATGTCTCCAATGCCATCTACTGGGTGGCAGAGGCCGGCAGACGACTCTCCATGTGTGAGGAAAAACAGAACAGGCTTGCTTTTAGCCATGGCCTACAGATGGACGGGAGAGATGGCATTAGACATATAGACTATGCTGTTGATATTCACGCATCAACTCTATGCATGCTGTTTATTCAGGTATCAATTAACCACTTTAGCCCTATTTTATACTTAAGCTATTTGAAAATAGCTTAACGATGTTTATGATGTTTGAACATTTTGAATATTCTACAATTACATGCAAAATAGGGACGCCAGGGAAAAGTAGATTGGCTCTTATATTTAAAAGGCTTGGAAAGATTGAGATGAAATAGGGTGTAGATACAGGGTTTTTTGTTTCCATTTCAGTAGTAGCTTCGGTAATTATAGGCTACTGAGCAGACATTATGCCTACCTGTTCAATTTCCTGCAGGGTGAAATATCCACCAGGTGGTTTGACCATTCTAGTTACATTAGCACCTAAAAAAGAAAAATGATGATAATAAATACATTTGATATCGTACAGGAGAACCACAGCCAATGACAATGTAATGAAAAGTATCATTAGGATACTGTCTCCTTTGGAGACCCAAGGAGTGCGTGCGTAAATACGCACCCATTCTTTCCGCGATTTCTGCCACGCGCTCTCCCCAGATGCCATTGATGGCCACCAGCACGCTCTCTCCGGGCTCCACGGTGTTGAACACCGCACACTCCATGGCAGCGTGTCCGGATCCGCTCATTGATAATGTCATGTTGTTCTCCGTCTGAAAGGCGTACTGGATCCCCTTTTTAATGTCGTTCATTATCTAGGAAGCACATAGCAAATAGTTTAAATACATACATTTCGGGCAATGTATCAATTCACTTATTGGTTTTGTGGGATTTCACTGTAGAGAGAAGATGGCCTTTTTACCATGTTAAAGATGCCATGACTTAAAGATGCCAGTCAACTTCCCAACAGAAGAGCTATAACATTTACCTCATACATTTCTGCGTGTAGGTGGCCGATTATAGGCCTTCCACCTGCGGCTTGGACTCGTGGCGGTACGTTCGAAGGTCCAGGTCCAAAAAGGTAACGTAAAGGTGCTTCCAGTGGCCGGAGCATGCAGGCTGGCGGCGGGACCGGCAGAGAGGACATGGAGCGGTCTAGGCGCTGCAGCAGAGGCGCACTCCTGGAGGCCAGAGAACCCTCCAGGGTCGTTACCTGCTGTGCGAGCAGTGCGCCCCGACTAAACAAAGCCCGCTGCATCATGGCTGGGGGGGTCCTCGCTCCTGAGAAGCCGTTGAGTTGAGAGATTGTCACCGAGCAGACGAGGGGACTGAATTTGACTGAGTTTTTAGAGAAGATTTAAGATAAACAGGTCTTTGACCTCTTGGCCATGGGGCGTTGTACGTCACTCATTTAACTAGAGGCTGTGTAATATGAGACCCGTCAGGATATCTTGTCACAAGGAATGTGTTTTAATCATAAGCTAAAAAAAAGAAAAGAAAAAAAAACGACTTTTGGAACTAATAGGTCATGATCATATGGTGAGGGCAGGTGTAAGGGGTGGAGTAGCAACATTGGACTTTAAGGGGCTTTTCTTCACAGCTATACACAAAATAAATCATAGTTTTCTTGGAAACTCAACCCATTTATTAATGAAAGCTGTTACTCTTCAATCTATTAATGGATGCTACTCTTCATTAATGTGTCTGTACCAATAATTAAAAACACACTGGCATGCATATGTCACACCCTTTACGTGACTTTTACTTGACAACTCAGAACCAGTTCTGGTTAGTTTGGGGTTGTAGTGAGAGACATGGTTTGTTAATCTTTTCCCACCCCATGAGCCAGTGCAGTTCAGGATATTAAAGAGGAGTCTTCCCTCTCTGAGAGAGCAGATTGGCTGAGAGGACAGGCAAACAGACAGGGCCCACGTGCACAAACACACACAGACACATCTCTCTAAGCGCAATGGCAAATTTCTCTTTTACACAATAGTAGGCTACACAATACTATTACTATTTTTAAGTCCTTTCTTTGTGAAGTAAGAAAATGGTTCAAAATTATTGATCCAGGTAATGTGCCAGTTAATGACCCATAGTGTGTTGACCACTACAAATTCCAATCTGGTTTCAGAACAAACCACTCCACTGACACATGCCTTCTCTATTTGAACGACTCTATCAAACAAGATGTCGACAAGGGCAAATATTGCGACATGGTCATGCTGGACCTCCAGAAGGCCTTTGACACCGTTAATCACCCAATTATGATCAATAAGCTCAAAGCAATAGGTTTTGATGATACGTCAGTGAACTGGATGAGATCCTACCTGGAAGGGAGGGAGCAAGTGGTGGAAGTAAACGGCACCCAGTCCCCCCCCCTCCCTGTGACTTGTGTCCCACAAGGAAGTATACTAGGACTTTTACTGTTCCTGATATATGTGAATGATATGTCATTAGCCTGCGACTGCAAACTGTTCCTGTTCGCAGATGACTCGGCCCTGCTAGTCTCGGACAGGGACAGGCTGCAGGTTGAGAAAACTCTCAGCTCCGAACTCAAGATCCGAACAAGATCTGCATCTGGCTCTCTGACAACAAACTTTCATTACACCTGGGTAAAACTGAATCCATCCTCTTTGGGTCCAGTCCTAACCTTAGCAAGGCAGAGAGTTTCACGATCAAAGTGGGTGATGATTTCATCAAAAGAAAGGATGAAATTACCTACCTGGGCTCCATCTTGGAGGCAAACCTCTCTGGTAACAAAAATGCCGAAAAAGTTATCAAAAAGGTCAACCAAACAACACGCTATTTGTGGAGGATTGATCGTCTAGTCAGTAAGAATACTCTGAAGATTCTTGCAGGGGCCCTCATTCAAGGTCATTATGATTATGCATGCACTTCATGGTATCACAACACCTCCAAGGCCTTAAAAACAAGGCTCCAAACATCCCAAAACAAACTTGTAAGGCTACTTCTTGGCCTCAATCACAAAACCCATCTAACCCCTGCTCTTTTTTGCTAGGATTGGATGGCTTAGGGTTGAGGACAGAGTACAGCAACTTGCTATGGGCCTGGTCTTCAAGATACACCACAACATTGGGATCCCCCAGTATTTGTCAAAATACTTCCAAAATGTTAATGAAGTCCATGATCATAACACCAGAGGCAGCTCCACAAAAAAAGAAAATGTGGAATGCCCTACCAAAAGGAGTAAAGGAGTGTAAAACCCTACTCACTTTCAAAACTGCCCTAAAGATACACCTTCAGGAGGCTGCAATTCGAAAATGGCCCCCTGTCTAAGTCTTAACCTACCCCCCCCCCTCCTTCATTTTCCTCTTTTGTATATATATTTTTTTTTCTCTCTTCATACCAGTAACCTGAAAGCTGATTGTATGACATTCTGTATAGTAGTGTGTATATCTGTCTGTCTCTTATGTCATCATGATTTGTGTGCATGGGGTTCTCATCTTAAACAAGCTGCGTGCTTAATGAGAGTTCCAGTTTAGTAGACCTTGTATTGTGAATTTGTACTTCCATGTACTGTTATGTACTGTCATGTACTATTCTCATGTCTTACTAAATAAACTACATCAATCAATCAATCAAACCACATAATCGAGCCGAATCAAACGTTCCGCAGTTCGATTCCAACTGGAGACCTGTCTTGCACCAGTTTCCTGTCTCTTTCTACTATCTAAATAAAACCTGTTGTTTTTCCTCCTAGTCAGGTGGTCAGTATACGCCTGTTTGATGCAAACAAGAGGTCCCTCTTAGTTATACAATGCTCTGTTTGACCTAGATTAGAAACATTGTTCCTCAAAACACTACTCCTTCCCATTCAGAATGTGGATACATTCATGTAAAACATCCTGAATAAAACTGATTGGGTTTAATTTAACTTGAATTGTTTGGTATGGGAAATGTATTTCGCCTTTTCAATGGCCTGTACATAACAGAAGAGCTCAGCTTAAAGGTTAATTTACACCGTGTCACTCCTTGAAAAGTGTGACTCAGCTGAAAATAGGTTAAATTCAGTGGGCTACATTGCCATAGACCGAGTATAAATTAGGATTAATTATTTGCTTAGTAGAGTAATTGAACATCTAGTGTTGTGTAGTCGTACAGCTTGCTTTGTCCGGTTTTTCTCAGCTATTATGCCACAAGAAGACTATGAGTGGTGATGCCCCTCTCCCTGTCCAATATAGTCAATAATTACACTGGCTAAATAAATGAGACCCAGTGCTGTTTACTTCACATTGGCCTTTGTACTACAGAGAGGAACATTCAAATTTCTCCAACGAGAGTAGAGAGGATTGGGGTGGAATATAGAGAGAGTTCATACTAACTTTTACCTCTTTGATGTTTGTGATAATATTAGGACCTAATACCTGTTCTTATGTCTGGTGATGTGTAACACTTGCTAGAAAGTGTGCCAGTGTGATGCTTGAATTTCAGCTTTAGAATATGTTAGTCCTATACCTCAGGACAGTCAGAGTCTTACTACCGTAGTTAACATTAACTGGGGGTACTACTGTGGCCAACCTCCAAAGGTGGACAAAAAATCTAAAATAATTGCTCCATTGATTAGAAATTGATAACTCAAATTATGCTCCTCATTGACTTACATTGTACGGTGAAACAGCTCTCAAAGTCAATCTTTTAGCACATAAACAAACACAAACAAAGCTGATTCAGACAATATAGAACATCACCAAACCGAGTACTGTTTTCTTCCTAATAGAAATTGTAAAATCAACAGGATGTAAACATAAAAAATAAAAAAAAACAGTACTGGGTTTGGTGATGTTCTATATTGTCTGAATCAGCTTTGTTTGTTCAATTCAATTCAATTCAATTCAATTCAATTCAATTCAATTCAATTCAATTCAATTCAATTCAGTCTTTATTTAAGATTCTCTGAGAAATCATTCAGGGTGACCCTGAGATTACAAACAAATGAAATCAATTAAAATACAAACATAACATCAACAAATAATCAATCATATGTAATTATTAACCACTTCAGCCCTATATACTTTGCCTTTTGGCGAATAACGAAAATAGCTATCTATGTTGTGAACTTGTAGATCTGCTTTTTAGTAATTTTTTTAAATGTTTGAAAATGTTCACCTTTAATGCCATGCCCAAAATAGGGACGCCAGGGTTTAAGTTAAATACTGACACTATCACTGAGAAGTGCCACTGTGCAGGATTGACATGCATTGTAATGTTCACTGCATGTGTGCGGGCTGTCCAGCAGATGGTGATCAAAACTGTCTTTTGCTTATTGGAGGCTGGTTCTTTACACAACACTCCTGTTTTTATTGATAGAAAAACATCATCGTACTGACATACTGTCAGTGCAATGATGTTTTTCAACAATAAAAACAGGTAGAGGTTGATCATTCAGAATAATAGTCAGATATTTACTGATTATACATAACACTTAACTGTAAAATGCTTTAGATTAAAAACTACTTTCTAAGTGGCACATTTGTTTGTTATGTTGCATTATTTCCAAGTATTATGGGAATTCCTAATTATTCCATTCCATTGTGCAGTACATCAGGCAGCAGGGCCATTCAGCACCATGGACAGAGACCTTTTTGGTATAGGTACAGGGCAGGCTACTGTAGGCCTGCTGAAACATCAAGTGAGACTAAATAAACTTGTTCTTGACCAGCTAGCAATGTTCAGTACTGCTGTCTCCACCTGATAGCTCAGAATCTGATAGCTTCAGAACCATGGTTTGAACCATGAACTTTGCCCCTGGTCCCTGGAACCAAACTGCATATGGTTCCTGTGGTTGAAAGGTTTCTGAGTTAAAGGGTGAGTTCCTTCCAGGGAAATGTATGTGTTCATAAAGGGCAGAGTCAGTAGTGCTAGTCCCAATTACTATGAGGCATTAAGCAATTGACCAATTTGACAGTATAAAGATCCTATCAGTCTTATTACAGGGAGGCTATGGTTGGAATCACTGTTGTTTGCCTTGTTTGGAACTAGAGTTTGGGAGCAGCCTCAAAGGAAAATTAATAGACTCCTTCTCTTCTCTCTTCCTCGATCCTTCTCATTGTGCTCTGTGCCTCATCCCCTCTTCCCCTGTCTCCAAGCAGATGCCAGTAGCCCTTGAAGAACTCACTGCTGGAGTCTGGGAAAACCTTCTCTTTTCTCTTCTTAGCACTGCACATTATTGATACAGATCCTCTTTGAGTTTAACTAGAATTTGTTGCCCTATTTTCTTACTTATGTGTACCTCCTATATCCAAGAATCCCATATCATGTGGATGTGGCAGTGTGGTTAGTTAGTGACATCCCCATAATGTAAAAGTCCCCAGACTCATTCCCTGCTGCAGCCGAAGGCCCTGACTGCTCTGGTTAAAGGTTTAATGACATTCACTTTTACACCACATTCAAAGTCTTTGTCCTGGTCCTTCAAAAGTGTACAAAAAGTTTTAAGTGAAAATTCCATTCCAGTGATCAATGGCAGGTGTTTTTCTCTCACATTTCTAAAGCCTTTTCAACTGCAATGAAAAAATAAATCTTTGCCTGCGGGTGTCGCTGGTGAGGGATTTTGCCTGTCAATCATCGCCTCTGCTCCGCCCCCCCCAAAGGAAAGGATAGGGGAGGGGAGGGGCCAGGAGGAGAGTGGGCGGGATTATTCGACAGTGACCTCACTGTCGAAGGGCCAAGCTCAGATTACTTTTCAGCCTAATTATTCAGAAAACCCCAGACCACAGAAAATCCACTGAATGTTTTAAGTTCAGGTTTTTTGGGTGTAATTGAGGTCATAAAACCCCAAATAAAACATTGAAAATAAAAAAAGTGAAAATGAATGTCATGATACCTTTAAGAATGGCAACTAACTATAGCTTATTTGTCATGAGTGACTTTTGCTCTGTAGACCTAAATGATTGTATTATCAATGCAAGGGACAACCTTTCATTGAAACAGTGAGTTGGTTATAAGTGAGTGCATGTGGACACGGGCATGTGGACACGGGCAGTGACAGTATTTTTGCTCAGACACTTGTTTCTCAAACCACAAGTGCTCCGTCTGGCCGATATGAAATCCTGCTGAAATCGTCTCTCCTGCGCCTCCTGTAGGCTTCCTCTCAGCTTTCCAGCCGTCTGCCTCTACACAGAAAACACTTGGGGAGGTGTACTGCTTACTCTTATGAAACAAAGGACACAGGCTAACTGCAGCTAATCTAATGTGTCTCGGGTTGTTTACCGTGATGGGGCCCCCTCGGGTGCCTCGCTGTCTCCTTTCCATTCTCTCCGTTTCTCCCCCAGCCTCTTCCACCCTCTCTGCATTCATCACACACTTTTTATTTCCTGCACTCACCATCCTTTTTTCTCCTCTTGTTTTCTTTCCATCCCTCCCTCCTTTCCTGATACTGTCTACTATAGCCTGCATTCTCATCCTGGTACCCCCCCCCCCACCCCCCCTCTCCCTCTGCCTGTCTCTCTCCTCCCTCCCTGCTTCATCTCAGGGTGCTGCATCGCTCTGTCTGGCTTCCTCCCACATGATGATGCTGCTGCTGATGTCATCGCAGCCTACTAGCATCCCTGACTCGGCCTGTGCGGCCATTTTCCCATCACACTGACAGAGGCCTCTCTCAAGCTCAGCACCTCCTGCATCCATCCATCCATCCAACCATCCAACCATCCATCATATTTATCCATCCAACCCTTGCTCCTCCCTCCCCTGCCTCCCTCTCTCCTTTTCTGTGACTGACGCACCACTGTGTGCCAGGCTCTGGCCCACCCTTCTCTCTCTCTCTCTTTCTCTCTCATTCTGTCTCTCTCTCTCTCATTCTGTCCCCTCTCTCTTGCCAGGGGCGGATTCTACATGCATGGATGCACTAAGGGATGCTGTTAGCTGATCAAGGAGCAAGCAAGAGAACAAACATATCAGGGAAAATAGACAGGAGGAAGCAAGACACAGGAACATTTGGGCTCAGCTCGGGCAGAGGACTCAGCCTCTGCTGTTGTTGAGCGTGAGGTAAGACCAGTACCTTTCCATTCTGATGATGATGGTGTTGTTTTTCATGGCATGGCGCAGCAACAGAGGCAGCAATGGGTGGTACTCTTTGGGATGGACAGTGTATGTGTTGTTGGCCATCTTGAGGCCCTCAGATAAACAACAATGTGAATAAGGGCACTGCGACAGGATGATGATTACACAGGGTTCTTGTACCTTATCTAAATGTCCAGGTTCATCATTATGTATTATCAACATGAGAATGGTTGTGGCATTCTCTTGAAATTGCTTAAGGATAGACTATGCAAAAATAGCCCAGGATTGCCCAACTAGCCTCCTTTCTGTCGCAGTGTTGAGGTGACTTGGTTAATAATTAGTATTTATGTTTAGGCTACTGTGAGAATGGTTAAACACAGTAGTGGCCTGTAGTTCAGCTGCTGCTGCTGTTGCTGTTGCTGCTGCTGCTGCTGCGTTGCTGCCTTTGAGGTGCGGCAGGCTACACAAGATGGAGGTGACAATATTTACTTTCGCCAGTGTGTCAAAAATTCATATATTTTACCCTTTCTCTTTCTGGATGCCAGCTGGTCACTAGGTGCAAGAGAATCATATGGAGTCAAACAAATCCACCATGTTTGCCAAACAGCATCGCATTTACAGTGGATGGAAACAAATCCAGAGCAACCAGTATCGCTTCGCATTTACAGTGGATGGGTTTTTGATTACAGCGTTTGTTTTTCACCGCTGTATAATGTTGCTTTTCGCATCTTATCTGTAAAGCTGTGGCGTCGGAAGTCCGTCATTCATTTGTCACGAGAAACGCACAAAAAAACATATATTTGTTTATCAAAAGAGGAGTAGACGTCACAGCCTCAGTGAAGGTGCAGCAGATTACATTACATCGCATAGAGCCTCATCCGCCGCCATATGGAGGAAAGGATGAGAATCCTAGAATAAGCGGCCATTTCAGTATAGTTATCAGGCTATGGCAACAACACAGCATCTTTCGGAAGTGCTGTTTCACACGAAACCGATGGGCTATCTTAGTGGCATGCAGGTTTATAGGTTTTAGCAGAATTATATTATGTTTTAAATGTAATGGGGATTGAAGCTGGTGGATCAACGGCTTAGTTTGGCAACTTGTTTGAAATAATCAGGTCTAAACAAATGTATTTGCCTATTTCTGTCGCAGCAAAACTGGAGGCTGGCAATAAACTGAAAGTAAGACTGCTGGGCTAAAACACAATGCAGCTAGACCAACTAAACCTATTGTGATAGGCTTAGACCTACCACCTTTAGTTTTGTGCATAATAAGAGTAGCACAGAATGAGGAATTATGCATGTAGTGCAATACAAAGCATGTCTCTTCTCTTATAGATTAGATACTGTCAGTCTATGTGGCCTAATAGTCCATTACTGGTGTAGGTAATGATATTAGACTGGTGGATGGTGGAAGACCAGTCTATAATCTCAACAATTCCTTTTGTCTATATTTCTCCAGGTGCCAGGTGTGTGTGCCAGACCAAAGCAGCTCCCCACTGTTAGTCACAGCGCCCCCCCTCCCAGCAGCAGTATGTCGGGGGCTTCGGTCAAGGTGGCGGTGAGGGTCAGGCCCTTCAACTCAAGAGAGATTGGCAAGGACAGCAAGTGCATCATTCAGATGACAGGGAACACAACAAGTAAGTATGATAATCAGGGGTAGATTACCGCACAGACCTACCAGGCCCAAGAGCTCAGGGGGTCCCTAGTCAGAGCCTTTGTGTGAATTGTCACCGTTATTAACTTTGCATTTCTTGTCAAAGGGCTCAGTCATTCATGTCAATAACAGAGCCCCAAAAGTCCTACTGAAAACTAAATAGATAACCTAAACATTCAATTTGTAGATTGTTACAAGAAATAAACCATCATAATACCTATCATTATTTATCCTGCCAGTTTATCTATAGGTCTTTAGAGGGGCATGCAAAAAAAGCAAGTGCCAAACAGCATTGGAATCTCAAAAATCCTGTTAGGGTTAGTCAGTGTCCCTGCGAGGGGGCAGTTATTAGTGACAGTGTTAACATAAGCCTACTAATAGCTCCCAAAAAGCAACATTTTCCCTATTGCATACATTGGAAAGGTCTGTCTACCGTATATTTTTTTGTTGAAGTCAAGCATCATGAATGCAGTTAATATTAGATGATATAAATGTAGCTAGATATTTAACTGTGGAAAGTTTTCATTTGCTTGAATTTATTTACATTATTGTATTCAATATCCATACAAGTTAAACAATTCAATGGTTTTGCAACTAGCTACACAATTTAAGGTTATTTTATTACTCACAGCTAAAACCAGACCAGTTATCTGAACTCTGAGACAGGAATCATGTAATCTGTTGCATGTTTGTTTTGAGCTAAGAGGAATTTACAATATTTAAAAACAAAACAACAACATCTATATTGATGACTCCTTGAAAGTCCTTGTCATGGTGGGATGCATTTACTGTACATGTAGGACTCCAGCCTACTAACCTGTACCACTCTTCACTCAGGTTCATCTTAATTATTGATAGAATTTGATAAAGCAGCCTTTACTGTGAGAGATGAGAGCATTACGAAGGTAAAATCTAATTGTTGACAGTCATGTTCATTTTTGAACATATCACTGATTTATATTGAAGCCCTTTCAACATGTTCCACCACATTTACTTGTCTGTTATGCAAAGCTTGCCTCACAGAAATAGACAGTGGGGGCATGCAGCATATCAGTGGCTGCAGGCACCCAGAGAAAACAAACAAGGGCTTCTGTCAGGGCTCGCTTCTGTAGCCTGTGGTGTGTGTGTGTGTGTGTGTGTGTGTGTGTGTGTGTGTGTGTGTGTGTGTGTGTGTGTGTGTGTGTGTGTGTGTGTGTGTGTGTGTGTGTGTGTGTGTGTGTGTGTGTGTGTGTGTGTGTGTGTGTGTGTGTGTGTGTGTGTGTGTGTGTGTGTGTGTGTAGGATGTAGTGACCTCTAAGCTTTTGCCTCTCATCTCTCAAGCTGCAGCGAGCAAAAGGCCTCCTTGTTTCTGCCTGAGCCCAGACACGGGTCAGCTGACGGTGTGAGGGATGAGGGGGAGAGATAAAGAAAGACTGCATATTTCTTGTACCACTCCTGAAGCTCTGAGCCTGTCTGTGTTTTGATGACCTCATTCTTGTGTCGAAGAAGCAGTGTAACCATGTAAACCCTATACTTCATTGCAAGTCAAATAGCAAAAATACAAGCTCACAATTTCACAGTGGGGACGCTAGGATTCATGGAGCGCTAGGGTTCTTGTAGTTAAAGCTTCCATTGTTTCAACTCATGAATTGATCGACATGCTGTAAGTTGCATCATTTCCCATGGTTAACAATCCGTCTTCATTCTTCTTGCTGCGTTGTGTTCAAACTATATCTTCCCAGCAGTGTACAGACTTTATCAATCTTGTCTGAAATGTTCCAGCCCACCACTGCTATACTTACATTTTCCACATGATGCATTGCATTGCAGTCAGAGAGAGAGAGAGAGAGAGAGAGAGAGAGAGAGACTGACAGACAGAGAAAAGAGAGAGGAAAGGATAGACTCATATTCCGCTAGCTCCACATCGTTCCTCCTATAAATGATGAGTGTTGCACTTTCCACCAATAATCACTGCAGCCAGCCAGAGAACCTCTGTTGTGGCCCTATTCATTCCTACCTTCACCTCTGGCATAAAAGAGAGATTGTGTTCAAATGAGATTGGAGGATTCTTCTCTCACCCAACCAGAATGTTTGATTCATGGTGTTAGTTTGCTTTCTCTGCTACCACACAGTAAAATCTTCAGTGTTCATTTTACTATGCATGGGTGTATGTATGATTGCGTATTTCTGTATTCTTGGTTTGTTTCTTGCTAAAATCTGCTGACGTAATTATTGTTTTTCATTTTTGTCAAACTAAGTTCTGAAAATGAGTTTTCTTTTGTTTTGTTTTGTTTTGTAACAAAGTTACTCTTGAAATAGGGTAGGCATAATAAGCCTCGAAAAAGTATTTATCCATGTTATGGTAAAACACAGAAATAAACTATTCATTCAACTATGAGAATGTACAGATGTAGTCAGGTAGACCCATAAGGGTCCAATTGTTCCTAACTATCAATCACTCTCCGAGTCATAAATCTATAAATTAACTTTACTGTGCAGGGTTCTTAATATTTAATCGTGTTTCTCAACTAGCGGGTCAGGACTCAAAAGTGGGTGGCAAGATGTCATGATGCTGCTCATACAGGGAGCAGCAGAGAATATTGTGTTTTGAAACAAGCTGATCATATGTGGGTCCCAGTGTGAAACCAATTATAAAACACACTCTATAAGGCTAATAAATGCATACAGTACCTCATCATATTAAATTAGCCATATATCTAGTGTTGTTTAAATTATAGCCATGAAAGGCAATAATTTCGCTGATGCCTCTAATATGCGCTCGCCTTTCTTTGTGTCATTTTAGCAATCCTGAACCCCAAACAACCAAAAGAGAACAAGAGCTTCAACTTTGATTACTCATACTGGTCACACACAACGGTGAGTTGAATTAATATGTTCCTGTAATGCTTTTTGGTTTGCATTGATTATTTCAGTCAGTACATTAACAGTTACATGAAGAAGAATATTGTCAGAATGCAACGTCTTTCTCAAAAGAATGTAAATAATGTTTCATAGAACCGAGGAACTACAGTTTTTGGAGGACTGATGTTTTCTCTTATTCAGTGTTTTTTTCTTTTGATCAATTATTGTGTTCCATCCATGCCACATTGTTTGCTACTACAATGACCTAATATCCACATTGGTTATCATCAACAATATTATCATCTTTACATTATCTGATCCATGATAAGTTATCCTATCTTACACTTAATCTTGTATCTATTTTCTCTCCCTGCAGCCTGAGGAGGACCCCAACTATGCAGGCCAGATGCAGGTGTACAAGGATATCGGAGAAGAGATGCTTCTCCATGCCTTTGAAGGATACAATGTGTGTATTTTTGCTTACGGCCAGACCGGATCTGGAAAAAGCTACACTATGATGGGACGAAACGGCGACGACCAGGAAGGAATCATCCCTCTGGTAACACAAAACATATTTTCTAACCACCTTATGTCACTGAGGATATCTGATAATTGTGCAAATGAAAAGGATCCAAAAAACAAGATGGAAATAGCTACAGCACCACAAATAATCATTTGTTTTTCAGCTGTGTGAGGACCTTTTTCTCAAAATTAACAGCAATGACAACTCTAAGTCCTATTCTGTGGAGGTGAGTGGTGTCAAATTCTTTATCCATATTCACGTTGGGTGCATTTTGCTTTTACTTCTGGTGGGGTAGGACATAATTCTTATTCCTGAGTAGACTCCCATGTTACTGATGACTGTCTCTTTCCCCCACTAGGTGAGCTACATGGAGATCTATTGTGAGCGTGTGCGTGACCTGCTGAACCCCAAAAACAAAGGGAACCTACGTGTTAGAGAACATCCCCTGATGGGACCATACGTAGAGGATTTGTCCAAACTAGCTGTCACATCCTACAATGACATCCAGGACCTGATGGAATCAGGAAACAAGGCCAGGTAACAGTGGATGGCTGCATCTCTTTAAAGGTTCTATGATATTCATTTTCACTTTTTTTTTGGGGGGGGGGGTTATGACCTCAATTACACCCAAAAAACCTGAGCTTTTGAACATCCAGTGGATTTTCTGTGGTCTGTTTTTTTTAAATAATTAGGCTGAAAAGTAATCTGGGATTGGCCCCTTGACTTTGATGTCATAGTCACTGAATCCCACCCCCTCTCCTCCCCGCCCCTCCCCTCCCCTATCCTTTCCTTTGGGGGGGCGGAGCAGAGGCGATGATTGACAGGCAAAGTCCCTCAACAGCGACACCCGCAGGCAAAGATTACTTTTGACATTGCAGTTGAAAAGGCTTTAGAAATGTGAGAATTTTCAGTGGAATTTTCAGTTAAAACTTTTTATTCACGTTTGAAGGACCATGACAAAGACTTTTAATGCGTTGTAAAACTGAATGTCATGAAACCTTTAACAGTTTTTGACCATTTATACAATATTAAGGAAAAAAGGAAAAGGGAGGTCTGTGTTAATACCTACAGAGAAATTGAATTGTTTAATATCATACAAAAATGAAAATTAATACCAGTGTACAATAGACAAAAAACAAACCAAGGTATGTGTAAAATAAAGGAGACAAAAGACAAATAAAAATACAAAAAAAAAAAGAAAAAAGAAAAGAAAATTAAAGTAAATAAATATTCAGCAATAAATAATAAGAAATAAGTAAATATGCATTTGCATGTCCATATGCAATTCGTTTGTATCTTTGTCCTTAACATGCAGCCCTATACCCTGTCTGCTGATGTACAATTATGGGTCCAGTTTATAAAAATGACAAAAGCACAATGTCAAGCAAGCACAGTAATGTCAGTAATGTCAAACAAGCACATAAAGAGAAAAGGAAACAAGATAAAAAAAAAACATTTGTCATGTCTCCACTCTACAGTTGACTGAACTCAATACAAGGACCCACAAACTTAAAGGGATTGTAGGCGATTCAGAGATAAACAAAGAAAAAAACTCCAGCAGTTCGTTTCCCCGACCACCAGGGGGTGACGCAGGGAGGACTTCCATAGAGTTAAGGGGGCTTCTAAACGGGCCATGCCGAATACAGGTTGCTTTATTCGGATACAATTAGCGGAACTGCCCGCCCCTGCCGGTTCTCTGAATTTTTATTTTTAAATAGGCTCTTTCATGACAAATTGACCACATATATGAAGTTAAACAACTAAATTCTATCCAAACGCTTTCTGAAAAGTAAATTATGTGCCTCAAAAACGAAGTTTGAGAGCATTTTAAAACCGAAAGTAAAAAGTTCACACGGACACGGACGCTCACGGATGCGCACATGCGTGCGTTAATTTACGGCCCGACACAAACATAAACAGTAGGGAAATACGGATTTCAGAAAGAGGACTGTGTTTCAATGCAGGAAAACACCCCAGCATCATTATATAGTGGCTGATAGAGGGGGAAAAATGCAAAAATATATATGTAGAGATATTTTTCAAATTTAGGCTTAATGTTGCCAACAATCCCTTTAAACTTTATAAATCATTGTGATAATAATGTTCCAGTCGGCCTGGGCCGTAGCGTGGCGGTCCAGGCACCCAAGGTTGCAATGCCAGCCTGACAGTCGCGGGTTCGACTCCCGTTCCCGACGACCTTTGCTGCGTGTCACCCATAGAGTTAAAAATAATAGAGGGCACCCGAAATCTCCTCCCATCCACTTGCATTGAGTTGCTCACCCAGCGCATAGTCCTAAATCACCCCTTCTTCCGGGTTGGAAATTTGGTGGGCGCGGCCTATTTTGGGCCCCAGTGCGTCACTTCTGTGACGCGTTTTGCGTCACAGAAGCGCGCAGCCCCGTGCGCAAGCTCGTGCGCATGCTCGTGAGTCGAGCCCATTGGTCGAAACCGTTTTCGCTCGTTCATGTTGAGGCCCCTAAGCTGCAGTACCATGAATGGCCAGCATGTCCATTTGGCTTCAATGAAACCACTGGGTTCTGGGGGCTTGGTGTCACCCCCCCATCTCTCTCCCCATTTCCTGTCAGCCTGCTTTCCCTAATATCCCTCTCTAAATAAAGGCATACAAAGTCAAAAAAATATATATTTGTAAAAATTAAAAAAAGTTCCAGTCACCACATTGACCATGCACTGAAATAAAAATAGTAACAATATTTAGATAATAAATAATTAAATCATTTAGAACAATGACATGACTGTAATAGAGCACCGAAGTCTGACGTAATTTACTCATCCTACCTGGATCGCGGTTTATTTCCCCATTCAGAATTCCCATAGACTTGTTTAATATCGCGTCAAATAAGAACTGTGTTCCAAAAATAAACAATTGATCCCGGCGGTTTGACTGAATTTTCTCAACTGACGGTGAGAAAATGCTAATGTTACTTCTGCCGAATTAGTTACATTTTCGCCAGAAACAGACTGTATCAAATATGAGGGCAATATGAGGGGCGGCAGTGGCTCAGGGGTAGAGTGGCCGGGTAGAGTGAACTGGAAACCGCAAGGTTCCCAGTTCGATCCTGGGCTGGGGGGCTCCCTGGGCTGGGGGGCTCCCCCAGAGTTAGTGTCGAGCAAGACGCTGAACCCTTAATTGCTCCCGATGAGCAGGTTGGTGCCTTGCATGGTTTCCTCCGCCATCGGTGTATGAATGTGTGTGTGTGAATGGGTGAATGTAATGCACAATCTATGTAAAGCGCTTTGGATAAAAAGCGCTATATAAATGCACTGACTGACTACTATAAACGATACAGAGCCTCCTCCCCGACAATATCGCTGTGACAGTTTGTTTATTTTTGGACCATATGAGACGATTTTAAGATGACCCAATGTTATTCTCCATAGAGAAATTACAGGACTTCAGTACTCTATAATCAATTTTTTAAACAATTCTACTTCTACAATTGATCACACAAAATATTATTAGTCAACAATATGCAGTGAAATAAAGAAATGCAAACACCGAATGAAAGCATGGATCAATCTGTGAATGAATAGACAAAAAAACATTGATGAATACCTATGATCACAAACATAAAAAAACAATTTATTTTCACGGACAATGCAATGAGGGGAATATAAAATAGGGACCGATATGGAATCTGAAACGAATTAATAAAGAGAAGGTTAAAAGTTGGAAAGGGCTCACTTACAGTAGACTTCTGATAAACTAGTCCTAACTCAATAATGTTGGTGACTGACTTTGGATGAGCTCAGCCAGGAGTGCACACGCTGAACCGACAGAGGATCTGGATGCAGCGATGGTTTGGCTGTTGATGGTTCCATGGGGCTTGGCTTTTCGAGGAAGACGGGAACACAGTGTAGACACTTTTGGCACAGATCTTTGTAGGGCTCAACCCCAATGGTGGTTCTGGGGTGACTTCTCGCTTTGGTACTGTTAGGCAACCGCATGAAGTTGAACTTTCTGGTGATGGTTAAGTTGTGGACACCAAGAGAGATCTGGGGAACTCAGTTGTCCTTGTTGGCTTGAACCGTAAGCCTACTAACAGTTCAGTTAATAATAACATGAGTAATCAAGAGCATAAATCAAAGTCATGATGTCATGACTAGTTCTGATAAGGTGAGACATATCAGCCTCTGTTTTTAGGGAAAGTTGTGTGATGTACAGTAATAGTGACAGGATTAAATTCAATTACTGATTGATTGATTGATTGATTGATTGATTGATTGATTGATTGATTGATTCATTGACTGATAGAACCTAAAGATCACTGGGATGGGTGAATGACAAAAGATGGGTTATAAATGAATGGATAGATGGAATGAATGATGAATAGGTGGAGTGAAACATAGATTCCGTACAATGTGTACAATGCAAGACTTTTCTGCTATCCCCCAGGACGGTGGCAGCCACCAACATGAATGAGACAAGCAGCAGATCCCATGCCGTCTTCAACATTATCTTCACCCAAAAGAAACATGACATGGATAGTGACAACACTTCAGAAAAGGTACAGTGAGACTGCAAGTCCGCTGGGAACGCTAGAATGCTTGTAAAGAATACTAGCATTTTAAATGTGTTTTACTTGTGATTCTCAATGGCAAAGATGGCAGTATTATGTCCCTGACAGTGCTATGAGTTTAGTATGCTTCTTCTATATAACTGATCCATTTATATTCCTGTCATGAATCAGCAGAGGTCTGAATAGCACAACTAAATACTATCTCACAGCTCTAATTAAAATCTAATGAACTGTAGCATCTCTGACGCAAATTGCTGTGATGGTTTTATCACCTTTAATAAGCGGTTTGAGACCATCTGTGGTGTTGTTACCTGCGTGAGGGTGTTTTATATTAATGGATCATCACATTATGTCTTGTAGTGCAGTCTTGAGGCCAGTTTTACTGATTCTTTTTTCTAAATGTTTTACAAGATGATGAATTATCCTGCTGTTATGTTGGATCACAGGTCAGTAAAATCAGTCTTGTGGACCTCGCTGGCAGTGAGAGAGCTGACTCAACAGGAGCCAAAGGAACCAGACTCAAGGTGAGAGAAGACTAATTTTAGAGATAAGTTTATTGTATTTATGCAATGTGCTATAGTTTGGGTCATAGAACATATCAATTACTTTTTCTGTAGTAATGATAATAATGATATATATTTATGGGTTTTTAAAGTGATTCTAAATCTTATTTTTTTCTAATTTCCAGGAAGGAGCAAATATTAACAAATCTCTGACTACGCTTGGGAAAGTAATCTCTGCTTTGGCTGAAGTGGTGAGAGTCCCTTACAGTTTTCCTCAAACATATTCTCCTCTACATTGGTACTCGTTTTTGTTCCAGTAACAAGCATCATTTTGCAACCTTTATTCCCACCGACACATTTTCAGGACTCAGCGCCAACAACCAACAAGGTAAGCAATACTACATACTGTACAGTATAACCACTGAATTCAAAAGACAGATTGTACCTAATTTTGAACTGATTAAAGGGATAGTTCACCCCCAAAATGCCTTTTTTTCTATTGATTACTCACCCCATGGAGCCTTCAATTCATGGAGATTTTTTTTACTTTTGTCATATTCGTATGCCAATAATTTGATGACCGGCGGAGTCTCCGGTAGGAGACTCAAAGCGTCTCGGTCATCAAATTATTGGCTTAGGAATGCGACAAAAACAAAAAAATCTCCATGAATTTAAGGCTTCATGAGGTGTGTAATTGATATAAAATAAGTATTTTGTTTGAACTATCCCTTTAATTGTGAAATTATTGTGTTTAGAACAAGAAGAAAAAGAAGGTGGAGAATTTCATTCCCTACAGAGACTCAGTTCTGACCTGGCTGTTGAGGGAAAACCTAGGTACGCATATGCACACATTAAAGCCCAAGTGTTAATTTAAATCAGAGAAAAAACAGACCCATAAAGGCCCATTCTGTTTAAATCTCTGAAGTCCTCTTCTCCCTGTGGATAATAGCTCAACAATTAATTTTTCGTTCTCACTTGGACCTAATGTCTCCTCTTCATTCTAAGCTTACATTGTATTTTGTTGGTATCAGATGTTCTTTCTAAATTAGTAATACATTTTTATGAATACATTTTTATATTTGTTATAATTTATGATGGTTATAATAACAATTGAGGTCTTACTTCCTGTGTGCTAGGAGGGAACTCTCGTACGGCTATGATAGCTGCCCTCAGCCCTGCTGACATCAACTACGATGAGACCCTCAGTACCCTGAGGTGAGAAAACACTTACTGTTCACCTCTTTACCTCCTCTCTCAAGGACTTCCAGCTTTTCTCTGGAGAACCACGTTTGGAAAATAACTTTGGCTGTCAAACAGGTTTTTATACAGAATATTGTCCAAGCTTAATCCAGCAACATTAACTTAATTTTTTTCTTTTAGTATATTAAACTTCTGGTCCATATAATTAGCCTATCATACACTGGTATTACTTACAGTAAGGCTATAGCATCTTTCCAGTTCCAATTTCTAGCTCAATTTAAGTCAAGACTGAAGAATTAAAGCAGCCCTGTTAAGCTCCTCAGTATTTGCGTTCTGTTAAATGTTGATTGCTATTCAGGTATGCTGACCGTGCCAAGCAGATCCGTTGTAACGCAGTGATCAATGAAGACCCCAACAACCGTCTTGTACGTGAACTGAAGGAGGAGGTGTCTCGACTTAGAGACCTGCTGTACGCCCAAGGATTGGGTGACATCATAGAAAGTAAGCGCTACACTAACACACACAAACACACATTCTGTACACACAGACATAGTATATGAACACACATTTGTGCACACATACACACTCAGACTACAGATTTATATGCATGCCACACAGGTACATATACTGTACGCACATGGAAGCACATGCACATGCACACGTTCACGTACGTACACACACACACGCACGCACGCACGCACGCACGCACGCGCACACACACACACACACACACACACACACACACACACACACACACACACACACACACACACACACACACACACACACACACACACACACACACACACACACACACACACACACACACACACACACACACACATATTACTGCAGACCTTTGCTTAGTAGACACAAACGAGAGGATGAGGTTTATTTGTGTGTGAGTGAATCTCACACCCATTCTTATCTCTCCTCTATCCTATCAGCATATCGAGGCACCGGCCCTGTCGTCACTGGTTTGAAATGTGTGTATAAGTCGGGCAAGCCTGCGCTTTGCAACTACTATAAATGAATCTGCAGCCAGCTTGCACCACACCACACACCAGAGACCTAACTAACAACCCCCACCCAGAACCACTGGACTGCAAAGCAAAGAATGAACAAGCAAAATAATATAAATCAATTCCTAAACATTTAGGGCTACATCAAATCTGATCAATCAGGATAAAACCTTATGCTGTATTCCATGATCCCTATCTTAGAAAACCCAAAATGGCCTCCTCTCTTACCATGGTAATCCTAATTCCTGTCATTTTATGTTTTATGGTCAGTCTAATGTTAAAATGATTTAATTAGTATTGCTACAGTGTACAGTAAACAAAAAATACAACTAGCAGGGCACTTATAATCTTAACAACCTGCCTCCTGATCATACTTAGTGTGCCTTTAGAATCTGTAACACCCAATTCTTAATATTCCAGTTAATTGTGGAATAACAATGAGGTTAAGTCCACTATGCAAGGCAGCAGTTGTGTTCTGTCATTCAGTCCAGTTTCACGTGCCCGGAGAAATATGTTTATTTCAAGTTTCAACAGGAGGACGCCATTTTAGATTGCCCTGAAGCTTTCTTCTCTCCTGTGCTCTGGTTCTGTGTGTATGGTAGCTAATTGGAAGTCCACACTGCTCCACTAGTCCTGGAGAAGCAGCAATGAGTCAGGCTTTTCAAATGCAGCTCTACTGCCAAGGGCCTGGTGCTCCCCTCCCCTCCAATGCATTAACGTGGCTCTCATCCTGGGTCACATTCTTTAACCCATTAAGACCGGGAACGCATCTGTGCCATTTCAGATTTCTTTGGCTATTCAAAAAATAGCAGCTCTACAAGCTCATAGCGCGGCACTGATTGCCGCGCTACGAGCTTGTAGATCTACTATTTTAGGAAAATCGTGATATATCTATTTTTAAAGCGATTTTCTTTTTACTCAAATCTTTGCTTCTGGGGATTCTACAAATGTCTTCTAAATCCTAACAGTTTTTTGAAAAAACGTATGTTGCTAAAATATCAGTGGTTCTCAAACTCTTTTCATGTCAAGGACCACCCAGAATGATATGTATTGGGCCACGGACCCCTATATCAAATTACGTTTTTCCAGGGACCCCCCAGAAGCAAAGAATTGAATTAAAAATGTTTGCTTAAAAATAAAATAAAAATATGTACGTATATATTCAAAGATTTGCACACATTTTCACGATATTTTTTTTTTTGCAGATCTACAAGTTGCGCTACGAGCTTGTAGATCTGCTATTTTTGAATAGCTAAAGAAATCTAAAACGACACAGATGCTTTCCCGGTCTTAATGGGTTAAATCAAATATATTCTAAACAGCAGGTTGTAATTCTCTCCATGTGTAACAGATTCATGTAAATTATTTTTGTTTGTTTGTTTGTTTGTTTGGTTTTGCTTGTGATCAGGTGTAACGATGCTTGTGAGCTTGATGAATGTATGTGTATGTACATTGCATTTCAATGTCAAAGAAACATTTTGATTTAAAATTTTTAGTCTACATTGCGTTGTTTGCCCCACCAATTTGATTTGCTCAATTGCTCTATTCTCTCTCTCTCTCTGCAATGGCTTTGGTAAGCAATCTACCTGCGCTTCTATGAACCATTATTTGAGCTGTTTTCTTCTTTTTTTTTGTACTCCTCCCCGCTCTCCTTTTCCCCCCTTTTATCCGTCTCTCTGCGTGTTCTTCTCTGCCCCCCTACCAAAATGTTTCTCCTTACTTTCCTGGCATTTTTGCTCTTTCCTTCCTTCCTTTCCGTTCGTTCGTCTGTCCGTCCTCCCTTCTCTTTTCATCTTCGTCCACGCATCGCCTCTCTTCTCTGGCAGACTTGTGCGATTACAAGAACTTTGTGAATAATCGCCACGCTGCCATTCAAGGTGGTGATCTCTCCACAGTGACCAATGCCATGACAGGGATGAGTCCCTCCCCCTCTCTCTCGGCACTGTCCAGCCGGGCCGGCTCCATCAGCAACCTGCACGACCGCATCTTCAGCCCCGCCAGCGAAGAGGCCATCGAGAGGCTCAAGGTAGGCAGGAAGGGAGGAGAACACAGGTTTTGGTTGGAGAGGTGGGTGAAGACGATGGGTAGAGTAGACCAGAGAAGATAGGAGAAGAGAAAAGAGAGTGGGGAAGCAATTTCATTCTCCTTTAACCAACATAAACCCTATAGCGTGGTGCGCATGCTTTCAACTTAAACTGTCTTCACCTCGCCAACAGGAAACAGAGAAAATCATTGCTGAACTCAACGAGACTTGGGAAGAGAAGCTGAGACGTACTGAGTCCATTCGCATGGCAAGGTGGGTCAGAAATGTCAACACGCCACATTCTTTTAGGTGCAGCAAGATCTTCTACCCGAAGCGTTCATTGTTGTAACCACTAGCCAGTGCATTCTTTCAACTATTGGGGATAGTAATAACTATTTTTCTTAGATTTTTTTATTTAACTAGGTAGGGCTTTCCAAACTAGTTCAGACAGTCAGGACATCTGGGTGTGCACTGCAGGAGTTTACGGAAAAAAGTTATCAGAAGTTCTGTATGATGTCAAAATGTAGTTATCATCACCGCCCTTTCCGGAAAAAAAAAGTTCAGACGTCGGAAGGAGCATGTATTGCGCTAGAGAAGAAATCTACCTTGATGCAAATCCTTCCTACAGTGCTAGCTCTGTATACAGTCTGTAATGCCGACTGTGGTAGCTGAGTGGGTAGAGAGGCCGTCTGGGAACCAAAAGATTGCCAGTTCGACCCCCGGCTCACCCAGTCTACCGTATGTGTCGAAGTGTCCCTGAGCAAGACACTTCACACACAGCTCCCCCTGTATGCTCATCAGCTGGGTGAAGCAGTGAAAGCAATTTCCCCTCCCCTGGGAACCAGACCCCCCCCCCCCCCCCATTCTAAGTTGTTCCACTGACAGTTGTTGTCTGCTCACTGTAGAGAGGCTCTTCTGGCAGAGATGGGCGTGGCCATGAGAGAAGATGGAGGCACTTTGGGCGTTTTCTCTCCCAAAAAGGTCAGATACATTCTGTACTGTACACCCTGGTAACACCAAAATCACTATGTTATACTGTAGATATTGCTGTCTCACACAAAGTAGCAAATTGAAGGTTGCTGTTGTCTGTCTTAGACCCCTCATCTAGTGAATCTAAATGAAGATCCACTGATGTCTGAGTGTCTTCTATACTACATAAAAGAAGGCACCACCAAGTAAGACTTACTATACTCTCACTAGGGCTTGACATTATATCAGTATATATAATATATATATATATAATATATATATAATATATATATATTTCTGCACTGATAATACATACATAATGTGTAAATAGTAAATCATATTTGAATAGTTTGTTTATTAGGCAAATAGTAGTTTTATATGAGCATATCTTTTATATCCTTAACCTGATACAGTGGATCATTTATTTCCCCTCAGAGTTGGCCGTGATGATGCTAAGTCAAGACAGGACATTGTCCTAAGTGGCCATTTTATCGAAGATGAACACTGCACCTTCAGCAGCACTATAGGCCCTCAGGGAGAAGGTAAAGGCTACGTGCATGAAAATAAATGTATCTTTTAGTCTTTTCTAAAATAAAATGGAATAAAGACATTTTAAAGAAAACTAATATTACATTTTTATAAGATTTAAGTCTTTTTAAAAAAAACATTAATTTACCATGCCACTTCTAATGCCACTTCTCCATTTCTCCAACAGGAAATGTTATTCTGGATCCCTGTGAGGGAGCTGAGACTTACGTCAATGGAAAGCGAGTGACTACCGCCACTGTTCTACGCTCTGGTAAATTTTATTAGGAAATAAACAGAGAGAACCAGAAAACAAACCATGTACAATCTCATTCAGGTGTAATCTATTCTTATCTAATCTAGTATGGTCTGACGTGCGACTGTCTCCAAAAAACAGATGAAGGTTGATTTTTCCCTCTTCTCCCTATTGCCCTTCCCAGGGAACCGAATTATCATGGGCAAGAGCCACGTGTTCCGCTTTACCGACCCAGAGCAGGCCCGCCTAGAGCGGGAGAGGACACCGTGTGCTGAGACGCCCTTGGAACCGGTGGACTGGGCCTTTGCCCAAAGAGAGCTGCTGGAGAAACAGGGCATCGACATGAAACAGGAGATGGAACAGAGGTACGAGGCCAGATACACAATGAACTGGCAAACACACATTGAATGGATATAGAATAGAACAATGGTTCTCAAACTTTTTAATTTAAAGGATCCCCATAACTCTGAGAGTGTACAGATTTGTACACTCTGAGAGTTACAGACCGACAAGGGTCCATTTGGTCCATTTGGTCCATTTGGTGATTTACCTGGGAACCCCCTGGAACCCCCTCAAGGACCCATGGGAGTTCCCGGACCCCACTTTTGATAACACTGGTATAGAATAAACAGACAGTAACAGACCATAGATGTGCATAATTGAGCTGCATGGCTATGTTTTAGCCCAAGTCTATTTTTTTCCCCCAGAGTGACATACATGCACACTTTATATATAGACAGATAGATAGACAAACAGACAGCCACAGAGAAGACAGTATATTGATATGTTATAAACCTGTGTAACAGACAGTAATTACAGGTTTGTTGATTGATTGATCCTTGTAGTTAATGTGTTAATAGTTAAGCACCAGATTGAAACTCACTGTGGAGGTTATGCAGCTCAACTCATTATCAACCAGAGTCAAATTAATTATTTAAAGTATTTTAAATTAATATTTAATTCCCTGCAGGCTTCAGGAGCTGGAGGATCAGTACCGCAAAGAGAGAGAAGAGGCCAGCAATCTGCTGGAACAACAGAGACTGGTGAGATGACTTTTATTTTGTGCATACAGTATAGTGTCCGTGCGTGCGTGCGTGCGTGCGTGCGTGCGTGCGTGCGTGCGTGCGTGCGTGCGTGCGTGCGTGCGTGCGTGCGTGCGTGCGTGCGTGCGTGCGTGCGTGCGTGCGTGCGTGCGTGCGTGCGTGCGTCTTTGAGTTCATTCAACTGAAGCAAAGACTCAATTTAAGGACACATGTAACTCCAGAGGTCCTCTGGTGAAACCAAAAACGCTATACTTTATGTAAACAAGCGCAAACCATGACACTGATAGATGCAATGTTGTTGACTTGGTTCCCTGTTCTCATCCAGGACTATGAGAGTAAGCTGGAAGCCCTTCAGAAACAAGTGGACTCTCGCTACCTTGAGTCCCCTGAGGAAGAGGAGGAGCCTGAGGAGGAAGGTGAGACTGAGCTGACCTGTAGTAGCGCTTTGACCTGTTGAATGTACAAGGCACAGTTATTATATTCAAGAGTTGTTTACAGTATTTGTCTATTGTGAGTTTGTGTTTGTTACAAAACTACTTAGTGTGGATGTTGAAGCTTAGAGTACTGTTACAAAGGTCAGTGTTATGACCTCTGTACATGTTTCCTGTACCATAGGTCATCATCTTAACCACTTAAGCCCTATATACTAACAACGTTCTGAGCTTGTACATCGGCTATTTTAGCTGTTTTCAGAAAGTTTTGAAAACTGTCACCTACATGCCCAAAATCTGGATGACAGGTTGAAAGTGCTTAGCCATTTCACTCACAGATGAATGATCTTAGTTTGTTCTCACTTCCAGTGCCGTGGACCAAGCGTGAGACTGAGCTAGCTCTGTGGGCGTTCAGGAAATGGCGTTTCTACCAGTTCACCTCCCTCAGAGACCTGCTGTGGGGCAACGCAATATTCCTTAAGGAAGCAAATGCTATCAGCGTAGAGCTCAAGAAGAAGGCAAGACTTTGTTTGTTTGGTTTCACTTCGTTTTATTTTTATTTTATGTACAGAATAGTTCTGGGCTGTAAATGATGCTTCTATTCTTATGCTTGCAATATTGGCATATCCATCTTTTCTCATTACATCGCTGCTGGCACACTGTAATGTTGTTTTCCATCCAAGATTGTGATTGTGAAATGGCCTGTCAGTGGTCAAGGACTTAACAGCACTTGCACTGAGTGTCTGAGTTGGCAAAATCTTAATTTGAAATGAAACCAGTCGGTCTAGACATCACATTACTGATGCACAAAGAAACATTATCAAGGGTTCTTTCTACTCACTAATTTCCGCTGTGTCGGTAATGTTATTTCTGCAGGTCCAGTTCCAGTTTGTTCTGCTAACAGACACCCTGTATTCCCCGCTGCCTCCGGACTTGCTGCCTCCCTGCGTAGCCAAGGAGAGAGAGAGACGACCATTCCCCAGGACCATAGTCGCTGTAGAGGTTCAGGACCAGAAGAACGGAGCCACTCATTACTGGACTCTGGAGAAACTCAGGTACAAACGAATTGGGAATTAAGAATATTGTGTGTGTGTGTGTGTGCGTGTGTGTGTGTGTGTGTGCGTGTGCGTGTGCGTGTGCGTGTGCGTGTGCGTGTGCGTGTGCGCGTGCGCGTGCGCGTGTGTTAGCAGAGATATATATCTCATCCAACATTAACACATTAAACCTTGCTCACTGACTCTGCTTTGATTTCCATCCACTGAACACTACTCTCCATTTCGCCCCCTGCAGGCAGAGGCTGGACCTGATGAGGGAGATGTACGACCGTGCAGCTGAGGTGCCCAGCAGTGCAGTGGAGGACTGTGACCACGCAATGACTGGAGGAGACCCCTTCTATGACCGCTTCCCATGGTTCCGTCTGGTCGGCAGGTCAGTCATTACTCAATCTGGGATTCGGTAAAAAAAAAAAAGGAAACAAATATTTTTCTTTTCCTTTGTTTTTGCCTCTGGGGGCACCACCTCCTTTTTTGTGTAGAAACAGGAACTCGGTTTGGCTCCTCCCCTTTTTTAGTCCACTTCCTCCCAGGGGCTACTGTGTTTATTCCTACTAACAACAACACTGCATGTTTAGGGCAGTGGTGCTGACAGATTCTCCTATTAGCAGAATCTGTCTTGAGAGATTAGTGATGACTAAACCACCCATCCTCAGATGGAAATAACATCTGGATGGGTGGTTTAGTCAAAACCTTGTGTAACAGGTTTTCCACACAGCAAAAAGCCTGGTTTTCATTCCAAACTGACCAGTGTGATTCGCCTAGTCTAGAATTCTAGAAAATGCTTTCTGGTTGGCGCCGCTTTTCTTTGTTCACCCACATGGTGAACATAGCCAAATCAAATAGTCTTGTCTCGCCAGTCGAAATTCGAGTTGGAATAAAAAATGGATATACTTAACAAAGTATTCCAAGAAGTACTTCAAGAAATCAAATTCATCAAATTACAAATTTAATCTGGTCTAGGGGAATCATTTTGAAGGAAAACTGCAAAAGAAAAGATACCATGTTGAATAAAAAAAAAGCAATACAAACTGACAATGCCTAAAGCCATGCCTTTAAAATATTAACCAATACAAAAGTTAACCTTTGTCTCTAAATTTCTCTTTAACTTTGTCACCCTTGCCTTGCTTTTTAATGTTTACAATCATGAATAATGAATAATAAAGCTCTGCATCTTTCCTCCAGGGCGTTTGTGTACCTGAGTAACCTGCTGTACCCCGTGCCGCTGGTTCACAGAGTGGCCATCGTCAGTGAGAAGGGAGAGGTTAAGGGCTTCCTCAGAGTGGCTGTACAAGCCATCTCAGGTACAGAACATAACTGACATTTGGGATTGTTGCAAACATGTGAAATAGTAATACATTCACATACGTTATTAAAACATTTTATTTTTTTAGGTGTCATAAATCCAAATATAGGTCTGTTTTGCTTCCATTTTGACAGTCACCTGGAGAATAGAAATATTTCTGCTGCCTGGGGCTACCCTTTTGTTTATGTGTGTATCACTGTTTGGACGTTTAATGTTTGATGTTTGTGTTAATGTTTAAAGGCACATAAAAGAAACATTGCACTTGACTCCAAAGTCTTAATGTCACAAGTGCAGACTTGAATATATGCAGACACAAACAATAATCTACATGATTTAATTAAAGTGCACACTTTAAATAATATGATAAATCACCTGAATCACCTAAAGTATTGTTGGCATGTGAAGACAGGCACATCCCACACTGAACAGTTTGGTACCTGTATAATTGCCTTTAAGAATGAGTGGTTATCGTTTGTTCACATGAGTTTGGAAATAGAATGTAACATCTTAAATTTACGTATTTATCTTTCAACTCCTTTCATCTCTTTTGTATTAAGCCTTAAATAAATACCATGTCTCTCTGTCACTCCAGCTGATGAGGAGGCTCCAGACTATGGCTCTGGTGTGAGGCAGTCAGGGACTGCCAAGATCTCCTTTGAAGACCAACAATTTGAAAAGGTACTCACAATTCATCATGTCATGATAATCTGACACAGTTTTCAAGAGGTTTTGTATTGGGACTGAACTTTTGTGTTGACCCCATCAAATATGTTAAAAAGCACAATATTCCTCTTGGATCTGAATAGATGCAGCACTAAACCTATGTGTTTCTCTCTCTAGTTTCAGACGGAATCATGTACTGGAGGTGTTATGTCTCATTCCAATTCGTCCCAGGAGGAATTGCGCTTCGTGGAGGGAGAAGGACAGAACTCTGAGAACTCTGCTGATGAGGTCAACAACAACAACTGTGCAGGTGAGGGAGCCATTTTGAAAGTTTTAGTTGCATTCTAGCTAGTGGCTAGTATCCCCCGTGTGTTGATAAAAAAAATCTTCTCTGTCTGTACCTGTGAATTCCTACCTCTTTATATATTTTGTTCTCTTCCTGTGTCAACATGCAGCCACCCCAGAGGCACCAAACAGCCCATTGAAGGGTCTGGGTCTGGGTCTGGACCTGCCTCTGGACCTGTCACAGGAGAAGGTTCTACCCCACCTGAGTGTTGGCAGCACATTCACTTTCAGAGTCACCGTCCTGCAGGCCTCTAGCATCTCGGCGGAGTACGCTGACATCTTCTGCCAGTTCAAGTGAGTGAACACTTTTTTTTACGCCGTGGTTCCTCAGAGGCGAGCCATCTAGAAGAGGGTCTGTGTGTCCGGAGCTAATCTCACAGACCATTGGACTGATTAGCGCCAAATTTATTGTGCACGCTACCAGTAGGCCACAACACAATTTATTTTCTTTCTACAGTGTTTGAAATATAATGTGGGGCTCTGATATAATGCCCAAATTTGTAGTCACATTATATGCCATTGATAGGTCATAGACGACTGATATCACAGTCTGGCCACGTGAATTCTAAGATCCACATTGGAGTCACGGACCCCTAGATTCCTTAATTTCTTTATTTTTTTTATTTTTTACAGTCACATTTTTTTTCTTATAGTCTAATAGTTTTTTATAGTCTCATAGTTTCTCTGATCTCTCAAAATGTGCAAACTGGCTGATGGACATTTTAACCATGTTCTAGTTATCAGAAAACCATTAACTGAGTGTTATCACCATGGTATGTCTAAGACAAATGAAATACTAGATTAAAACAAAGCACAGAGAACTAACACTACTATGTAGAGGTAGAAGCATGATGGGCTACAGAAGTCTGAGATGATTAACGTTTGAGTTAAAATTGTCAAGCATACAGCATACAGCCTTCTCTCTACTGATAATATCACTGACATGTTTGGATATGACTGTAATGGCTTTACTTGTCTTAGTTTCATCCACCGCCATGATGAGGCTTTCTCCACTGAACCTTTGAAGAACACGGGCAGAGGTCCACCTCTCGGCTTCTACCACGTACAGAATGTAAGCACAGACAAATGCAGTCAAACATTTACTTTTAGTCCTGTCATCATGCAATCTCTTGTATTATATTACTATGTTTTTACCTATGCCTATATTGTTATTTTGAGGACTATAGAAGATATGGCTGTGATATAATAATGATAATAATCTAATAATTTGGGAAATCATCTGATAATGGTATTTGTTGTGTCATTCTTACCACAGCCGTTAAAATATGGTCTATAAACTGGTCCTTAGAGTGCAGTTGTTTTCAAAACAACCTTAATATGTTTCAGATCACTGTGGAGGTGACCAAGTCGTTTGTGGAGTATATCAAGACCCAGCCCATTGTCTTTGAGGTGTTTGGCCACTATCAGAAACAGCCTTTCCCACCACTCTGCAAGGACCTCATCAGGTGAGGACCACCCCATCTCCTCTCCAGCATATATAGTAACTGGTTACTCATTATGGCCAAAATAACGTTTATGAATATTTTACAATATTTTTGTTTTTGTCCTGTAGTCCGTTGAGGCCTTCCAGGAGACAGTTTCCCAGGGTAATGCCCTTGTCCAAGCCAGGTGAGCCACTGGTTACTTTTCACTCATCTGGAAGTGGATACTGTATATAATATTCTTGTTTTAATAATATTGATACATTTTATTCTTAAGTGTGTTTCCAGAAACCCAAAGACACCGTATTATTACTGTATATCATCATCATGTTCTGTTCTGTTTAACGCAAACTATGTCCTCATTTCTCGTACTGCTCCAGTGCCGGCCACCAAACTGAGCACCCAGACTCGATCCACAGCAGGACCAGGACCGTGTCACTCCAAATACGACCTGATGTCGTTCTTTGAGATCTGTGAGCTGGAGTCCAATGGAGAGTAAGTGGCAACTTCACCTCGGCCTTGTGGTGCAAGCTATACCATACATCATGGGACAGAGTTCACCACACATGGAGGACTATCTTTCTGCTGTAGTGAATACGTATACAAACTTTTTTCAGCATAACTGAAATGTAGATTAGATTTTTTTGTTAAACCTTTATTTAACCAGGTAGACCTCACTGAGATATGGAATCTCTTTTATGAGAGGGATCTGTCCAAGAGGGCAGCTCAATAAAACAAGCATATACAGAAAATACATTTTTTTTAAAAGCAAAGATAGGTTATTTAAAAAAAGGGCTGGCACAAATACTGAAACAACAACACTTTCATGTTCCTTTAAAGTCCTTTTTTGAGACAAAAGTATCATTCTGTAAGTGATCAGTTCTGATAGTCTTTCTGAAAGGTATTCCATCAAAAGGGGGCAGTGTATTTGAAAGTGTGGTGGAATCTCTAGCCCCAAGCAATGATGACAGACCAGTCTGCATGTTCCCTATTTATTCAGCAGAAGTATACTTTACAACATTCTAGGTTTAATCTAGCACGCGCAAGAGCAGCAGAAGATGCAGCTGCTCCCATGTAGTTCCTGTGGCAGACAGGGTTAAATGTATTCTTACCCTTCCAATCACCAGGTTCTCAATATGAGCATCCTGCCTACATCATCAGAATTCATGTTACAGTCATAATATGTCCAATCTGTATTCTCTATTTGAATCACAGACCTTTAGACACACGTGTCATTGGCTGGTCATTGTGACATGTCCAGATATCATATGTGTCATCATGTTTCATCATTCTTAATATAGCATTTCAAGCGAGACAGTTATAATAATAATAATAATTAATTGCCTTTTTATAGAGCTTTTCCAAGTGTTCAAAACGCTTTACAATGTCTGTAGTCTATTGACCAACAAACATATGTGTATGTGTTTACTCAAATACATACACACAATGTACAATATGAATCTTGCATATCACCGCATAGTATAGAAATTCCCTAACAAAAGCTTTTTTACCCAGCTCAGTACGAGCATGTGGAAGAGTCAAGGTAAAAACATAATGCGAGCGGAGGTTAGAATGTCCATGGTTTCTGGTAAGAGATGTACAAAGACATGATGTTAATATGTTAAGTATTAAGGTTAATAAAGTTTGTAATTTACATATCTCTAGCTACATCCCAGCTGTGGTGGACCACAGAGGTGGCATGCCCTGCCACGGACTCTTCCTCCTACATCAGGTAATGTCCCACCTCGCCACATTTATTTTTTTACACCATGGTCTTGTCACCTTCCAGAAAATCATTAAATACCTATGTAAATGGAGCACGATTATTGTAAAAATATGATGAGGAGACATTGTGGCCAACATAAGCAACTACTTAAGCTCAGCAAAACAAAAAAACATATTTTCAAACGGAAATATATGTAGCTTTTTGCTTTTGCATTATTTTATATATATATATTTTTTTAAATTAATTTCCTGCCTTCTCTTCATTCCATAGGGTATTCAGAGGAGGATAACCGTTACCATAGCGCACGAAACAGGAAATGATGTAGAGTGGAAGGAGGTGAAGGAGCTGGTTGTGGGTGAGTACTGGGGAATCTCCAACCGGCTTGTGGGTATTAAGTGGTTAATATTGAAGAGGTACTGTGAAGAATGAAATACACTCTCTTTACAAAGTCTACAGACTCTCTTGTCAAATGTTATTATTTTTTGGTTCTTTTCATCGTGTTGTTTGTTACCGTGTAACATTTCACCTGTTTGACTTCAGGGCGTATCCGGAACACTCCGGAGGCTGATGAGACCATCATCGACCCCAACATTCTGTCTCTCAACATTCTGTCTTCAGGATACGTCTGGCCCAAACATGACGACAAGTATGTGCTGTTAACACACCAGATTGTAATAACACTGTAATGTTGTACTTAATACTTTATACACTATATTTTCATTTGCAGGATTACAGTTGCATTTGTTTAAATTGTTTGGTAATTTAACTAGAGATATAGCTGTCAGATCAGTGATAGTCTAACAATAGCATTTTAAACTGTCCACCTACCATAATTGTCCAAGATTTTAATTGTTAAGTATATCAATGTCATGCCTCATTTGAACTAATTGAACTATTTACAGTCAAGAATTTCTAACTTTTGGTGTCTTTATCTTTATCCTTATTCCAATGACAGTGTCTCACTGGGAGTTGATCATAGGTATTCTGATCATTACTTTTCATCTTTTCTTTGTGTTCATGAGCACTTTTACTTACTTACTTTTTATGAATGTGGACAGACTGATCAAATTCCCTTTGAACCTCCCCTCTCAGGACTTTCTACCGCTTTGAGGCAGCATGGGACAGCTCCATGCACAACTCCCTCCTCCTCAACAGAGTCACTCCCTATGGGGAGAAGATCTACATCACCCTCTCTGCTTACCTTGAGGTACAATCATTACAGTTAACTGTTAATTATCACAGATGCTGACTACACTTCTACTTTGTATTATAACAAGCTTTGTAGTACCAATACATTATCAGATAAGTACCTTTAACCAATTAAGCCTATTTTATACTTCATCCTTCAATGTGCCATGTGTGGGAAAATAGCCAATCTACAAGCTCACAGCTTGTAGATCGGCTGTTTCTGAAAATGTTTGCCTAAAATTACATTGTTGAAATTGGTTAAAAAAAACCTTACACATCTGGACAGTGTAAACACCTCTGGTGCACATACAATGTTCTTCTCATTTAAACCTCTGTTGCTGTTATTCAGATGGAGAACTGCACACAGCCGACAGTGATCACCAAAGACTTCTGTATGGTGTTCTACTCCCGAGACGCTAAGCTACCAGCCTCTCGCTCCATCAGGAACCTGTTTAGCACAGGCTGCCTCAGGCCCTCTGAGAGGTAAACATAAGTGTGTGTTAAAGGGGCATTTCACCTATAGAGCACCGAAGTCTGACATCACTGCTGCTAGAGGGCACTATATCCCCCTGGGTTACGCATTATTTTCCCCATAGAAATTCCCCATAGAGAAATCTTAGATTGCGTCATATAAGAACTGTGTTCCAAAAATAAACAAATCACTCTGCGATTCAACTGGCATCAACTGGCTTTGAAAAAGTACCCAGTTATCCAAAGAGTAAGAAAATAAAAACAAATTCTCCAAACACAGACGTTATCAAATGTAACCTAATATCATATATGACACAGAGTCACATACCTGACAGAATCGCTGGGGTGATTTGTTTATTTTTGTTCTTATATGACGCAATCTAAGATTCCTCTATGGGGAATTTATATGGGGAAAACAATCCTTGACGTCAGGACTTCGGTACTCTATACGTAATGTGTACTGATTGTTCTTGTCAGCCTTCCATGTAATTTATCAGCAGGAATTTGCCAAATATTCTTTCTCGATTTTCTCTGTTTGGATTAAAATGTGCACAAAAGCTGTATTAGCTTGTTTACTGTAATAAATATAGAGAATAACAGAGTAATCTGTATTTTGCAAACTATATACCTCTATCCGGCTATAGTGCATGCAAATGTTTCATTATTTTTATTTCATTGAGCTGTGACTGTCACTACATGGAATTAGTGTCACTCTGGGCGGATACATTCTCAATATTTCTCAAACCATTTCCATGAAATTTACTGCTTGTAAATTTTACTTTACAAATTAAACTTACTAAAGCAGAAAGTCACTTTTTGTCTCTCTTGCTCTCTCAGTAACCGTGTCACGGGAGTGTACGAAGTCAGTCTCTGCCATGTGGCAGACAATGGGAGCCCAGGTAAGAACATTTTTAAATTTTAACGACCAAATTTTCAACAGAATATGTTCCTTTAAAGTACTCAGTAAAATGTGTGTTCATTTATCTCAGAGTTGAATGAACACTCGTTTATGGATTTGACATTTACTATTGCATCCTCTCTTCCTCCCAGGTATGCAGCGGCGTCGCAGACGCGTCCTGGACACCTCAGTGGCGTACGTCCGAGGAGAGGAGAACCTGGCTGGATGGAGGCCTCGCAGCGACAGTCTCATCCTGGACCACCAATGGGAGCTGGAGAAACTCAGTCTGCTGCAGGAGGTGAGCTCTCTGATTGGTTAGAGAGAGAGTCACGTTGTAGGATGTGTGATAATGCAACAGTGGAATCTTCACTAAGTAAACTGAGTTCCTCGGAGGGGGATGATGAGAGAGCGCCCTAAAACAGTGGTTCTCAATGTGTGGTCCGGGGACCCCACGTGGTCCCCAAGGGGGTTCTGGGGGGGCCCTAGCTAAATGATTGATAGTTAGGAACCAAATTGACCCTTAAAGGCTTGTAACAAATACAGTATGACGTATATAGCGGCGTATATAGCGGTGCTATTTATGAGTTATTAATTTCATCATGCATCTCGGTAGCCAATCACAGCACGTCCTGCGAAGTGACGTGCTTAAATTTTTTACATTATTATTAATTTCATCATGCGTCTCGCTAGCCAATCACAGCGCGTCTGCGAAGTTTGAAGTTAATTTCATCATGTGTCTCGCTAGCCAATCACGGCACGTCCTGTAGAGCTTAGCCTATGGGCGTGTTTTCCACAGCATGGCGTCACAGCGAAAGACACATTTTCGTGACGGAAAGAAAAACTTTCACCACGGATGGGTCCTAAACCCTCTTATAGGAGCGGTTACACCGCTCAAAAATCCTATCAAATGGGGGTCTGTGGCCAAATGCATATCAAACTGGGGGTCCTTGAAAATAAAAAGGTTGAGAATCACTGGTCTAAACAATTCTCACTCTTCTGTGTGTGTGTGTGTGTGTGTGTGTGTGTGTGTGTGTGTGTGTGTGTGTGTGTGTGTGTGTGTGTGTGTGTGCGTGTGCGTGCGTGTCCTCAGGTGGAGAAGACCAGGCATTACTTGCTGCTGAGAGAGAAGCTGGAGGCGACCCTGCAGGCGGGGCAGGATGCTCTCTATAAGAGCACTGACATCAGTGAGTTTGCCAGGAGCCCTGTCCTCAGCCACAGCCCCGGAGGCAGCCCCGCCCTCGACAGCCCCAACCTGAGGCAGAGGGAGCTGGCTGCCAAGGTGACTACTGCTCAACACTGGGCCTCTTAATTTACTGGATTCTGTTTTCTATTTTTCTGTTTTGTTTTATCAGCCAGTGCACAGTCAAATCTAAATTAATTTCACACTCAGAGACCATACCAATGTTGATACGTGTCCTTGTTTATTCACAGTTTTGACTATATTGTTCATTTATATAGAGTATTTCCCCATACTGTACATTTTCTTCAAAGTCATTCAAATGTTACTGAACATCCCTAAATATTTGAGTCAATGTTGGCTAAACATCGTTGCGTCATTTGAAAGGACATTTGAATTTAGTTTCGTAAATCTACCTTTTTCCCATGAACTATTTTCAACTACATTAGACTTCTGTACACAAAATAACAACGACACAATGATAACATCACTTTGACAACGAAAAATCGGTACAATAATATTTAGTGTATTACGTATCTCCATACATTTAAGTCTACTCTCTGTAGGTTTTCAAACTGAATTAAATCCAATGTCGTCCTCAGAAATCAACATAACCACAGTACAGTATGCTTTGAAAAATGGTCAGCAGTAATGTCAGGTATTCCATGAGTCACTGTCCATGGGCTAAACATGACAGACCGGTATGGATTTTACTGTGTACCTTGTATAGGCTCAGTGTATACTCTGCAGTAGTTATACTGCATAACATAATACTATTTACATTTTAGAGTAGACCATAGAACATACATAATTATGCCACCGATTATTCGAATTTTCGAATATTCGTTACAGTCTCCATAATCGAATATGATTTTTAAAATTCGATTTTAATTATATATATATATATATATATATTTTTTTTTTTTTTTTTTTTTTGTTATGCCTTAGTTTCAATCAAAATATATGCTAATACTAATAATAGTAATATTATAGTCTTAATAATTGTAAATGGCCACAGTTTGTTTTACTGTAAAGTGGAGGAAGCCAGCTGCGCTGTCTGTGCAGACTCAGAGTGCTGCTGCAGCCACACACTCAGGGCCGGATTGGCCGTCGGAAGGACCGGGACTATTCCCGGTGGCCTGCATCCTAAAAAAAAAAAAAAAAAAAAAGGTTTTTTTATTTTTTATTTTTTTTTTATCATGGGGGGGGGGGGGGTTACGGTGCCGTCGAATAATCGAATAATATTCGCCAGGGCTGTCGAATATTCGAATTGGCTCAAGGTCAGATTGTGGCATCCCTATACATAATATACCGTAAAGTCCTAAGTGCTCATTTATGCATTTGTAACTCTGATAATGTATAAATGTTTCAGTGGTGTAAAGTAACTAAGTACATGTACTCAAGTACTTTACTTAAGTATAATTTTGAGGTATTTTTTTATTTCCAATTTTCAGTACTTTTACTTCTACTCCACTACTAAATATTATACTTAGTATTAAATTTAGTTACTAGTTACTTTTTAAATTTTGATTATTATTACAAAACATACATTAACCACTTCAGCCCTCACATTTTGGCCATTTGAAAATAGCTGATATACAAGCTCACAATGCGTCGCATCGAGCTTGTGGATCTGCTATTTTCAAAAGATTTGTATACATTTGAAAACTTGTGAAATGGAACCTTCTGCATAATGAGTGCTTTTACTTTTGGTACTTTAAGTACATTTTGATGTCAATACTTTTGTGGGTTCTGGGCTTTTACTTGTACCAGAGTATTTATACATTGCAGTATTGATACTTTTACTTAATTATTAGTACTCACTCAAAATATGAGTACAGAGTAAAAAAATGATTGTCTGTGTGTGTGTGTGTGTGTGTGTGTGTGTGTGTGTGTGTGTGTGTGTGTGTGTGTGTGTGTGTGTGTGTGTGTGTGTGTGTGTGTGTGTGTGTGTGTGTGTGTGTGTGTGTGTGTGTCTGTGTGTGTGTGTGTGTGTGTGTGTGTGTGTGTGTGTGTGTGTGTCCTGCTGCTGCAGTGTCTCCGCCTGCTGATGCACACGTTCAACAGGGAGTACAGCCAGGTGAGCAGCAGTGCCAGTGAGAGCAAGGTGAGCCCCAGCTTAGGTCCTCTAACCCCCCCGCCCCGCCCTGCCCTGCCCCGCCCCGCCCAGACTAGATCAGTGCTTCTCAAACTGTTTCATTTCAAGGACTCCCAGGGCCCTATCTTGCCGTACCCCTTATCCCTAAACATTTTCGCCATTTTTCATTTTAAAGTAGTTAAAATAGCCGATCTATAAGCTCACAACGTGTCGATCTAGATCAGCTGGTTTTTTAAATGTTTTTCAAAATAGCAAAATATGGCTAATAAGTTTAGGGATAAGGGGTAAGGCGGCGCGCAAGGGAGGGCCTCCAGTATGGTGTGCATTCACGCACCCCAATAACTCAGAGTTACAGACCTGTAATAGGTTCCTATCAACAATTTAGCTGGGGACCCCATGGAACCCCCCTCGAGGATGCCTGAGGGTCCCCGAGCCCCACTTTGAGAACCACTGGACTAGATAACACCCCCCGCTGTCCTAGTCTCAGACCCACTCTCTCCCATCCACACAGTCAAATCTGGAGTGTTAATTTAACCCCCAAATTGTAAAACTGGACCTGTAAGGGTGAATTAGCTCTCCAGATTTTACAGTGAAGCTCCTCGAAACCTTTCCACTTCCTGTTTCTTGACATTGTCCTGTTTTGTTATTCTTTGCTCATTCATTCATTAGTATCTGTATCTATTCCCTCCCTTTTCATCCACTACTCTATTTCCATCATGTTCTCTTTGTATAAGAGTATAACCCTATCATCCGTCTATCCTAATATCTGTTTACCAGACCTACGTAAATAATAATAATAATAAATTTTATTTGTATTGCACTCTTCCTTCACAAGGAATATCAGAGTGCGAGTTAACACAATAATCAAACAAGTCATGACTGAGAATTAAAGGTAGGGTAAGTGATTTTCTTTGGTTAAAATAAGTGTTAAATAGCTCTATATTCTGATAGTACTCATTGCTATAGAGTGTTTGTTCAGTAAAAGGAGTCTCCTTGTCTCTCCAGCTCTTTATAAAACAGAAAATGCATTTTCGTTTCAGTTTCAGTTTCATTTCCAATTTTATCCAATCAGGATAGAGAACTCAATCAGGATATAGATTAAACAAGTGAAATTGGAAGTGATGACACTAAGAAATGAGCATGCAAAATTGGAACTGGAACACTTTAAAAATGAAGCTTAAAAATGGGTACTTTCTCCTGATTGGCTGAGATTTTGACACCTACCGGAAAATGTATTTTCTGTTTATTAAAGAGCTGGAGAGACGGGGAGACTCCTGTTACTGAACAAACACTCTATAGCAATGATTACTATTACTAGAATATAGTGCTTTAACCTTTTAACAAATACTTTTTGTTAAACCAAAAAATATCACTTACCCTACCTTTAACTTTACTTAATTTCTCTCTCCAAACAAATAATTAAATACCGGTAGTATTTTAGAGGAAACTCACATTTGTTCATCGTACCACTTTATTTTGTCTTTAGAAAATAATCTTGTTCCGCCCCAACATGTTTCCTTTCACCCTGTTCTATAACTCAATTATTCGATGCCTTCCCCACTCTCCCCTTGTTAGAAAAAGGCAGGCTTGTGTGTTCCTAATGTTAACTCCTGCATGTCTGTTAACGTGTTAACAAGCAAGGGGCTCTTTGAAAGGCTCATACTGGTATGAGGATGGCCTTCAGTACATGCCCAGCCTATTACAAATTGTCTGATTAAAGCATTTTCTCAAAGCATGTGTATGTTTGTATGTGTTTACTGTAATTGTTCTTGTGTCTTGTTCTGTCTGTATTTCTCTCTGTTTTGTCTTGTGTTTGTCTTCCTGCACATTTTGTGTGCACTGTGTGTGTGTGTGTGTGTGTGTGTGTGTGTGTGTGTGTGTGTGTGTGTGTGTGTGTGTGTGTGTGTGTGTGTGTGTGTGTGTGTGTGTGTGTGTGTGTGTGTGTGTGTGTGTGTGTGTGTGTTTCAGCTATCTGAAATGTCTGCATCGTTGATGTCATCCTCTTCTGGACTGAGCACGCTCACCCCATCATCAACCTGCCCCTCATTGGTGGAGGGACACTATGACATTAGGTATGATGACAGCTTAAAGACATAATATCACAATAACAAGCTTTTTAATCTCTAATTAACCACATGAACCCTAATGTCCCTATTCTGGGTATGTCATAGCAGGAGAACATTCACCAAAATTGGGTGGAACTTTAGCTGATCTACACGCTCACAGCACGTCGCAGTGCAACTTATTGTGAGCTTGTAGATCGGCTATTTTCGGCAACGATGTTTAATGTAGAGGTGGAAAAAAGGATGCCTGGGGCTCACCTTGCTGTCACTGGCACTGCTGCTCACCTGTTATGATATAGACCTGTGATTTTGTGAATTTTATTACATTATATTTACCCGTATCCAACATTTTACAGTAATTACGGTATGTAAAATGACGTGCAAATACATTTTGGACACTTATATGTCACAATCCTGCATGTTTTTGTTTTTTGTTTTAAATCATATTATGCAATTATTTTTGTCTTCTGTAGACACACTGAGCCAAATTCAGGGGCTTCCACACCAGATCTGGACCCCTACAGCCCAGTGGACAGGAAGAAGGCCTTCAGAGGATGTACCTTTGTTCCAGACATCCAGGAGATTCGTGTCAGGTTAGAGACTTAAACATAGTTATTTTATTAATCAGGTAAACATTTTGATCTGATCAAATCTAAATGGTACATCTTTGTGATGTGTATTGTGCTATATTATTGTCTTAGGAGTTTCTGTAAAATCTTTTCCTTGAATATTTCGGACTATTTAAGACACATAGTACACATATTAGGTGAATGGTTCCAAATAATATTTGGTGCCATTGAGATATATGTGGAACCAAAAAGATCTCATTACATCCAAGCACCAAGGTCTCTCTAAGGGGCATTTATACCAGTTTTACATTCAAAGCCCTCTATGCTGAGCAGCTGCTGGACACTGTCTCCGCTGACCAAATGTTCCCCTGTCAAATGTTACCTTTTCTGACATGCAGCCCCATTGTGTCGAAGAAGGGTTATCTGCACTTCCTAGAGCCCCACACCAGCGGTTGGGTGAAGCGTTATGTGGTGGTGCGCCGGCCATACGTCTACCTGTACCGCAGTGAGAGGGACACTGTGGAGAGAGCTGTCATCAACCTGTCATCTGCACAGGTGGAATATAGCGAGGATAAACAGACCTTACTCCGGGTAAGGCTTACTTTTAAGTCGAAGATACTGAGGAGATGAGATGACATGGCATGAAATGACATGAGTTTACGTGACTTGACAGGACATAATATGACATGACATGACATGACATGACATGACATGTAAAGAGTCCTTGGGTTTCATGAAAGGTGCTATATAGATTTATGTTATTATTATTATCATCATTATCATCATCATTATTATCATTATTATTGTTATGAGATCACATTAAATGAGATGGGATAAATCTTATTCATCCTTGAGGTTAAATGGGAATAAACACAATACTCAAATCTCACACATCGATCATATCTGAGATGTCACTACTGTGGATACACTGATTTGGACCAAACAAAGTGACTTGTCAATTCCCCCTGTGTCTCCAGACTCCCAACACGTTTGCAGTGTGCACCGAGCACCGTGGGATATTGCTCCAGGCCATCAACGACAAAGAGATGCATGATTGGCTGTATGCTTTTAACCCTCTGCTGGCTGGCACCATCAGGTGAGTGGTAGAGGCGTTCTACTCTTTGACACTCTTCCTTTGATGACAAGTATCTCACAACTTCTGCTGGGTTGCTGACGTGTCCAATAACAGGTCCAGGTTTTCGAGATCTTATTTGTGTACATTTAAGAAGACGGTGTCTTTATTGCAGTGGAGTTGCTATTTAGTAAACAAGACATTTGTATTTGTTAAGACATTTGTTCCTTCAGACTCTCTAATGGCACTTTTCGACTATGAATGGTAACCCAGAAGCTTCCATAACCTGAAACTTTCCAGAACCTGTGAAGTTCTGTGATGTTTTTTTGTTTTATAATTATAGCCAGAACCACCGTCATAAAAAAAGAGATCTTCTGTTTTCGCTATTTTAGAAGTTGGTTCCATGAACTTGCGGTTAGTACTACCTCCTGAGCAGGGTCCAAATTAGGTTCTGAGAATCGTATCTGAAACCGAGCCATAGCGTATGGAAACAAATCCAGAACCTGTGACATATATTTCGCCGGTCACGGCACAACATCACTTAGTTCATGTAGTCGAAAAGAGATCATTTGTTCCTGTCTTCTTTTTTTCCCATCCCGGCTCTCCTCTCTTTAGGTCAAAACTGTCCAGGAGAAAGTCGGCCCAGTCGACCCAGAGGATGTGAGAAGTGAAGCTGCCTGGTGGAAACAAGCTTAATCTAAATCTATGCTCAGCCCACCCTCCCGCTCTAATGTACATAAACCATATAAACCAACCTTATACATAGTCCATATAAAACAAACTCCTGTACAATGACCCTCCCCTGTCCTACACAACGGTACATTGCTCACCCTGAGAACTCCCTGACCATCTTCCCTCATTTTTGCAGTCTCTTTCAATAGATCCCCCGCGCCCCAAAAACCCTGCATGGTGTTTGTCCTCCTGATGCATAGAAGAACCAGACCAGACTAACGAAATGACCCATAGTCCTATTTAGGAGCTTATCTCTACAGGGCATTGCGACTAGTACACTAGGACACTGTCATTACCTAGGCAAACAGGTGTCTATAGAAAGATAGAAGAGATAGGCAGATCTTTACGTTGTTTTACTTATCTAAATAACGGTGTCATGCTCAATCCCTCTGTCATGCATCTTCGTACACCCTATACATCACCCCTGTCGTCAACCTTGCATTGTATTTCTCCTTAGACACAGTCAAATGAGGGCTGAACATAATAGTGAGACAGTAATATCTGTTTTGTGGTCTTTGTCATGCCAGTTGTTTCTCTGTGTCCGTGTGTATGTTGAGTGCAGGGACATTGGCACTTCTTACATCAGGCTCATTCTTCTACTGTAAACAGCATTTACATTACCTCAGTATGGAACGGCTTCTACGCCATAAAGTAGTACTGCACGTCACTGTTCTAGTAACAGAGGCTTCACATAAGCATACAGAGGAACAGGTTATTGCTGCAAGCTATGGCCAGTAAGGCAATAAGAGGGATTTGATTCAACAAAAGGGGAAGATTTTCAATTGCAATGTGTATATTTTCTTTTCTTTTAGTCTGTTTTTAAGTGAGTAAACTAAAGCAAATTTCCCCACTGCCCGTGAAGCTGCCCTTCGCTTGTTGTTGAGCGGTTGTGTAATAATTTTATGTACAGTTTTTATTTATTGCTCCTAATTGACATTTTCTGTACTGTATTTCGTTCATGATGGGACAACTGACCACCATTTTTTGCATTGCACTTTAAAATCTTGAGTTAATGTTTCGTATCATTTGCTCTGTTGTTTTAACCAAAGCATCTTGTCTGAAACGTTCCAAAACTTTCCACTCGGACGATGTTCCCATAGTTGTTTTTTGTTTCATTTTTTTTCTCTTTTATTAACAGATCTTTATTGACAGATTTTCTTACAAAGTTATGCTCACCCGTGGCAACTTCAAATCTGTTCTATATTTTAAATAAGACTATTATAGACAGTTAGATTTATTTTTAGATATCATTTGTTTTATGCTATCCTAGCCACTAGAGTACTGTACAATGCCAGGTTTGATGTTGAATGGCCCTTTGCTCTTTTAACAGCTAAATGAAACGGGAAGTAGCGAAGTAGCTGAGATCTTGTATTTTATTGTGACGTTCGGTATGTGGACCAAGGACCGACACAGTAAAATCCTCAGTTTTAATTTACCCCTTTTACGGGTGCATTTGGTTACATTTGTACACTCTCGGAGTTAAATTAACAGTGAGGATTTTGCTGTGTGAACCCTGATGATACCAGAAGTTCAGAACAGTTAGGTTATTATGTTTGTGTGCAAGTGCATTATCCATGCACCAGGTAGTGCCTCCCATTGTTTACCTCTTGTTCTTTCGTTTTCATCCTTTCTTGTCCCTCCTGCACCTCATATCATTCTGTTCATTGATAAGCCCAACATTAGCTTAACATTAACAGTGTATTCTGAGCAAGCTTTTATCTACTGTCTGTTAGATATTATGGATCTTTTTCTATTGTTGATCTAAGGCAGTGACTGAATATAATGTCATATAGAACATACAGTAGCAGTAGCCCTGTAACAATACATACAGTACATAGCACTGTATATCTTCAAAGTCATTTACTGTAAATGTTGCATTTAAAAAACCTGCTGAGCTTTTGTACTGTATCCAAATATTTTACAGCCTGGTGCTTGTATCAGAAACCAATACAGTATGATTATCTTGATGTTATTACACATTTTACATCCAGGGATTAGTTCCTAGTTGCTTTCATGTGTCTCTGGTCCTACATCATACTAAGGTGACCCCAAATGTCTGTTTGCAAAATGGACATCACCATCAGAAATCTCCAGGTGATTTAAATTGATAAATGTGTAACTTGTCAAAGCTAGAATGATCTTGAGATCATCATAATCTTGTCAGTACTCTATATTGTCTTATAACACTCCATATTGAGTCTGAACCAAAGCCATGGTCTGCCAGCCATTTGGTCTTTGTCTTGCTGTTTTCTGACTTAACTAAAGGACAAAACGTATTAAGTACCCTGTATGCCTCAGGCCAGCCAACCTGTTGTGCATCACCACTTAATACTCAGAAAATACAAGCAAGATCTGACTCGCATGATGTTACTGGACGAGATAAACAGACTAATTCAAACCACCTTGTATTGTAGTTCTGTATGACTTCTTTTAGTTCACAATTGCACCACCTTGTGGATTACTTTTTCTTGGCAGCAAATTGGTGTATTAAGTGTGATTTTCATGGAAGGCCTAAATCAATTTACTTTACCTTCTGAATCATGTTTTGGGTCATCTTTGTATTGGACATAGAGATTTGTTTTGTCTCTTTGTTTTTCCTAGAATGCCAATAGATGTTTATGTTGCCTGCTGGAACAGTGGACGTACAGTAGAAAGCTTTATTTATCAAATCACGTGGGAAATGGATTTATGGGTTTCCAATGTAGAATGAAATGAGTAATCATGCACGAATCATCATATTTATTATGATTTTATTGTTAAGAATGTATGGATATGGAATTAAATTCACCATGCCCCGCTTGATGGCAGAAGACAGTTTTGTATCGAAATTGTGCTCTTGTCACCTTATCAATCAGTCCTCCACTACTGCATCGAATTACATCTGATCTTATCCTATAAATATGATTTCAAGTCTAAATTATGTTACCTAAAATAAAACAAAAGCAAATCGGTGACACCTCAAGGCAGTTTCTAAGTTTTCAAGCTGCTTGATACAATGTGTAAAGAAGATAAAATTATACGTTGTTACTTTATGGATTTGGCTGCTTATTTAAGTGGCATAGTTCTGGATCTAAGCATGCAGATCCTTTATCTTCCTCTCTGCTCTCTTTGCCTCTGTCCCTTGCCTTACTGCTTGCTAATGATGCCAGCTTCCCCTCCTCTCCTAAGTGCTGCTTGTAAACTATTGCTACCCATGACCCTTGTATCAACTAACTGGATACCTTCTTGGTTCTTGTCATGTATATAAAACCAGACTGCTGTGTTGGATCCTATCACACACAGATCATATTAACTCTCTTTAGCGCTCCTCCACTTTATACCATGATGAGTAAGAATTTAAAAAAATCAGACCCGGTGCTTTGTTAAGTGTCCTCTCAGAAGCAGCGTTAGTGCTAACACGGGGTAAAGTTTTGCACTTTTGATGTCAAATGCGGGAGCAAGACAGTGAACAAAAAGGACTTGGTAAATGATCCTGGGTCAGCACTCCTGTTCTCTGAGCTGCTTGATAAGGACCGGGTCACATGAAGTCTGATGATGAAGTCTTAATCTCAGTGCTCACGTTTATCTTTGAGTGTTCTGGAGTTTCTGCTGGTGTCTTCTTATGTCTGTGGACACGTAATAAAAGTTGTTGAGAAAAAAAATGAAATAAATAAAATAAATGTTGGAACTCATTGTCTTGTGTATGTTTGGATTTTATTGTTGGATTAAGTCATTCTTTATTTCTGTTCATTTCGCATTGACATGACAGTTGATGGCTTGGTTGTTATGGCCATATTAGCCTATGACCTTGTATGACACAATCTCTGGTTCTTGGTAATGCTTGGTAGTGGTTTTAAAGTTCAAGTTTGGCTGAGTTCACAGGGAACGCTTTCACTGTTCGAAACAGACTGGCTTTTGAATAAACAGCACTTCTCTCATAATTCACCTGATGGGAGAGAAAAAACAAAACAATTGAAAAATGTTGACCCAGCCTATCTATAACCTCTTTTTTGGCCTGTAAGAGCAAGCATTTCCATGCAAGATGATAAACTAATTAATCTTTGACTATAAAATTATGCCTCAGTTGCATAACATTGTGCAAATATGGCTCAGTTGCATAACACTTTGTGCAGTACTTTCACTTTCAGGACATTGTGTACATACGTATGTATGCATATGTCTGAGTGTGTGTGTGTGTGTGTGTGTGTGTGCGCGCGCAAGTGATTGGTTGCTGCGGTTGTGAGCTTCTCTATTATTGATAAAGCACTCACAATGTACTCAACCCAGCAGGAGCCGTTACACTAATCTGCTTATAAGAGAGGCATACTGTTACAAATACAAATACAAATACAAATGAGCTTTATGGAGTGAGGGGCACAGAGGAGGTTCCTGCAGACAAGTCAGGGGTTTAAGGGTGTCTTTGTGATTGTGTTGTCTGGTGAGATACTGTACTGTAGGTCAGCTGTATGTGTGAGGCATTATGAATATTTTACTGCGCATTAAATGCGTGTCTGTGACTCTGTGCATGTCTGTCTAGGTTCCTCTGACTGTAGCTGCCCCCTCTCTGTCTTTCGTTCTCATTTTTCCTCTCATTATTTGTTTCATGGGTTACTCTGGCGGACCTACCCTTTCCCCACACTACTGTATATCACTGATAACTATCAGTGACATCAGGTCTAACTAACTATCAGGTCTCTCTTGAGTATGAGACCTCAGGTGTCAATGAGATTACATGTTTAGAATGTAAAACACACACACACACACACACACACACACACACACACACACACACACACACACACACACACACACACACACACACACACACACTATGAAATTGTATCTAGGATCCAAATATTGATTTCCATTTGGTCTGATTTGGTGCACAGCGTCTCTGCCAAGGCAAATCTCTGTGCCACAGCAGTCCCTTGATGATGGACATTGCAAAAGTAGTCAGACAACCATGCATTGAGTATTACTGTCCTTTTTAAAAATACGGTATGTAATACTATGCAAGCACACACTCACAAGGCCATGCATGTCAGTATGCGCATATATAGGTAAGCAAATGCACCCATGTACACGCACGCACACACGCATAATTGTACATTGCATGCACTCCCAATGCCCACCAGACTGTCCATTTACATACTGTACAGTACGTAACCTTACTGTAGGTCTATATTTCCGGTTAGTGGCCATCCTATCCTTCTTGTTAATTATGCATACTAAGAAGGACCCCCATCTGAGGCTTGGGTCCATGTGTTGCTGTTCCTTCGTCTTGGTATGTATTTGCTGAGGGGTGAAGAGGGCGAAAAACTAACTTATGGACTGACTTGGGATTTTCTTCTATCTTCTCATCATTCAACCAGTCTTACGTTTGACATCTGGCAGCTTCAGGATCGGATTGTAAGTGATATTGTATTATTTTCTGATGAGAATAGATTGGCTGGAATGGATGAATATACAATTTGGAATATGGAAAATGGGGGGGAAAAGGTTTATCCTACATATATTAGTAATGAGATAAGATGAGATGAGATGAAATATACTTTATTAATCCCTGAAGGGAAATTGAGGCGTTACAGCAGCATAATGTAATCTACAAGTCAAACAAAAACACATCAGAAATTCCTGCAAATCAACAAATCAACTCTGAATTGTAGTTGGTCAATACAGTAGAATAGATTCTCCTAATGTATGATGTATGATGTGTGTGTGTGTGTGTGTGTGTGTGTGTGTGTGTGTGTGTGTGTGTGTGTGTGTGTGTGTGTGTGTGTGTGTGTGTGTGTGTGTGTGTGTGTGTGTGTGTGTGTGTGTGTGTGTGTGCGTGTGCGTGTGTGTGTGCACTCGTGTGTATGCACTCGTGTGTGTGTGTGTGTGTGTGTGTGTGTGTGTGTGTGTGTGTGTGTGTGTGTGTGTATACTGTATAAATGTGTGTGTGTGTGTGTGTGTGTGTGTGTGTGTGTGTGTGTGTGTGTGTGTGTGTGTGTGTGTGCGCGTGTGTGTGCATGTGTGTGTAAAACAATGTAAATAAGCTATCTAAGACGTTCAAACTTCTATTCTAACCTTATTCGATTCAAAACTAAAGCTACAGTACAGGTCTCAAATTGGTGAAACCCAATGTTCACCTAATTGAGTGGCACAGCTTAGCATAATTGCTCAATTATGCCCATTGTTCTGCAACGTTTAGGCTTAAGCTATTGAATGGCATTGGGCTTGTTAAGAAATCCTGAATCAGGAAGGTTACCCGACTCAGGATATCACATCTCTTTGCTCTAACACACCATACACTTTCTCCTGCACTCCACAGGGGGTACGCTACAAGCTCCTGTTTCACTTATTCCTACCTGTCTTATATGCTGTGACTGGTGTTCTGTACATTGAACACGTGTGTTTATGTGTCATCACAGGAGACTCTTAGAAGATTACTTTGGGGCCTCTTATTGACCCACAAGTGATATTCTGTGTCATATTTCTCTCCAGGTGGAATAGGCTTGCTATATTCGCCCTGCTAATCCTGTTTCCTTTCACGCTCTCAAAACAGGCATAGCATGAATAAGTGATTGAGCAAATTAACAAATAATTTAATGATTCAAACATTAATGAATCAATGAATCGACCAACCAACCAACCAGCCAACCAATGTATTAATCTACCAATCTATCAAGAAAAAAAAATACACCGTAACATTCACCATTAAACTTTTATCCTCATATATTTTCTCTTCTTTTAGGCTGTGTTGTACTTTCGTCAAAAACGAATTGAACATTAAATAAGTAAAATTTAAAATCAAAACAAAGTAGATAAAAAAATCACACCCAGTGTGAAGTGGGCGGTGTGGTCACAGTGGTCATCACAGTGATGGAAGTTCACTTAAAGAAAAGTAATATTGTGGACCAACACCCCTAACTTAAAAAAAGGTTTTTAAAGTGCATAGTCCTATTTATAGGGCTATGCACAATTGTCATGTTTCCCTAGCCAATCACAGTCCTGAATAGACTGTGATTGGCCAATCACGGTGCAGGGTTAGGGGGGTACACTGGTGGCCAATCACAGCGCAGGATTTGGGGTGCAAATATCCAAACCTCACATAGAGGGGCGGTTTCACCGCCCAAAAACAATGAGGGATGACACAGCTACAGTATCGTATATATAATAACCCTGTAGAGATTGCAGTTCACACGACGGTACCAGTGACCTACTGTACTCTACCTTATTACAGTAGGTACCAGTGATTGTACCATGTGTGTTGCTTTCAGGGTGTCCCGAGAGAGGAGCTGACTGTCCAGTAGGTGGGAGACATTAGGCAGTGATCCAGTGATCCAGCACAGCCAGCATGGAGAACAGTAAGGTGACCGCCATCAATACAGGGAATAACCCTGCAGGAAACTGTTTGAACTGTTTTACCTGAAATACTAACATTTCTAAAATTATCAATGGGATTTTATCCTGTCTAAATAAGTTAAAATCTTTCATTAAACAGAATAAAGGTTCTGACTTAGAGTTTCCAAACAAATAGACATAAAATGCATATAATTTTGTGACTGTAGCTACATAATCATTAGGCTCTCCTCACTCCCGTTATATGTATGTGTGTATATGTCACCAGCAGCCAGTGAAGGAAGTGCCGCCCTTCCCTCGGGATCCCACCCCGCCCCCAGTGACCGCGCCTTCACCAATGACCCCTACCATTGCCTCTATGAGGTACAATGTGGGTTCCATTCAACATGTACAGGTGGCCTCCTCAGGTGAGCCACTGTCTGGTTTCTCCCAAGAGCATCTGAGCTTTACTCATGGTATTCGCATTTCTTAGTGTATACATTATAACTGAGTGCTTATAGTCAGGTTCAAGTTCACCTAAAGGCTTTTTGCACACTAAGACCAACCATTAGGTCTCACCATTAGGTCTGTCATGATCATGACATTTTACATGATGATTACTAATTGATTTAAAGGGACTACACCATGAATTTTAACTTTCTTCTTTTTTGTGTGTTTTTGGTCTCCCCTACCTCTCTTCTATCCCCCAAAATACCCCAGTTTGAACACTCAGGCTTTCACAGCAAATCTGGGGTTTTCTGTAAATTGGTCTCAAAACAGGCCAAACTTATTTGCACCCTGACGTGACGTCACGTCAGGGTACAATCCCTCCCGTTTTTCAGTTAAAAAGAAAAGAATAATAAATAAATTATTTATTTTTTCTTATTTTTATTTTTTACTTTTTCCACACAGAACCAGGAGATAACATGCATACAAACTGGCTCAATAGCGCCCCGTGCCAAACAGGACAATGTGGTATTGCAGGTGAAAGTGCTTTATAAGCCAGAGAGAAGTTAGTTGGAATGAGTATATCTGAGGCTTGATTTGGGCTCAAACCTTTTGAAAAACGTTTGAGGGACATAAACAATATGATATTAAATATTATTATTATTTTTTTAATTCATGGTGTAGATCCTTTAATTGTGTTTTTGGCATTGAACATAAACATAAATAAAAATGATTTTGCCTATTGGGCTTAAAGGGATATTTTGCCAATTTTGCATCAAACCCCTATTTTTATCTAGGTCTAGGACCCATAAACATGATCCTGGTGTGTTTTTTGTGTTTAATCTGTATTTTAGATTTTTATCCATATCCTCAGAGACTATGAGTCATTTGACTCATAGTCTCTTTATCTCACCTTATTTCCTGACTACAATGTAGACCACACCCCCACGCAGCCTCCCCTCCCCACAAGGAAGGGCAGTGCCCCAAAGCATTATGGTCAGTAATGCAGAAGTCCAGTCAAACCCAAGTCAAACACACAGACTTCTATATTTTTCTGGCCATAGGGTGCAAATTTCAAATTTTGCTACTGTTATCTACTACAAATATTATTAACATTGAGTGACTGTAAGTTCTTCCAGGGGTGAAATGCTCCTTTAATAAACATAAATTGCACAGATATGACAAATAACTTAAATATACAAAGAAATGACAATAAAAAAATATACTGCCAAAATAGGCCATATTTCATAATTTTATATTCAACATCCATCCATCCATCTTCATCCGCTTATCAGGAGTCAGGTCGTGGGGGCAACAGTTTCAGCAGAGAGCTCTAGACTTCCCTTTCCTGAGCAACATTAGCCACTTCCTCTTGGGGGATCTGAGGCGTTCCCAGGCCAGTGTGGAGACCCCCATCTGTTCCTTGGTCTGCCACGGGTCTCCTCGGGACGTGCAAATTCAACATACTCAACATTTGTTTAAAAATAGCGGAAATAAACAATCTACAACATCGGCCATTTGCACTATATTTGAAAATCTTTGAAATGTATAAACATTTTTCAACACGGAAAAGATTATGACTATTATGCAAAATAATTGAAATGATCTGAAATTATTGGGATAAGGCGATTATGCAATATTTGTGAGTAGGCACCATGTGATTATTATCAGTTGATGTACAGTATGTGTTTACAGTGGTAACATCATTCACCCATCTGAAGCCTCCAGAGAGGGACCACAACAACCTGTTGGCTCAGATGAAGATGAAGTCCCTGAGACATGCCGGTATCACTGCTGTGTTTACTGGACAATCGGTGAGCTATACAGTAGCTATATACTGGGTACAGTATATACTGGGTATATACAATACTCCCCTTTGGCTGAGTGTTAGATGCCTTGTTGTTGATTTCCCATGTGGGAGACCAGGTTTGAATCCAGATGGTTACATAAAGAACAACAATTTTAGAGTTGAGTTTTGCTTTTGCAGTTATTAAATTATATAGCTGCTCCGGCAGCACTATTCCTATACGGTAGGCTATACGAGGCTGAGTGGTTGTTGCATGGAACATGTGGAGCACATATGGAGCATTGATGTGTTCACATCAATGCTGATTATTTTTTATAACATAGTGTAAGATCAGTTTTTAATAGCTTTTCCTGTGACTATTGATTTATAAAACTTACATAAAACCTTCAATGAATCCAAGTAAAGTTGGACTTTCAGTTGACCGTGAAAATCCTCTGTCCATGCCGTCACCAGAGACTGGAAGATGAGGAGGAGCTTGAGGAGGTACATGTACCTATCGTGGACATAATCATGGCTGACATTGATTCACTGGTGCCCACGCACGATGAGAACGGCCGGCCAATAGCTGAGTGGAAGAGGCAGGTGATGGTACGACAACTCCAGGTCAGACTACATGATGAAGAGGAGCAGAGGAGACAGGTACTGGCTGCAAGTGTGTGTAATGTTTACTGTATACATGAGTGTCTATGTGTACATAACCATAATGAAGGGGACGAAAGGTAGAGAAGAATCTCACTCTGTAAAATCTCTGCTGTAATGCTTAATTTATACTTTGTCATACAGCGGTGTCAATGCCGAAGATAGCAGATCTACAAGCTCACAAATGTGTCACAATGCCATTTGTTGTGAGCTTGTTGTGAGCTTTGGTTATTTTCAGCACGTGACATGGCATGCAACAACGATAGATCAGGCTTAAGTTTTGCACAATGCTGCATGCATTTGTTCACTTTACACATGTGTTGATTTTAAATGCTAATAGATGCTGATATATTTGAAAATATACCAATTAAATGTTATTTTCAAATCTAATGTTTTACGATGACAGAATAATATCTTATATAGTATTTTACAACAATCTTGAAGAGATTCCTCAGCATCATGTGTGGGTTTAGCACTAACTTCATTGCTCACCCCACCCCCCACCAGGACATGGCCAATTGCAACATACCGGTGGACGGCTGGAAGTACTCGCAGGTCCACAACGCTGTCCTGGGGCCGTTTGGAGAGCTGCTGACTGAGGACGACCTGAGGTACCTCCACCAACAGATGGAGAACGTGTCCCTCCAGAAGCGCTGCCAGGCCTATGAGCTGGAGCTGACCAGACTGACAGAAGAGCTGAGGGCCATTCTGCCTGATCCTATCGTCAACATTTCCCTCAACAGGGACATCTTACAGCAGATGGACATGGAGGGACGGCTGCCCCTGCCGGTGTGGTGCAGCCGCGTCTCGGAGATCATCAGGAACATGTCACTGTTGCTGAACAATCTCACCGGCAGCGACGGGTTGGGGCAGAGGAACACGGTGGACGGGTTGATGGAGGGGGTGAGGGAGCTGCAGGGCGTGAGGGATGGTTTGGGACGTAACCATCCGGGGCAGGTCAAGTGGCAGGACCAGGAACTAGGCTCAGCGGCCCAGGAGGGAACATCTGCAGCATCCGCAGGCTGCAGGATACCCCATATTGGGATGGCATCAGCCTTTAGTCACCGGCTTGAGAGCAACAGCTACAGCAGGATTCAGAGGGAGAGGGTGCAGCAGGAGATTCAACAGTCTGGAGTGTCTGTTAAAAACCTCAGGTCTAACTTTGAGGGACAGATTGGGGCCATTTATCCATTTGCCGGTTTTGTGAACAACTCTCACAAACAATACACTAGTGGGGGCCAGGGGATGAAGATTGGGATAGTGGTTGGAGTTCCTGAAATAAACAACCAAACTGCTTGTACAGATGTGGGCTGCAAACTGAACAACCACGATGAACCTAAACCAGTTATGCCTGTGATGGAGACCACCAGCTTGAGGAAAGAACGTATAGTAGTGTTGTTCCTCAGCCACTGGAAGAAGTCTGCCTATGCTATTACAATGAGAGCAGCAAGGCTTAAACAGGGACATGAGGCCACATCAGAGAAAACCGATGTTGTTACAGCGACATCACTACAGCCTCAGCAGAAAGACGCCTCCATGTTTGATTTCTGCCGCCGAAGAACTGCCGTTGATAAGATGCTCCACTCCTGGAGGAATGTGAAATGGGGCCAGAGAGACACGCCTACTGTCTGTTGCTCCACCCATTCCCCCTCACAAGCCGCATCCCCTCGGCTAACCTACTCCCCTGAGCAGTTTCTGCCGGAGGAGGATGGGGTTGCGGCAAGCCATGACACCTTGACCCTTGACCTCTTCATGCTGGGATACTTCCGCATCCTGGAGCAGGACCTGTCACCTGAGGAGAGGAAGATGAGGCACCTCCTGTGCTTTGAGGTCTTCGACCACGTGGGCAGTTTCCCCTGGAAGACCGTCTTGGATTTCCACAAGGCTGTCATCCAAGAAATCCAGGCTGGGAAGCGGCAGTGGAGTGACGGCTTTGAGGACATCAAAGTATGCTTCTTTGGGAATTCCAGCAAGTCCAGGAGGTACCACAAAGGTGGAGCCAGAGAAACCCCATGCCCGCCATCATTATCTGCGTCATTATCCCCTGATACCAGACAGGTACCTATGGTCATAGTTCAAACTGCTTCTCCAGAGGACTGTGGGAGTGGCACAGACTTCTCCTCTTTTAGCAACGATGAGATCTGTCAATACATTGATCGAAGCTTTGCTTTCTGGAAGGAGAAGGAGGCAGAGATGTTTGATTTTGAGCATTAGTCTGTTGTATAAATGTGTGTTTTGTTTTGCTTTGTTTTGTTTGAATGTTTTTGCATCAAACTGACAAATTGATCGGAGGTGGGTTGTGATTATTTGTGCTTGTAGCGAAACTGATTGAGAAGAGATGATTCCAAATAAATTCATGACAGCAAATTATATAAAACATAACATTAACCTTATTCCATGTTTAGATGCAGGCTTATGTGGTATAAAGAGAGAACTCTCATAATCTCTCGCCTAATAGTGTTAAAGAGGATATGACCACCCTACACAAGCACCACTTGCTTTTTACATTATGCTTCAGGTTTCAAGGTTAATTGTATTGCTTGGCTTATTTTGTTGTAGTAAAGTCTAAAATACAGAGGAGCCAAACATGGTGGAAGGGCTACTGCAGCAAGAACTCGTAGTCTTTTTAACATCAAGGTGTGCTTATTGAGGGTAAAAGATTGTAATGAAAACATTTGATGGAGCATGACAAGAAACTGGAACTCCACCAAACCAACAGCTCGAGCTGTTGGTTTGGTGCAAGTGCGGTAGAATACCTACCTTATAAAACCTGTATATGCATTTGAAGAGATCTACAATCTATGACAGAATTGACCCATATGACTCAGACTCAATACCAAACACATGTCAAGCTCAGTTAGTGTTGATGCAGTCATGCAGATTTTATATACAGTATTTGAAACAAGATTTTTTTTTCAGGTTTGCAATTTGCAGTGCTACAAAGTTTACAAATAAATATGTAGAATAGCACATACGTAGTGTAGCACTACCCCTTTCAGAGAAGGGCATAAAAGGGGTGAGCAGGTTTGCTGCCTTCGTTTTGGCCCAAAGCCTGCATTTGAGTGTTTGGGGAAAAACTTGGAGGCTTGGGGTTATTGGGCCTATAATACTGGGTAAGTTAACTTGTGAACCAAATGCTTTTGTAATTCATTTTGGCAATATGGTGACTTGTTTTAACAAGTGGTATTCTATATCCCCTTTACAGAGTTTGGCAAGTGTGGCAGTTTATGAGGGGGAGCTGGGACACTGCCGGAATCAGTAAAGGGTAGGGGGATGGGTTTTCAAGAGGGTTTATAATATGTTTGTTAGGCCTGCTTAGGATAATGTATTTTCTGTATTTCCAGAGCCTCCAGGTCCGTCCAATGGTTAGGTGGGAGCCTTAAGGATAGCCTATATGTTGACTGGGTATGTTGTGTTATTTTGTTTTGTTTGTTTTGTATTTTGATATTTTTATTATATTTTGTAATGTCTAAGGTGAGTCAGTGTTGAAGGGTAACCATATGTTTTATGTGTGGTTTATTGTAGGAAGGAGGTCAACCAGCCTTTTTCGCTGTTTTTCTCTCCTGTGTCATATTTCATATTCCATATTTTATATTAGATACTGGGTTGTGTCAATGATTGTATGTCGGGCTAAGGTGTATCATACTGGGCCATTATTAATTGATTTAGCATGGTTTGGATTTTGAGTTTGCTGTGTTTACTTATTTACTTTGATTTTGGTTTTGTGTATTGGTATTCTTTTCCTTATTTGTTTGCTGTGTAGGTTTATGTTAGAGGCCCCTTTAATAGGCCCTGAAGCCTTCGCCCCTCTATCGCCTAGTTGCCCAGCCTTTAGTCAATCATACTAATAACCCCCCTTCTCCGTTCTCACCCAAAGTGCCCACTTTTCCTGGTACCCACTCTTCCCCCCAAAAAATTGTGCCCAGATTTCCCTAGTGCCCACCTTTCCTGTATTGCTGTCAATCACAGGGCCCTGAGTGCAGATGCTGATTGTCTCTTCCAAGTTTTGGTTTCGGCAAAACGGCCACCCAGTGCTTGGGGCCAGACCGGTCTGCAGAGGACTCATGATAATGTGAATTCACGCGACCGGGATGGTTTACCAGGCTACTGCTTTTGTGGTTTTAATGGAAAATTGTTGAATAAACTTGACACTCTTGATGCATCGGCCTCCGGTTATGGTCATTCTGATCCCGTACCTAATCCTGATCCCTTGTTCAGTTACATTGTCTAGTGTACAATATATATGGTTAATGGTTTTGTAGGATCGCTCACGCATGATGTGAGGGTGGCGTAGTCACTTCCTCAGCTGTGCCACACTAGCTTTACAGTGTTTCACAGTGTTTGAACAGCAGCAGCGTACAGAATACTGGTATATCAGGAATAACGATCAACAAAGACAGATAAGTGTGTTATCTGTCTCACTTTGTGTATTTGTGTTCTCTCCCCTTCATCATTGAACTGACCCATTTATTCCATATATTTGTCTCTCTTCTATATTTGACTCTCTCCCACATGTATTCACATCCATCCTGCTCTCTCTCTCTCTCTGTTCTCTGTGCATCGCTTCCTCCTCCTCCTCCAGTGTTTTGTGCTGTGTCATGGTATGCTCATGTTCGCCCAGCTGCTCCAGGTTCATTACCTAGTCAGCTGCATCACGACCATGGAGCGGCACTTCGGCTTCGACAGCACGACCATGGGCATCATCAGCTCCCTACCCGAGGTTTAGTACAGCGCCACCCAACGGTCACTGCCCAAAATAACTACACAGCAAGACACAGTGAAAGATTGAGAAAAGAGTCATTGATATTTACCACCCCACCTCTTAAGTTGCTTGAACTTTTTCTCCCTCATGAAAATAAAATGACTATTCCCTTTAACACACCCAACTTGAAGTAATTTTACTTTATGTAAAGTCGTAAACAAAAACCATTTATAAAATGTTTTTTATGAACCTAGACATAAGTAGCTATGTATAATATAAATCATCATATACATATTAGGATCTCAGGGAGGGAATTAGCTTTACTAGTCAATTTAAACATTTAAACCGTCAGAAACCGAGGGAAATTAATTTTATATTGTTGTTCAGAATATTGTCTCTGTAGACTACCGTAAGGCTGAAGCATAATGGAAAAAAAAAAGTGGGCTTGTAGATCGGCTATTTTCACTATGTTCGTAAGCAAGCATTGTGCAGCAAAGTATAATACAGGTACAAGTGCTTAATCATCAGACCAATTGATTTAGTCGATTGGTTCTAAACATCTGTTTTGATATACGTTTGGTCAATTGCCCAGTATAGTGCTCCCTCCTGTCTGGAAAGCCACAGCCAGTTGCTGATCCTGGCAGCCTTTCAGATTTTATTTGGCATGGGCATGGTGCCCTCCAGCCCTGTGGCATCTCTTACATAGATGACTTTGCAAAGCCAGGAAATTCAGCACTTTATAGGTGAGTGAGATACAGCATTGGTACTTTGGTAGATTATTTCTGGCAAAGTGCTGCCTCTGTTCTGATAAGCTTCTTTTTGGCCTATCTATCTATCTATCTATCTATCTATCTATCTATCTATCTATCTATCTATCTATCTATCTATCTATCTATCTATCTATCTATCTATCTATCTATCTATCTATCTATCTATCTATCTATCTATCTGTCTGTCTGTCTGTCTGTCTGTCTGTCTGTCTGTCTGTCTGTCTGTCTGTCTGTCTGCCTGCCTGCCTGCCTGCCTGTCTGTCTGTCTGTCTGTCTGTCTGTCGATATCTGATTGATAGATGTCTACCAATCAATCCAAAGAAGAGATGACAAGACAACAACACGCTCCTCCTGTGCTATACTATGTTATGTGATTGCTTATCATACCTAAGGACATACTGCACTCATTTTTCAAGTTGTCGACAATGTAAAAACAACAGAGATCAAATGTATTAAAACCACAAACGAAACACTCACACTTAAAGGCAGGCTAAGTGATTTTCTTTGGTTAAAATACGTGTTAAATAGCTCTATATTCTGATAGTAGAGTGTTTGTTCAGTAACAGGAGTCTCCATGTCTTTCCAGCTCTTCAGAACATTTATTTTCAGGTCGGGATACAGATTAAACTGAAATTGGAAGTAACACAAAGATATGAGCAGATAAATTGGAACTGGAACACTATAAAAATGAAGCTAAAATGAAGCTAACTTTCTCCTGATTGTCTGAAATTTTGCATCCCACCTGAAGATGTATTTTCTGTTTATTGAAGACCTGGAGTGATAGGGAGAGTCTTGTTACTGAAACAACACTCTATGGCAATGATTACTATCAGAAAATAGTGCTTTAAAAAGTTTAGTTTTAACCAAAAAATATCACTTACCCTACCTTATAAGATACCGTAGAACGGGGTAGGCAATCACTGGCACACAGTAGGCCTATAATCACTGGCACACAAAAAGTGTGGGAGAGATGATATATAGTTATTATAGCATATGTACTGTATATGGACAATCAAAATCTGTTGGAAATAGTATTTTGATGTGGTGTCAACATGACACTTCATGTCAAAAAGGTTGCCGACCCCAGGGACCCCTGCCGTAGAATATTATACTATTGTATAACCATGGGTTCCCAAACTTTTCAGCCCGCGACCCCAAAATAATGCGACCATTGACTCGCGACCCCACCTAACCCTGAAGGTAATTTATGCACATAAACGTGCGCGTTCGGTGCGCATTTGTAATGTATTAAAATGGTAAAATGTACTATTTGTAATCATTTTTAGATTGTATTTCATCCATTCTGTTGAATAAAAATAAATAAATAATAATGACCCAAAATAATTTCGCGACCCGACCGTCAGTGTCCCCCCAACTTTAGGAACCCCTATACTCTATAGTCTACCACAAGTAAAAAAAAATCTTCTTAAAGAAAACACATAATTGTGAACATTTATTTTACTTCTGTGAAATGTTTGTCATCAAATATTTGACTGGGATATGCCAGGGATCATGCGCTTCCTCTGCCTGAACTCTGCACAAATCATATTAAATCATATTTTTATGTTTTCTCCCCCATCTGACTGTTTTTGTCTGTTGTTGTGACCAACATATCTGGAAAAGTAATGGCTGGATTGTCCCATTAAGCTGTGCACATTCCTGCTCCCAAGAGGAAGGAGCTATTGATTTTGGTGACCCCATGACATGTCCTCTACTGCCACCATCAGGCCAAACTTAAACATTCTTGAAATGAGCATATCTCCTGAACCATACAAACACACAGATTGCTGTGCACATTCCTGCTTCCATGAGGAAGAAACCTATTGATTTTGGTAACCCCATTGATTTTCCTCAAGCGCCACCACCAGGCCAAACTTTGTCTTGCCCCACAACCCTCAAAACTATAAACAGTAAAAGGTCAAGGGTCAATCAGCAGGTGTGTAACAGGTGTGTTGTGAATCTCCATCCTTCTTGCCATTGATTTTGGTAACCCTATGACCTGTTCTCTACTGTCACTCACCATTAGGCCAGACTTTCAACTGAGCAAACTGGTAGAGATTTGTAAGCCTTGGTGGAAGTGTATAGTTTACTGAGTGCATTATCTGAGTCACAATGGCTTTTAGACAGTAAAATCTTCAGTGTTAATGTATCTATTTGTATCTCAGGGTGTGTTAGGGGTTCATTTGGTTCCATTTGTACACTCTCAGAGTTAAATCCACACTCAGGATCTTACTGTGTACTCTGTACCTCATCTTTTACATTGGATAAACCTCATTCCCTCATCCCTCAACATATTATTTTTCAAGACTTGAACGAAAATCTTTATTCTCTCCTCTATTCTCTCACTTGCTAATAATGACACATTGTTACTAGTGAAGCACATGCATTTTATGGGAGAACACTGTGATTACTTGATCTCTCTCTCTTCTCTCCCCCACAGGCAGCCCAAAAGACCTGAGCCCCTCAGACCATCGCTGGATGGGGGATGAGGGTGAATGGGCAACCTGGTCATCTCTGCTTCTTTGGCTCTCACCTCCATCCATCTCTTCTTTTCCCCCAGAAACAAGCTCCAGGTCAATTTACGTAACTACTACAACGTTAACAATTTACTGATTACCTTTAAGGCATTTGATAGCCTGGCTCAAATTATGTTTTTTAGTTATTAAACCCCTTATATGCCTTCACGCTACTTGAGGTGCTGCTGGCTGTTCCTGAGTCTGAAGGCTGAATATAAAGATGACCGCTTTGCTGTCAGGGCTCCTCGACTCTGGAGTGGCCTACCTGAGGAGCTCAGGCATGTTAAATCTGTGTCTTTTTTTAAGTCACTTCTTGGTCCTTTCCATTATTTAAGACACACATATATAGGTATTTGGGGTCGTGGCCAAGTCCACCATTGGCTTGGAGGTAAACAACACAGGTATCAGCATTGGTTTGTGAGACAGATTGTTTACAGTGATATTATTATATCCTAACACAAAACTATGGTTAAGTGATGTATTGCAGGGAGATTACATGTCCACACTGGCCTGGGAATGCATTGGGATTCCCCAGGAGGAAGTGGCTCAGGAAAGGGAAGTCTGGACTCAGCTCTCTGCTGAAACTGTTGCCCCCGCGACCCGACTCCGGATAAGCGGTTGAAGAAGGATGGATGGAATGGATGTCCAAATATTTGTTTTTCAACTCACGAGCCACAAAAAGGAGTCAAATCCACACAAAAAGCACCTTTGTTTGCACCTCCAACATGTGACATCAATCCCTTCCCCTATTTGCACTTAATAGGGTGTGACATCACTGTTGATTATAGTTTTATTCACTTAATGTTTTATTTCTTACTGCACTTTTCATACATGTATTAATGCCCATTACAGTTTTGTGCTTTGTTTGTTTTGCATTCCATAGTGCCCACTCAGCACCTATTGTACACCTGTCTGGCGTGTCCGCCCTGGAAGAGGTTGTTTTGATAATTGCTCTATAAATAAAGTGGATTATTAAGGGCCTGACCTCGACTAAGTCGACTAGTCGACTGGTTAGTCGCGGGGGGTCCGAGTCGACTGCGTGTCTCTTAGTCGAATCTAGTCGAGTTCTAGTTTTTTTTTTTAATGGCCAAAAATGTTTTAAATCGTTTTTTGGCCAAGTCTACACCTGCAACCACACGTAACTTCCACTTTTTTCTTCTTATTCCTAGTCTTTGTATTGGTATTGTTTGTGTTGGAGCGCCTCAGTGCGGCTGCAGAGTTCATGTGCAACCTCTTCCAGAGAGAGATAGAGACACTAGAAACTCTGCTGGAGACACAAAACAAACTGTGTAGACTTGGCCCTTTGAAAAAAAAAATATTTTGGCCCTAAAAAAAATAAAATTGTCGCCAATTAGATTCGACTAAACAAATCCTTAGTCGGGGACAGGCCATACTAGTCCATACCCGGTCGACGCATCCGTGGGGGGATATGCGCACATGATCTGGCAACCCGGGAGGCAGCCCCGTAACCATGGCGACAGTGTTTTCCACAAAAACGCTAATGAACAGCTTTGGTGATATCGAAAAACGGGCTTCGCTGTTAGGTGCACATGGTAATGGTCAATGGCTGTGTGCAATTTCGGATCAATTGCTCCAGCCGCTGAGGAGAACCGGGCAGAGCAATTTTGGCCTCACCAACCATGACACCAACCATGACAGAGGTTTTTCAAATTATAGGAGGATAGGAGGATAATGTCCGCACAGGAAAAATGACAAATGTTGATATGATATCAACACAACACCAGTTTCTTTGCATCTATTAAACTTTGTTAAAATGTTTCAGATGGTCCGTGCGGCTCCAGCTTCTTCCCTTCTGATGATTCTAACTCTGATGTTTTTTTTTCCACATGTGTGTTGAATAATCCAGAGAGCCAAAGAAGCCACAGCCATCGAATATTACAATAACTTCCAATCGTCATTGTTGTCACAAATGTTCAGAGGTTTCGAAAACCTAGGCTTTTCTGTTTTCTGAGTAGTCAGTGTGCACTCTCAGTGTGTTTCCGAATCCCAAAAGCCAAAACCCCAGATAAGAGTATTTAGAAGAACTGTGAATCCCCCAGGGTTGGCACCTGGGGTGGTCAGTCAGATTCCAGGGGTGGCCTGTGCCACCTCAGGCCACCCCCTGGACACAACACTGTGAGCACAAGCACACCCTTGCATGCATGCCAATATGGAGCAGTGGCGCATGGGTGCACATAATGCATTGCAAATAGGGACATCATTATCATATTGTCTATACATTATGCAGCACTGCATTATTCTGCATTTGACCTCACCGTGCCCCCCCCCAACTTGCCTGTGTTTAGGGACCATTCTGATGCCGCTGGCTGCAGCAGGGGTGCTGCTGGGCGGTGTGTTAATTAGGCTGTGTTTAGTACCACAGTCATCTCTCTACTTCTCAGTGTCCCTCCCTTCCTCATGGGCTGTCAATCAATAGGGGTGTGTGTGTGTGTGTGTGTGTGTGTGTGTGTGTGTGTGTGTGTGTGTGTGTGTGTGTGTGTGTGTGTGTGTGTGTGTGTGTGTGTGTGTGTGTGTGTGTGTGTGTGTGTGTGTGTGTGTGTGTGTGTGTGTGTGTGTGTGTGTGTGTGTGTGTGTGTGTGTGCGTGCGTGCGTGCGTGCGTGCGTGCGTGCGTGCGTGCGTGCGTGCGTGCGTGCGTGCGTGCGTGCGTGCGTGCGTGCGTGCGTGCGTGCGTGCGTGCGTGTGTGTGTGTGTGTCGTATATGATGAGGCATAAACTGCGCTTAGCAGGCTTGTAGTTGGTGTAAAAAGTGGAGGAGAAGAGACAGACGTCAGGGTTCCCAAGTTCCATGGTCATTTATTCAGCATCAAACAAACAGCATCATATAATCCAGGGCAGAGCCCTCTCCTGCAGCCCCTCTGGGCACGAGCACCTCCCAAACAAACATCTCACATAGTTCTTATAGTGGCCATTTACCAAAGAAGCCAGTCTAAATAGCCATATAAGGTATGTTCTAAAGATAAAAGCAACACAATGGCCATTTGGCTCAGCTGTTTAGACTGACAGCTGTTGCTGCGTTAGAATTTAGCCCATTCACCAAGCATTCACCAGTCACACACACTCATGATTACTCTTCTGACTTTAGATTAGTATAGTATCATTTCTTAATATGTTTTGACTTGCACACTGTCCAGATACCACACAATTCCCCCCACGAAAGAATTAAACTTCTTTCGCAACCAGGTATCTCGAATAAACAGTTTGCAAGAGAAAACATCAAAAACAACATTCTCCCATTTACACCCCCCATGACCAAAGACTGGAAGTTTAACAAAAGGACATTCAGCAGATTCAACACAAACAACACATGAGACAGAACAAATTAGATACAGGAATAGAAATTACACAATAGTCATACAGTGGTTTACATCAAATTTCAGAATAAAAATAAAATCTTATTCGCAGAGAAAATACATCTTATATGCTCTTCAGCGCATCGATCTCTCCTTCCGCCTGCCGTCGCTTTGAGAAAATCTTTTTCTCCTAGCCCCCTTCGCCTCTCATTATCAATCTCAGTCGCATACTTAACATAAGGGAATCAAATATCTCAAGACCAAACTTTTTATAGCCTTATTAGTTTGTCAGAGACACACCCTCACGTCGCATCAAATATGCATTTCCCCTTCTAATCAGTGTGCAGGCCTTTCTGTTGTCTTTAAACACTAGGATAAAATGTGCACAGCAAACCATAATATTCTGTGGTATGAACTTTTTACTCGCCCACCCTAATACGTTAGATTCAGCTGTTGTCGCGAAAATAAAAAACTCCTTCAATCCTTACCATAAGGGCCTACAGGATTTAAGAGACTAAAAACAATAAAAAAAACTCCTTCCATTCCCTACCATAAGGGCCTACAGGATGTAAGAGACTAAAAACATAATCCACATTTAACCCCAGAGACCAGAAAGTGTAACAAAGTCCTCGCATAACACTTTTACGCACGGCAACAAAAATAACGCTCCGTAGTTTAAACCACTTTATCACTAAAATACAACCTCTTTCCTGCATGTTCAGTGTTCTCATCCGATAATGCTGCTTTTGTCGTCTCTACCTCAATGTCCACGCACGTCAACAGAATAGCCGAGCGCAGGTCCAGATGGTTCCATTGTCCTCCAGCCAAAAGATAGCCTCCAGTTTCACCTCTCCTCCCCCCACGGACAACTCCGACACAGAAAGTTGTCCGCTCCGCCGTCCCCACAGCCAAGCCGAGAAGAGGAGACGCGTAGCCATCTGAGATCAGGTCATGAGCGGTAGTCATCACAGCGTAGCCGATGCGAGGTCCTTCTTGTAGGCACGAAGAACCCAGGTCGCCCCGACGTCTCCATGGCTTGCTCCGCGGTGGTCCTCCTCGCCGTAGGAAGACACCGGGTCCGATCCTCCTCACAGCCAGGCCCGCTCCCGTGGTCACCTCAAGATACACAGGTTCTTTAATCGAAGCACACACTCGCAAAAGCATGCACAACGATGGAGCTGGCCCGCCAAATATGTCGTGTATTTGAGTCATTAAACTGCGTGTTATCAGGCCCGTTGGTGGTAATAATGAAGAGGAGAAGAAGCAGAGAGCAGACGTCAGGGTTTCCAAGTTCTCCAACAAACAGCATCATATAATCCAGGGCAGAGCCCTCTCCTGCAGCCCCTCTGGGCACGAGCACCTCCCAAACAAACATCTCACATAGTTCTTATAGTGGCCATTTACCAAAGAAGCCAGTCTAAATAGCCATATAAGGTATGTTCTAAAGATAAAAGCAACACAATGGCCATTTGGCTCAGCTGTTTAGACTGACAGCTGTTGCTGCGTTAGAATTTAGCCCATTCACCAAGCATTCACCAGTCACACACACTCATGATTACTCTTCTGACTTTAGATTAGTATAGTATCATTTCTTAATATGTTTTGACTTGCACACTGTCCAGATACCACATGTGTGTGTGTGCGCGCGTGTGTGTGTGTGTGTGTGTGTGTGTGTGTGTGTGTGTGTGCGTGCGTGCGTGTGTGTGTGTGTGTACCCATGTACACAATTGCTTGTCTAATACATTGAATAAAACAATGCATTGTGCACATTGCATTGTCCAATTCAAATTGAAATCTCTCGCCAAGACATTTTTGCACATATGCCACTGTCACGTCTATGCAACAGTTTCCATACTGTGGAGGCACAAACCTTTACTCTCAATAATTCATGTACCCCATGCTCTACCAACGTCATCATGCTCTTTTTAAAGACTATACCTGCTGTTCCGTCTTGGGCTCTATTATCCTTCAACTCTAGTTCATTTTTGTCGTCATAGCTAATATCTGGTAATATTGGTAATGCTTTTTATTGGAGAGCATAGCAGAATATTACAGGTACTGTAATAGACAGTAGAGAGGATGGCGGTGACATGATGCCATTACACCTCCAGAATCAAACAGAGGATATTACAATCAGGTACTAGATATGAGGATGGCCCCAGTAAAATAAATGTTTGACTGATACTGTGGATTGCAGCTCAACCTTTTCTACAGTACAAAGTTTGTGAATAGTTACATGTCAATTTGCATCAGAGTAAAAGGAAAAAGTTTGAAGAATAAAGAAAAACATTTTTGATATTTTTGTTACATTCAGGAGTGTCTTAATCACCAATGCACCATACTGCCCAAATGTGTGTGCTGCTTTTTCACAGGTCAGTATTTGTGTGCAACTCATGCTGCTCCTGCTCGAGCAAAGTGTTCAACCCGGTGTAAGGAGAGGTTGGAATTGAGTTCATCTCAGCCTGTCATGCTGACTGTTCTAACATCACCATTGACCTGCACAACCCCCACAGAGTCCAAGTAAAGGATCTCTCTCTCTCTCTCTCTCTCTCTCTCTCTCTCTCTCTCTCTCTCTCTCTCTCTCTCTCCCCCCCTTTCATTGTCACTCTTTATCACACTCCCACTCTCCCTCTCAGTTGTCTCTTGAAGCTGCCATCCTGAAATAAATGAAAAAAGCAATTGAAAGAACACAGCCCCCTCAGGCATTGGAAGGACAATAACAGTCACCAGAACCAGGGGCGTGTGTTTTCAATGAGTCTAACATGGTTAAAATGGAGTTTGAAGTTACAATAGGTTTATATAGGAGGGGGGTGCGTCTGATCTAATAAATATCAGATATCTAAATATTGAATCAAACAACTTAAAAACTGTCCGGGGTAGATGTCACAATTACCCCAGAAGTGTTTTAAAGTGAAATAGTGTTTTAACATACAATACCATACCGATTTACTAAAATGTTTTATTCACACAAAAACATTTTAAGCCTTATGTATTGACAAAAATACAATTTGTTGGGTAAATAGCCTCTACAAGCTCATGTTGCCTCTACAAGCTCATGTTGCGAGCTTAGAGGCTATTTTTGCCATTTGTCATAAGAAAGTGGTCAACAAAAAAAACTCACCTTGTCTTAGTATTTTGAGACAGTGTGTAGGCCTATGTATTGTCATACATGAGAACGGTAAAAACTGAAGTAAAACACAATATGTGGCCATGATCATGATGGCTAATGAAAAGTCAGAAAATGTCATTACAAGGGGGAAACAATCTAGGTTTTTGTAAGATGACCTTTTCTAATGTCATTATTTTACATCTACTATGTTAAAAAAGATTTGGGGGGAGGACCCCCAACCCCCCCGCTTGGGGGGTGTGGTCAGTGTATGCAATCATACAGAGATATTCACTTTTAAGTAATGTGGTGAGGCTACAGTTCATGGACTATCAAATGATGATAACATTGCACCTCTAGGGCAGGGGTTGGCAAGTAAGTTTGGCCTTGGGCACCTATTACAGGTGCACACAGAAATGCTTAAGTAATCCTTTTTGTGCAGGTGTCATCCTTGAATGTTTCACTTAGAGGATATTTAGTGAACATTTTATCTGGAGACAGAGAGTACTCCTTTTAGAACAAGAGCTCTTTCAAGGTTCAAGGTCTCTTAGAATGAGAAACAATGTATCATTTAAGTCATGTGAAACACAACTTTGGTGTGTTTTTTAAACGTGAGAGGAGTTTTTCATCCTCAAGAGGAAAGTTGACAGTGAAAACATAACATTCAAAGAATGGAAATAGAACTATTTGTTCATCATACCTGATTTCATCAATCCATATCATCAGTCCATATCCTGTACTGTGAGTCAGCTATTGTAAATTATTTACCAAATGATTTGTCGGGGCCAGATATTATCGCTGGCGGGCAAGTTCTCTAAAAATGTTAAAATTTGTAAAAAAAAATATTTAAAAAGAAATCAAAGTAATTCAAATTTGTAAAAAATAATAAGATTCAGAAAGAATGAACTGATTCAAGTAGGCCTAAAAGTACTTAGAAGTCACTAAACTGAACTGAGTAAAAATACTTAAAAGTAATGAAATTAAGTAAACATATTATTTTTTTAGTAAAACTACTTAAAAGTTCATAAAGCCATTACAAATACTTCAGAATAACTTAATAAACCTAAATTGCACACAGCAGTACAGCAGTGTTACAGCAGTTTCTAACATTTCAAATGGCCATAACTCGGTGACCATTGCTCTAGTCCCGCCTCAGCACCCACCCACACATCAAATAGAGTAGCCTACCGTCTAAATACCAGTGCCAACACATCAAATAGAGTAGTACCGTCTGAATACCAGTGCCCACACATCAAATAGAGTAGTACCGTCTGAACACCAGTGCCCACACATCAAATAGAGTAGTACCGTCTGAATACCAGTGCCCACACATCAAATAGAGTAGTACGCCTGAATACCAGCAGCACCCACACATCAAATACAGTAGGCCTAGTACTGCTTCACACTGATGTGTTTTTTTCATCATAGCCTACCTTTTATGTAGGTTAAATAAAATTAAATAAAAATTGCCACATAACCCAAGTTTACTTTGAATATGTGAGTCAAATAGTATGCATATAAAGACACTGAAATCTGAGATTAAATCTTTATCATGGAAAAGGTGAGGGAATTAAATAGGTGAGGTCGCGCAGGCGCAAACATTGACAGGACGATGCTCAGCTGCATTCCCATCATTCTGTGACGAGAGGAGGATCCCCCGCACACACACACACACACACACATAGGCTACACACACACGCACGACCGAAGAACCGCAGAGTATCTAGAAGAACTGTGATAATAACCCCAGCAGCGCTCCATCCACAGCCGTAGCCATGTCCACTGGAGGAGATCTGGGGAACCCTCTGAGGAAATTTAAACTCGTGTTTTTAGGAGAGCAAAGCGGTGAGTCCCGTCTTCGCGAGTGATGATCAGCTGTGAATGTTTGGTTATCATTCATCGCCAGGCGTGGTAGCGTATCTTAGGAAGCGATGTCTGTAATCGTTGCTGATATTGAAGTTTTAAAGGATTCGTGTCCTATGTGTATATAGACTACCAGCTGTCTTTCGTATGTTTCACATCTTTGTGGTTGATTCACCGGTTCTTGTGTGCCTATATATTTTTTTGATTAGTCGTGGAAAAAACGCACGCACATAAAATGCGAGCCCAACCGACTTTTAGTGCACAATCACATCTATCGAGCTATATCACGAATTAAACTTATTTTCATTGAATTGCCTGTAGCAAGATCTATGGAAATTTGTCATAATTTATAATAGGCAATATGAATTCGGATGTCTTTTATGTAGTAGTGTAGGTCCTACTGCAGTGACCGACACAAATATTAGCTGTTTCTAGATAACGGTTTAGTTTAAGATACACCTTGCCTCTGCTAGAGCATTCATTAAGATTTCCTTCATATATGTGATCGTTTTCTTGCATTCATTGGTTTTATTTTCATTTAATATATCTATATATTGTTTTGGAGAGGGTAACAAACATCCTCCCGTGTGTGTCAGTTCGGCTCGGGACACACCCTAGGTTGGCGATGTCTGTGTAGCATTCATTCCCAAAAGCTCGCACTGTCGTTTGGCACTTCACTATCATAAACAGTGAGATAAAAAAACACCCTGGCAGTGCCATAACATTATATTCATATTCAATAATCCATCTATTCAGGTGACAATGACTGTGTACTAAGGTTTGATGTGATGGCACAGATTCGGAGGGACTGATCGATAATGGTTTAGCGCTATGAGGCTCCTTGAATACGTGTTCAGACATCAGACATCTTCAGTGGTCCTTCCTATGGCCCCCCTGTACAAATGTAACACCAAAGTTAAAATAAATAGAAATAATTAAAAAGTGAAAAATAATAACATTCTAACTGGTCACTGTCTAAATGCATCTTGGAGGCCTACTATAGAATAAACTAACTGTATGTACTGTATGCATGTGTGTGTGCCTGTGTATGTGCATGTGTCTGTGTTTATCTGTTGAGTATAGTTGATTGAGCATGTACAGTACAGTATATGTTTTGCTGGCTTAGGCCTTGTAGTTCAGCCTGTCCTTACAATGGGATGCTGCAATGGTGCTCTCCGTGGTGCTGAAACTGGGCCTAGCACTGCCACTGCCCCTTGGCAAACCAGCACTTCCAAACAATTGCTCTTTACTGCTGGGGGCATAGCTTTGGCACCGTGGGCCTGTTGGAAAAGCACTTTACAATGGCTAATATATAGGCCTATACATAATGTAAAGAAATGGCTGTGTGTATCAAGCCATAAATGTTTTAAGATTTTTCAAAAATAGCAGATCTACAAGCTCATAACGTGGCACTTGGTGCTGCGCTATGAGCTTATATATATGCTATTTTAGAATAGCCAAAGAAATCTAAAATGACACAGATGCTTTCCCGGTCTTAATGGGTTAAGTAAGACTGAGTTAAACTGTACCAGACTGCTGTCAACAAAATGGGGCTCGTTTGGTTCACCTTGAGGTTCAGGTGGAGAGATCATGATCTTACTCACAACAAAATGGTCTCATTAAATACCTGAAAATGTGTGTATGATGATCAGAATAGATGGCCTTGCTCAGTCCTAATTATATGGTTTGTTTTAAATGGCCTCTGTTTCCCTCGTGCTTTTCACCAGCCAAACATCTTTCCTTTTAGTCTCATTGTGTCATAGATATGTCCTCTCATGCTGTTTAGTTAATGGCTGTTATTGCTAAGGTTGCACTGCAATATAGCTACATAAGACCACAATGGGAACAAGCCCTCAGGGCTTTTTGTGTTATCCTTTTAGCATTATTGTATAGCTGTACCTCTGTACTTTTTGTAAACTGCTAATAAAGTATTCAATCAATCAAAAAAAGCTCAAATTGGTTTGATAGTGCTGGACAAGTAATCTTTGATGTCAAGGATTAGCTATACTGTTTAAAAAAATGGATTTCATGGTATTTTGTCACATTAAAGATCAAAATGTAAATGAGTCTCTTTTGTTTTGGCATTATCGTGATGATTCGATTTGCACTTGTTTATACCTGCATTTTGAAGCTAAGTACAGCAAGCTAACTTAAGTCGTATGTTGTTAAACACATTTTATCTTGTCTTATCTCATCTTATCTTATCTTATCTTACAGTGGGGAAGACGTCTCTGATTACCAGGTTCATGTATGACAGCTTTGACAATACGTACCAGGTGAGACTCTATATCAGAACCACAGCCAGAACCAGTTCAGTTTTAAGTTAGAAACCAGTTAAGATGAGGCAGAGATGAGAACTGAAGTTAAGCGGATAATAGTTCAGATTTGTACATGCTTTCCTTTTTCATTTGTATGTAGAGATGTGTAGCTGAGAGTGCAATAACTTATATCGTATTTACATTTTAAACAAACCCACCTACTGAATATGAGCATAGATTGTTTGTAAGGCCAAAATCTATCAAATTTGTTGTGGAACATGTTCTCTATGGATATAAATGCAACTCTGTATTCTGTATTTAGCATTATTTTAAGTAATTAATCTAATACAGAGATTAGAAACAATATGATTAATTTACATAACATTTGTTGTCTCTCTGTTTTAGTGGATTTGATTCCATCGCCATAAAGGGTCCATATACTGCATGTGCAACAACAGTGGATGAAGTTCACTATTTCTAATACAATAACTGTATGAAATCATCCCAAGGAAATAGCAGCAATTGAGTATTAAGCTCTTAGAAAGAGGATTCAGTTTATTCTTGCTAGGGCTTTTCTTTGAATCGAGGTACATCACAGGTCTGAATGATTGACTCCTTAGGGCAATCCAAATGAAATTAGCTTTCCACCATTATTCAATTTTCAGCACTTATTGCCTCTTTTTTTCCCCAAAAAGCTTTCTGTGTTTTCCTGCTCTTTCACAATGGCCACTATCGTGACCAGCCATGCAGGAAGACATTTTGTTTTTGAGGTCTGGATCTCGCTGATCACTTTGTCTTGTGTTGTTTTTTTGCACCATAGGCAACCATTGGGATTGACTTCCTTTCTAAGACCATGTACCTGGAGGACCGAACAGTATGGAACCTTGATTGTTATATGAAATTCACCTGCATACACATACTCATGAGAACATATTACATCTGCTTAGTGTTACTGCCATCAGTGCGTTTTGTTTCAGTGACCTACTTCCCCCTGCTTTGACTAATCTTTGATTTAATTTGTTTAATTACTGTACTGTTCTCTTCATTGATTACCAAGATAGGATTGTTTATACCAGTAATAAGCTAATAAGAAGTCATGACCTTTCAATCATAAGCTTTAGGTTGTGTTTGTCCTATTTTTCCACTGTTACTGTCAGCCTAGTAAATCATCTGTGTGGTTGTGTAAATTACTACACACACAGCTCTATTTTATGTGTAGTTTTATAATGCTTGTGGAAACATCAGCTGAAGTTGTGAATGTCTGTACAGTATTTGCTTTTGTGTATGTATCTGTGTGGGTCTATGTGTATCCCTGTATTCTTATGAGGTTTTGGGTGCATGTGAGCATGTATAATCCCTGTTGCATTGTTACAGTATGTACTGTGTGTGTGTGTGTGTGTGTGTGTGTGTGCGTGCGTGCGTGCGTGCGTGCGTGCGTGCGTGCGTGCGTGCGTGCGTGCGTGCGTGCACACGCGTACGTGCATGCCTGCATGTGTGTAGGTAAGACTGCAGCTGTGGGACACTGCTGGTCAAGAACGTTTCAGGAGCCTCATCCCCAGCTACATACGAGACTCTACAGTAGCTGTGGTTGTCTATGATATCACAAGTTAGTACCTATTTATGTATCTATGCATGTGGGGTATCTATCTGTCCGTCTGTCTGTCGTTTTATTGTTTTGTCTATTAGCCTGCCTTTCATTCTGTTTAATGCCATAGATATAAAGTATATATAGGGCATAAACGTCAGACATAAACAGCCACCTACTTTGCAGGGGGAACCGATGACCTTTATTATTATGGATACCATATAACAATGCAGCTTCATATCGATAAAGTACATCACAGGGCCCCTATGGATTGATTACTTCCTCTTCCTTGTCTGACACGAAAGCAAAGTGGTGTTACTTGTTATGAAAGGCAATGTATTTTCTCTGCATTTATTGATTGATACATTGCCAGTCCACTGATAGAATAAAGCATCACATCATTTGATAGTTAGGCCTACTTGCAGACAGATTACAAAAAAGGAAGCTCCTCAATTGTAGCAAACCAATGATGATGATGTTTTTATTGACAAAAACGCATTTACATGAACATATATTTGTACATATCCATCAAAAGGATTAAACACAAATAGCACAAGAGCTTAAATTTTCCATTGTGGTCCTTTGAGTGCAAATGTGTGTGTAAACTGAGTGCCATGTGTTGGGTTGGGGGGGGGGCAGAGATATACAAGAGTAAAAAAAGAACACCTTGGGGGCACGGTGGCGCAGTCGGTAGTGCTGTCGCCTCACAGCTAGAAGGTCCTGTGTTCGATTCCCGCCGGGGACGCTGTGGGCGCTGGGGGCGTGGTCTCTCCTCCGCGTCATCAGTGCCCATACCCTAGGTGGGGTTGTGTGGAGTTTGCATGTTCTCCCTGTCCCCTAGGGTAGGTACCCTCACAAAAAACATGCAGTAATCCTGGTCTCTATACTGCCTCCCCCTGGTCAGCCGGGGCGCCTGATGGAGGGGAAAGGAACTGGTTGGAATAACGTGTTCCTTCCACGCACTACGCCCTACCGGGGAAACTCCCCCCTGTCAGGTGATAAGAAGCGCTCTGCTAACTCCTCATGCGTTGAAGGAAGCATGAGCTCAGTTCGGGGCTCTCAGGCAGGCAGAGTGAGAGTAGCGCCCAGGATTACAAGCTTAGGCATTGGCGCTGGGTGAAAAATAGGGGTTACAAAATCGTGGGATAAACATTTAGGGGGAAAAAAGGACACCTTGGCTTAAAGGCACAAGGAACACAAAAAAAGGCTTTGTCGAAAACACAAGCAGCACACAGCCACATAATAGCCATGTGCTGCAAATAATGTGGCCTGTTATCTGAGAGCAATGTTCTATATTAAAGCTAATTCTCTGGCATCCACAGATGTAAACTCATTCCAGCAGACCTGCAAGTGGATTGATGATGTCAGGACGGAGAGAGGAAGTGATGTCATCATCATGCTAGTGGGCAACAAGACAGATCTGGAGGAGAAGAGGTGAGCAGTGTTAATGATTGTTCATTAGCGTTTGATTTTTTCATCGTTAATTTGTCGTTGACTGATGGTGTATGACAGTGGTTCTGAAACTTTTAAATTTTAAGGAGCACCATGACTCTGAGAGTGTACAAATGGAACCAAATGGACCCGGTTCCATTTGTACACTCTCAGAGTTAGATACCTGTAAGGGTCCATTTGGACCCCACTTTGATAACCACTGGTGTGGTAACTGTCATAAGGTACATCATAAGCTACATAGTTTAGTTTGTAGGCTAATAGACGGGTGTGCTCTGTAAATGGGCACTTTTGATTTAATACTATTGTTGTAATATGTCACTATAGGCTCTGGATAATATTTTTTATTTTGTATATATTATATTTACATCTTTAAAATCAAAATTAATATTTGGTACTGTATATTACATTTGTGCAGCTTTTTACAATAATCCAAATGTACAGGCAATGTGGTCCATGTCTGCAAAACAATAAAAGAAAAGTCTATATTCTAATAAAATAAAATAAAATCACATCAGTGTTGAATTATTATTAATAAGTATTACTTGTAAGTGTGGTCTGATTTTCTTAAAGGCAAATCACTATCGAGGAGGGAGAGCAGAGAGCCAAAGAACTCAACGTCATGTTCATCGAGACCAGTGCCAAGACAGGCTGCAATGTTAAACAGGTAATTCTTACACTATCACTGCATCTTCTGAATTCTCTCTCTTCTGGGCGTGTGCGTGTGTGTGTGTGTGTGTGTGTGTGTGTGTGTGTGTGTGTGTGTGTGTGTGTGTGTGTGTGTGTGTGTGTGTGTGTGTGTGTCTGACTGCCTGCCTGCCTGTATGTGCGCAGCTAATCTCGGAAACTGCTGGACTGATCAGTGTCAAACGTGGGCACACTGCCAGTAGGCCGAGGAAGATACTCCACCCCAAATTTTTCAAACCGGCTTCATGTTTTGACCTATAACTCTTGAACCGTAGATCATACAATCAAACTTTCCCTTTCACACAACTCCACATATAAAATATATATATATAAATGTCTGCCTAACTACATTTTCCAATTTCTTAAAAAAAATATTTTTGCTACTATTCCTACATATTTTGTAGGAACTTACACAAATTGGTACATCTCTGGTGTCATGTGATAAACTTGTACCATTCATATTTTCCATATTCCATTCAGATTGGCTTCCTATACTTGCGAGAGGGGCCTATTTTACAGAAAATTGCTAAATTCATGAATGCATCTTCCGATCGACCCCAAATTTGAATCCCACATTGAGGGGCCTCCAAACAAAGCAGAGCAAATAGTGATTTAACTAAAACTTGCTTTCACAACTTATACTGCCCGGGCTAGGCAACCCGATCTGGCAGAGATATGCGCTCCCCGTACCACCCCTTTCTAGTTAATTGTATTAAATCTGTTATACAGTAAACAGAGTCCCATAATCCAACAACTCATTCTTTCCTCTCTGTCTATCTTTCTGTTTTCATCTGTATCCTGCCATCCTTCACTTTCCATCCCCCACTTCCTCCCTTTCTCTCCCTCCCTCTCTCTCTCTCTATCCCCCTCTTCCCATCTGCCTCTAACTCGCTCGCCCTCCCTCCTAGTTGTTTCGCCGTGTTGCAGCGGCCCTACCTGGTATGGAGAGCCTGGATGATGCCAACCCAGAAGGCAGTATCCTTTACAAACACAATGACTCACTGTGTCGACAGCCTTGGCTGCCAAACAACAGAGAAAAAGGCAGTTCCGGTTGTTGCCTCTAGCACAAAGGCTTGGCATCAAAACTCACTGTCTACTGAGGCGGTGGCCATTAGACCTTTTGTGCTCGACACAGAAAACATGAATTGGGTCTGAATGGTGGCGTCGATAAGCAGCCTTGTGTGGTACCACCTACTGGTTGTCTAGGTACTTACAACAAGTGCCTTGGAGCTGTAGTGGTGGTGGCAAGGTGGTATTTGTGTGTGAAAGTGAGTGAATTAGAGAGAGACAAGAGAGGCCGATTCAAATTTGTTTTACAATGTGATTTGAAAATAGTAGTGAGGCCATTAGATAGTGTTGTGGAATTCTGGATCAATCAGCAATTGAAGAGGCAATAGGAGTCGAGACAATATTCTAGGTGGTGATGGTTATGCTTTAATGTACATGATATCATGGGGAGAAGTACAATAACACTCAAGTTGGCGGTACGGTAGTTCTGCCGAATAGCACAAGTCTCAAACCATAGTTACACTAGCTGCTACAAGGACAAGCTGAACCATAACAAGATAGGCTGTACCAAAACAATAGCTATCAAGCCTAGTGGAGACATCTAGGCTCTTACAAGCTACCAAATATCCTAATGTATTATATAAGTACAATAAGTGATGGTAAAATATAAAGGTTAGATACAAACAACCTTAATAACAATATTGTATAATGAATAATTATTCTCCAATAGTAACGCTCTTCCTCATTCATCTGTGTTTTCCTTACATCTATAATTTCAGTGATTGACATCAAGCTGGACAAACCAGCAGAACCTACTGTCCCTGAGGGCGGTTGCTCATGTTAATGCAAAGCTGCTATTGGACAGCTCCTTTCACACCATAGGCTTATTGTGTTGCTTCCTACTGGTTAGCTTCCAGTTGACTTCTCTAATTGGATATGGGATCTGGGCCTTGTATCTGATTGGATAAATCAAATGTTATCTTTCAGTCTTGTTCAGTTGTAAAATATTGTATACTTTGTCAATATGTAAGTGCCGGGAAGATAAAAGGAAAAAAGACACAATGAAAAAAAAAAAAAAAAAAAAAAAGTTTTTGAAAATGAAAAGGGGAGTAAACTGGAGTAAAATTGAGTTCTTTTCGTTGTTATGTTTTGTATTTTTTATATATAAAAAGGGAAAGCACCAAAAATGCTGCCTAACCATAAGAGGAGAAATAGTGGGGTTGGCCATTTTTTCCCCAAGATGGCTGACCACGTCTGAATGTCTGCAGCACGCATGCACGCTGATCTGACCTGATCTGACCTTTGACCTTTTCGGCCTGCCCTGCAGGGTCATCATACACCCTGGGGGGAGGTTGACTATCTTAGAATGTTTTATAGCATCTCTCTCTCTCTCTCTCTCTCTCTCTCTCTCGCTCTCTCTCTCTCTCTCTCTCTCTCTCTCTCTCTCTCTCTCTCTCTCTCTCTCTCTATATCATCTCATGAACTAAAGAAAAACAAACAAAAAAACATATCTCATTTGATATTCCCACAAGAGTCAACTTACAGTAGGTTCACCTAACAGTAGCTGTTAAAAACGTGGCACTCTATCTCTATGGGTTTAACTTTTATAGAACAAACTGTACTGTGGTAAAAAAAAAAAAGATTACATAAAAAAACACAACTGAATATCACCCCCCCCCTCCCCCGGCCCCACCCACATGTCCACTCGATTCCTTCCCTAACCCCCCCCCCACTAGATCTCTCCCTCCCTCCCTCCCTCCCTGCCTCTCTCCCTTCATCCAGGTAATACACATATAAAGATCCACTGTAATGCACTGCACTGTATATAATAATGTAATATGTATGTTGTGAACGTCCCTCTGTAGAAGTGGTCCTTGTTCACCAGTATGAATAATGTAATAATGTGTAATGATGAATAAATTACAGATTAAAGGGCTTCACTCTCCTAACCATCAACATTTACCTGGTAGTGAGACAGTTTCCTCTGTTGAGTATCATGGGGTTTCGATCTGCACTTTAATACCATTGAAGTTCCCTCAAACGTTATTGCTTGCACACAGTAATTGTTATTTTTATTATTATAATATTGTATTATTATATTATAGTTATATGTTATTATTTTTATTTGCATATTGCATATTTGCATATTATTATTATTATTTTGCTAGAGATGGTGAACAGAGTGACAGGAAAGGCAGGAAAGAGTGGCGGCAAATCCAAATGCAGCAAAGAGCCTCGAGTCGGATTCGAATTAGAAACTAGGCCTACTGCAGAAAGGTCTTGTTTATGTGTCTTTGTGTCTTTGTTATACGTTGTTATGCATAATTATAAACATTTATAACGAGTGTTATGAAGCATTATAATTCCATTATAAATGTGATTATAATGCATTATAGACCTGACTTTTAAGTAAAGCGTTACCTGGTATGGTACATGTAGTTATAATGCATTATGACCAGCACTTATACATTATATTATTATAAGTTATAATACTTCATAAACCTTGTTATAAGATGTATCATTCTAAACATTTTAACAAGTGTTATGATGCCTTATGAGTGCATTATAATGCATTATAAATGTGGTTATAGTGCATTATAAATGTTACCTTAATATAACATCTTACAGAGTATTCTTATGTTATGAATGTTGTATAAAGGCAGTGAAGCAAATAAGCAAGTAAAAAGGACTGAGAGGATATGATTTATCATGAATTCACTCAAACAAGTGAACAATTTTTTTTTTACAATACCAATGTGTACGTAGTACAGGACATGTCTGTACAGTGGTCACAATATGATTTTCTATACACTGTGGAATCCTCCAAACCACCACAGCATGTCTTTCTCACAGACAAACCTGATTGTTTTGTGGGGAAGTTGAAGTGGAAAGCACCTTCTAAAAGGAAAACTGTCACCGTGACAAGCCAGCTCACTTACCTTCAGCTCCTGTGGCAGTCCCCAAGCAGTAAGGACAGGTATTCCCCTAGATGGACAGACAGCACTAGGGTTGATTGCCCTGAGGGTAGACAGACAGACTGGGGCAGTTAAGACAGTTATGCTTAATTTATGCTACATTGTACGATGTAGCATAACGTGCCGAAAGTATCAGATCTACAGGCTCCCAATGTATCATGGATGTGGCACATGAGCTTGTAGATAAGGTATTTTTGGTGCGCGACACCATCAAATAATTGAGTATAAACCAGACTTAACTGGACAGATGACCACTGAGGAGACAAGCTGGTTGAAAGATGGACTCTTGTGGCCCTGAGGGTGAAACTTGCAGTCTTCTTTCAACAGCAGACTTTCCAAGTTCCCACGGCCACTCATTGGTCTGCAGTCACAAAGGTATTTGAGAAATTGTGTGGTTGAGCGCGATTGTGACTACAAATACATTTCTTTAAAAATGTCCTTTCGCATTCAAACCAGAAACACTTGTTTTATTTTTAATGAAACTAGGTGGGAGTAGAAACTGCTAAATCTGGACACAAACATTTCACATGCCTCTCCACCACTTAACCTCTCCAGCTCAGCCCACATAAAATGTGAATGAAACGCTATACCTGTAAATACCTTATCACTGGCACGACATATCCTCCAATTAATTATACCACACAAGGTCAGAGGGTCATTTATGACATCACTCAACCCATAAAAGCGAGATCAACTTTGAGCATGTTTACATGGACTGCACACATGCTTAGAGCAATACCATTCAATTCTTTACATGTGCTGACTATAGATCATGTCCAGCGTGGACGGTTTTAGAGACACAGACTCTCGCTCTCAGCTCAGAGAGTTGCGTACTGACATTGCCATGGCTGTGGACGACCCTTTCCCCCTTCTTTATGGGCTGGTTGATCGGAATGTCATCACTGAGCAACTATTCAAGGTAAAGTAAACTAAGAACACAATCAACCACGAGTATTTGACTGTTGATAGTTACCGTACATCTTTATATTGATAAATGTATTATATTTCATGTTTGTGGAAAATCACCGTGCCTGTTGCCTGTCTGATATATGATTTTTACTACCGCCTTTGTTATCAACATTTTTTTGCGCATTCACTCATTTAAGTTAGTTTAATAAACTTAAAGTTAAAGACAATATTGCTTCTCCATTGCCTTACCTATTTCACCATATGTGATGAATCTAGGACACTTTGGAGAGGGAGGCCAATGAAGGAATCCACAAGGCGATGTACTTCCTGCTGTCCTGGGTGTTGGAGCAGAGCAGATCCACCATCCAGGCCTTCTGGGGATGTCTGGCCAGGGATTACAACCGGGACAGCTACCCCAAGCTGCTGACTGTGCTCACCAGCCTGCACCCTGGTAAGGACTGATCAAATATAGGACAGGCGGTCTTCAAGTAATCATGACAATGCCGTAATAAGGTGTTGGCACTAAGAGCTAATTTATAAAAGTGATTTTTAAGCAGGGATTTAAAACAAGGGACCGACTCAGTGAGCCCGATCTCCTTCAGTCTTTAACCTGCAATTTGGAATACTAAGAAGTGCTATGCTTGAGGATCTTAGACTACGCATTTGCACATAGGGGGAGAGCAAATCAGAGATGTAAGACGTAAGATTATAGGCAATTATTTAACAATGAATACTATTGGACAGATCATTTCCAATCAGCATGGTTCAGTAAATGTGGAACAGTTGGTAGAATAGTGTATGTATTATGTAGCAAGATGCTTTGAAAAGTTGGGTCTCATTCAAACAGAGTGAGGTCTGGTATTAGTTGAGCTTTTTTCTCAAATAACACATTTCAAAATGTTTACCAAATGTGTGCCAAGTGCAGCAACTCATCATGTTAGTGTTGTGTATAATTAGTTCAAACAATAGGAATTATTTGGCATTTCCAAGGAATTAATAATTATGATTTGTTTGTCAAATACGTTGTTGTTTTCCCTTTGTGACAGTCAGGGACTCCAGACAGGGGAAGAAGTCCTCAGAAGACCCCAGAGGAGCTCACAGTAGGAAGAGAAGCAGAGAGGACAGAGGACCAGCCTCCCATCATCACCATTCACAGCATAAGAACAGCAATGGTGAGTGTGAACTATACTTTTGATTGATCTTTGATCATTTCACTGTTATTTATTTTAGTTGTGCCAAAGATGAGTATTGAACACTGTTTTAAGAACAGCAATGGCCCAGGTCATTCCTTTCTTAATAAGTGTAATAAAGCCCAATTCATACTTTGTCGTATGACAGTGTCACACACGCTGAAAATAGCTGATCTACCTACTATCTCTGTGTGTGTGCCCCCCCCCCCCCTCTCTCTCTCTCTCTCTCACCCCCCAACCAGTCAAGGCAGATGGCTGCCCACCTAGAGCCAGGTTCTGGTTGAGGATTCTTCCCGTTAAAAGGGAGTTTTTCTTTGCCGTCACCGCCAACTGCTTGCTCATAAGGGGAATTTTTGGGTATATTTGAAAGAGTATGGTCTTGACCTGCTGTATGTGCATATATATATATATATATATATATATATATATATATATATATATATATATATATATATATATATATATATATATATATATTCTCAAACACGGCCAATGGGGGGTTCCAACCATTTATATACTCTCAGAATTATGGGGTCCTTGAAATTAAAAAGCTTGAGAACCTCTGTGCTACACTAAATGGAACAGAGCCTTAATTATAATATACTTGATAACACCAGTCATTAAGGAAGAGGCCCAATTTCTTTCCAATAGGACGCCTGGCCAAGCTGGATGCACCGTGGAGGAATCAAACCCGTAGTCTCCACGGACCTTGTGACGTTCTGTTGACTTTGACACAATGTACTCACTTCCCACATATATATTTGCACTTTCTCGGGACTGACGAGAAAACAATCCTTCTCATACAATGTAATGTTTCAGCAGCAATTCACCCTTGTGCATTCAGTAACAAGCGGGACTTATATAAGATGATGTAATGTATGGAGGCAAATTGTTGTGGTATGATTTCATTGTGAATGTCTGCTGCTGAGGACAGAAACTTCTATTCTGCTGTCTTTGCTTCAGGGGGTAAAGTGAAGTCTTGCAGAGTGAAGAACGAAGCAACAGTGGTCCCTCAACAAGCAGCTGCAAAAAGTAATTGTGAATTACCAAGCCATTTAGCAGGGAGCTCTTAACCATTTACTCATTAACAGCAAAGAAATAGTAAAATGGTCCACAACAAACTTACATTGTGAAACATATGGCGTCCTTTCTTTCTGTTATGGACTCATTTCACTTCAACTAGCAAACCAAATCTATTGCAATTATGTGATAATGATTTATCTATTATACAGCTGATCATTAGGAAGGTAGGTGGGTACTTTATTAATCCCAGAGGGGAATTTAAGGTTACAGCAGCTCTCATAAACAGACAAGAACAAGAGGCATTAGTACAAAAAAACATTATACTGTAATAAGAAATGTTATTTAATATACTGTAGGTGTCCCAGGCATGTCCACCTCAATCCAGAGCGCTGTCCCCATACCCTCCTCTTCCTCCTGCAGTGAGATACCAAACAGCCATGAGGCCAGAGAGGAGATTCATATCCAACAGGTGTTTGGCTCTGATGGTAAGCAGTTAATAATATGTTTTGGCTTGTTAGCTCAGTGGTTCTCAAACTTTTTCATGTCAAGGACCCCCAAGTTAATATGTATTTGGTCACGGACCAACGTCTGATAATAGTTTGTGCCGGGGACCTCCATACAAGATTTGTATTGTTAAAATTATTCAAAAATGTTCAAAAGGTTTTAAAGATTTCTTGAAAATAGCAGATCTACAAGCTCACAACATATCACAACGTGATGCGTGAGCTTATAGGTCGGCTATTTTCAAGAAATCTTTCAAACCTTTTGAAGATTTCTTGAAAATAGCAGATCTACAAGCTCACAACACATCACAACGCAATGCGTGAGCTTATAGGTCGGCTATCTAACAGCCGATACAGGTAATAGTATAGAGTTAAAGTTGTTAAACTGGTTTTGATGCTATATTGACACATTTTGTAGGGGACCCCCTGGAACCCCCTCAAGGACCCCGCTTTGTGTACCACTGAGCTAAAGAACTGAAAGGGGCATATCATACAATTTCTGACATCTTGATGAGCATCAATCTTTTTTGACTTCTCACATGGATTAAAGTCTGAATTAAAAGTGGTGTAAAAGACAATATGGATCATGCTATACCTATATCATATATATCACAAATAAATGTTTAAGATGTGTTAAGATTGAATGAATCTCCTTTTCTGTTTTTCTGTCATTCCGACAGGGGGCGCCCAAAAAAGCATCAAAATCTGTGGAGAGTATTACACCTCTAGTTCATTAGAGGAGACAAATGGAACTCACAAGGCTGCTAAGACTACATTTTACCACAAAGGGGAGACAAATGCTAAGATGGAGGTCATTGGAGCCACTGTTTCACAATGATAGTAACCGTTGAGTCACTCATAAGGCCTGGAGCTGTGTCAATATCTTACCCCGTCATACATGTGTGTGTTTAGGTTCATGGTAATGATGATGAGTGTGCCGTGTGTAAGGATGGTGGAGAGTTGATATGTTGTGATGGCTGTCCCAGGGCCTTCCATTTCAACTGCCTGGACCCTCCCCTCACATCCATACCAAGGTGCCCAGATGACTTCTCATTGTGTCACTTGCAGCATTCATCACCTTTGAGGTCAACAAGACTCACAATATATAGTCTATAGTAAAAGTCAAATTTTTGTCATTGAGAGAGCGATATTCAGCTCAGAGTCAATTCAGCTCCTCTTGTCCATTAGTGCACATAATATGTGACTTTACAAAGTTAAAGAGAATATGTTTTTAATGTCCATATGTGTGTTTTAAGGACCAGTATTGTTCACATTAATCTGTCATTGAATAGACTCTATTCAATGCCATTTTCAATCTCCAATCCACAGTGGTACTTGGCGTTGTCAGTTCTGCCGTGGCAACAGAATGAAGGACAGTGCCCTGCCACCTGTTCAGGTAAGTGACATCCATTAATAAACTGTTATAGGGTAAGATGATCTTGGACCATAAACAGTAGTGTAATTGCAATTACATAATTAAGTTACATGTAATAAATGTGTACAGTAACAGTTACAATTAGAACTAAAACATGTAAAATGACTTTTACTTTTCGGTTGGCAGTTTTGATTCAATCCTAGTGTTCCTATTCTGGGCATGATATAAATAGTAGGTGAATATTTGGTGAAAACATTCTACGAAAATAGCCAATCTACATTACAAGCTCACCCTCACAACATGTCGTAACACAACGTGTCATGAGCTTGTAGATCGACTTTCTTTTCGAGATTAAATGTCGAGATAAAAAAGGAGGGGGCGTAGAAGTATAGATGGACCCTGGTCAACAAAGTATATAGGGTTTATGTGGATAATGGGATGCACACACTGACTATCCTGGTATAAAACATTTCTTTAGAAGGGAATCAAAAAGTAATCAAATGTAATAGGTTACATGACTTTGATTAAGAATGAATATATTACTTTTTACAATTTTAGGATTACATTTCAAAAGCAGCCAACCCTTCATGTATGCAATCTTTATCACACAGCTGCTCAACGCCCAGCCTCAGCAGATCCCCAGCACCTCCAATAACTCCACCAGAGATGTATCGTTCTTCTCCTCGTTGTCAACCTCTTCTGTGTCCACCGTCACCACGAAGAGTGGCCGCACCGCCAGATACCAGGTACATTTTGTTGTTGTTGCATGGATTGAAATGAAATTACTGCATTGTAATGCTGTGTACTGTTTGTTTTGCATTTAGCAAGTGGCATATTGCTTTTTCCACACAGGCAATATTTCTTCTGCTTTGGCATGAAATCTGCCTATGGGTGCACAGATTATTTTTGTTGCTTTATTGCATAGTATTCTTAGATTTTCCAAAATAAAAATAAATTAAAAAAAGTTTGTGTGTGTGTGTGTGTGTGTGTGTGTGTGTGTGTGTGTGTGTGTGTGTGTGTGTGTGTGTGTGTGTGTGTGTGTGTGTGTGTGTGTGTGTGTGTGTGTGTGTGTGTGTGTGTGTGTGTGTGTGTGTGTGTGTGTGTGTGTGTGTGAGATCAGTGTTTAGGTGGAGAAGTGGTCAGTGTGAGGGAAGTGTGTGGTGTTTGTCATCTTGGTGGAGGAGACCTGTCCCATTGTCTCCAATGCCTCCAGTATTACCACGTACACTGCCACTTCCCTAAGTAAGATGTCTTAAAAATGTATTCCACTACAATTATTTGACAGCTTTATAGGCCTACTAGTTGTTTTGCAGAACCCCCCTTCCAAGCCAGAGCTCTTGATAAGAGGGGAAAAAAACTATATTGACTCGACAAATTACACAGCGCACATGAGAATCGATCACAGTGCATTAAGGGTATCTGTTTACAGTGATCAATATCTAACTAATGGCAACTAATGGATAATAATGGACCATCAGAACATGCAATGTAATCTATAACATAGAATAACATCATGGGCAATGCCCTTTATAAAATAAAGAGATACGCAATATATGAGTTAGTATAACAAATCATTGTGTGGGTCTCTTATAGTAGTAGTAACACTTATTCTGTAACATTCTCTGTGTAATATATTGATGTAATGCTGTACAGTGGTTATTCCCTTCTAGTATTCAGTGGGTGCAAGGGTTCATCAAATCACTGACAGTGCTTTTAAAACCACTTAAGGGCTATTTTGGGAACCACTCCTCTACAAGATGTCTGAACTCAAACATGCTATAATGAGCGTCCATCCCAGGGCAAGAGCAAAGTTCCTCCATTTAGGGCCAAACTGAAAATGACCTCCTATCAGTATGTAGCATTCAAAAGTGCTTTTCTATAATGTTTTGATATAGAATAGTGCTGTTCGCTAAAAATGTAATTCAGTGATCCATGTGTTCTCTAGGGGGAGATCCATCTGCTTGTCTTGCACTGGACCCTGGAGCAGCTGTGCAGAGAAGGAGTCTGAAACCAGAAGCCTGCAGGTGTGCTTCTCTGCTCATTATTTGTGTGTGCGTAACCTATATAGCCTGTAAGTGCATGTGTTTATGTTGTGCATAAACACATGTAAGTCATAAATCAATGCATCAACAATACAATGAATAGGTGAGACGGAATTTATGAGCTCCTTCAGACCTGTCTGCAGACTCAGCATTTCTTTTCTGTCTCTGGTTTGTGTGTGTGTGTGTGTGTGTGTGTCACTGTGTGTGTGTGTGTGTGTGTGTGTGTGTGTGTGTGTGTGTGTGTGTGTGTGTGTGTGTGTGTGTGTGTGTGTGTGTGTGTGTGTGTGTGTGTGTGTGTGTGTGTGTGTGTGTGTGTGTGTGTGTGTGTGTGTGTGTGTGTGTGTGTGTGTGTGCATGCCTCTCCCAGGTAGTTCAACCTGTGCACAATCAAGAGCAGAGCGTTTCTCTTCCAGAGCCTGTCCTCCACAAGGATGAACTAGAGTCTATGCTGGGTGAAGTGAGCATATCATCTCACACACACACACACACACACACACACACACACACACACACACACACACACACACACACACACACACACACACACACACACACACACACACACACACACACACACACACACACACACACTATAAAAGTGTGTTAATTTAACTCAGAGAAAGGTTAATGTTTACCCTCTCAGAGTTAAATTAACATTCAGGATGTTACAGTGCAAGAGACATTGGTATCTGAATCAGAATTGTATCATGTCAATGGAATGACCTCTTGTCACTCAAATAAATCATGCCTGCTATCCTAAAAGTGATATTAAATTATATCGGCAGTAGCTTAAATGCACAAGAAAATGCCGTTGTAGTTACTTATATTCAGATACCGCTACAAAGACACAAATGGTATTTCAATTGGACAGAACACTTGCCTGTATCGATAGGATTTTGTTAATGATTAGGCACCACAATTGACTAAATTACTACTCTTCAAGAAGCCAATTAGCAAGTTTGAAATGATAGATATTGAAACTTTGAAAGCAGGACAATGCTCCTGAGTGCCGGCGGTGACAGCGGATAGCCTAATATTCAGCTCATTACCTAGAGTATTTATCTCAGTATCTACAGTATTCCTCCCAGACAATACCTACAGTATTTCTGTCATTACCTGCTGTATTACTCCCAGTACTTACAGTACTCTCACTACCTACAGTATTTCTCTCAACAGGAGCCAGCTTTCAGGGTCGAAGCACCCCAGAACTTCTACACGGTAAACTCCTGGTGTTAATTCAAAGCTGCACTACCTGAGATACTTACTCAGGGGAGAAATAGAATTGTGACCTTCAGGCAGTATCACTTGTTAACCAGTAGTGGTCATACCCTACCTAGCACAGGGTATACATTTCTTCTGATAAAAAATGTACATAGTGGAGGTTTAAGGTTCCATGTGTGCACTCTTCAGAATTAAATTAACACCAAGGACTTTACTGTGGATAGAAGTGCATGTGCTTGATATCTACACCTGTCTGTCAAAGTTGAGCCTAATTCATACTGTGTCGTAGGACCATGCCGCTTTAGGCAGACTACCAATTTATGTGTTTCTTTTCCAGCCGGGCTCCATAGATGGAATCTTGCAGTGGGCTTTCCACAACATTGCCAGGCCTCTCCCTGACTCCCAGGGGTACTTCCAGTGATGGAAAATAAAAACAAGGGTTTCTGCTCACATGCTTGTGTGAACATGTGTACTCATTTGCATGCATGCATGAATACACATGCAGATACATAAATGCATACATTAAAGTACACCTGTACAGCACAGATGTGCAAACACACTCCCAGATGTGTACCGGTATATGAGATGTATTAAATTAATTAAAAAAACGCTGAATCTTCAATCTCTTGAATGAGAATCAGACATACCCAGCAGAGAAGAAAACACAAGACATGAGTAGACGTAATGCAGAAATGCACAAAAAGCTAAATGCTAAACTTACATGCTTTCTCTCACTGTCTATCTCTTTGTGTCTGTCTGTCTGTCAATGTACAAATGGAACCAAATGGACCCTTACGGGTACATTTCACAGTCACACTCTTGAAGTTATGGTTGTCCGCTTATTGCACCGCTCCGGTGTGGAACAATACGCATTCACACACAATGCACCAGATGGTTTCAGTTTGACGAGTTATGCACGCTGAGAAATGCCTCCATTTAACAGGAATTCCTTGAAGACTATCACTTAGATGTGGAATGTTGTTTTTGTCAGGGGATTTTAGCAGCGCTAGCTGCTGCTGCCAGAGGGATGATGGAGCTCCGCCAGGCAGCACAAACATTCTTCTTCCCTCCAACAGTTATTTGGTTGCCGTGGCGACGGCTCCTCCAGCCCCAAAACAAGGGATGAGAAATGTGAAGCTTTTTAGTTGCACCGTTTCTCAACGTCTGGTTCGGGGACCCCCAGGGAGTCCCCAAATGGACCCTGAAGGGATCTGTAACTCTGAGAGGGTACAAATGGAAACCGTTTTTTCATTTTTTTGGGAAGCCCAATCTACATTGTAAAATTCTCAGTGCTAATTTAACTCTGAGGGTGTACAAATGGAACCAAACTCACCAGTAATTTTGGGCATAAAACTTTAATGTAGTGGCGAATAAAATAGGCTATTTTATTTGAACGCTCACACTGCTCTTAGTCTTGCTTGCTTCACTCTTAAATAGCAGTTTTGTTGGAATCCCTCAAATTAAATGAGGGAAAAGAAAATCCATAAATAATTTCACGGCTAGAAATATGTGTCACAACTGATGATGGAGTTAACACCATAAACCCATTATAAAATGAAATCTGGTGAAAATGCAAACTCACTTTAATACAAGTCTTTAATAAAATCTTACCTCTAGGTGGCACTCATCAGACAGCCCAGTGATCGTGTTGTGGAACACTGTCATTCATAGTTTGCTTTCACTGATGAATTCCCAAATAAATGGTACCATATGATAACAGGAACTGTTTCCTTTCACAGAAGAATATTTGTGTATGCAGACAAGCTGGTTTGAATTGTCTGCCCTCTCAGTGGGATTCTAGGATGAAAACAAAAAAGATGGAAAGGGGGAGAGTTTACCAGAGTGACATCGGCACTCTATTTCCAAAACAAACATTGAATATGAACAGAATGTATTTAATGTACCTTGGCATTTCGACAAGACCAGGCCTACTGGCACTGCTTTCTTCTTATGCAAGCCCTCCATCTCTGGTGCCTCTCTGGCATCTTGCATTGCTTCTCTATGGTGAAAACGGGATACTGATGTACTGTATGCATGAGTGTTCTTCAGGCTAAGAGGATCACAAACCACCTTTTACACACATAGTGACATGTCACATGCTCATCATTTCCTTTGTGACCCACACTGTCCCGCCGGTATGCAAATAGTCATTCACATGATTATATGATAACACAATTGTTGTTTTCTTTATCTACTAAGTACCTCAAAATGAAATGAATGCAATCACAAATGTGAAAACATCACCCTACACACGAATAGCATGAGAAAAAAATTGCTGATCATTTACAAATTTTTTCAAAGGTCATATCTGATTGTACAATGGTTCAGAGGACCACGGCTTATATCAAGTCGTCGTGGTGGTGCTTTGATTTGGGTTCAACGGCTCAAGGATATACAGTCTCTCTTCAATCTCTGCTGTGACTTCTGCAGGCTTCACAGCCGAGTATCATGCACTGTTTGACGTTTATTTTGGAAGCCTGGGATGTTTCTTAGATGATTGTTCCATGTTTTAGTTATGTGAAGGAGATAACAAAAAGCAGTGATGCATAAATATACGTATATATATACTGTGTATGCACACACACACACACACACACACACACACACACACACACACACACACACACACACACACACACACACACACACACACACACACACACACACACACACACACACACACACACACACACACACACACACACACACACACACACACACACACGTTTCGTTTTGTCTCAAGGCTAACTTCCTCCAACACTCACCCACCCACACACACTCCCACACCCACACACACCTCCCCCCCCCCCCCCCCCCACACACACACACATCCTGTTACAATGTTATTGCTCAGATCTGCGGAATTCTTTGGAAATATTTGAGTGAAATTCTCACGGTTTGACCATCCTCTCTTCACTAATGTTGGCATTCCAAATGATCATATTTGTGGGCAGCCTTCACATGTGTCCCTTTTTGGCCACCACTGAGGTTTTTTTTTGATTGATTGATGTAGTTTATTTAGAAAGACATGAGAATAGTACATGACAGTACATAACAGTACATGGAAGTACAAATTCACAATACAAGGTCTACTAAACTGGAAACCCTCATTAAGCACTAAGCTTGTTTAAGATGAGAACCCCATGCACACAAATCATGATGAAATATAAGAGGCAGGCAGATATACACACTACTATACAGAATGTCATACAATCAGCTTTCAGGTTACTGGTATGACGAGAAAGAGAGGGGGGGGGGTAGATTTGGGGGCTGAAGGACGCACTTCCAGTCAGGAACCTTTCTCCCTTTGTGCTATTGTTGTGGACAGGAAATGGTAGCAGCCCTGCTTTTTCTCAGTTCTGGTGTTAAGTTTGCTGCTTGTTCCACTGACTTCAAATTCTAAATTCAGTATTTTATAGGCCTGAGATAAAAAAATAAAAATAACTACCATCTTCTGTTTGTAGCCTGCAGTAATAATTTACTACACTAATCTGTGTGTACCTAATTCTTCTACCCTCCTAACATTGATATACTGTATGTCTCAGATCATTTAGCTTACTAGACTTAACATATATTCGCTTAAACCATAGGATTCTTCTAAATGATTTATAATAGTCATATTCATGAATGTTGATGACATTATTATTATAATTTTTCCTTTCATTTGATATAAAAAAAATACCCATTGTTTAGTCTACCCTTGCAATGGTACTTCTACAAATCTGCGCAGAATGAGGAAGGCAGTGAATATTGTTAAGACTCTGGGGTCTTAATGCATGTCATAATGTTTACGTATAACTGTTGTGTGAGGTGCTCCTGTTGAGTGGCAGGTGTGTGAGCTGAGTGAGCTGAGTGAGCTGAGTGAGTGAGTGAGCTGAGTGAGTGAGTGAGTGAGTGAGTGAGTGAGTGAGTGAGTGAGTGAGTGAGTGAGTGAGTGAGAGAGTAGGTGGGGATCAGGAGGTGACCAGCAGGAGGTGATTGGTTCCAGGCTGATGGTGGAGGATGATGATAAAAGGCCAGTTCTTCTCAGCTCCTGCGGGTTTATCTCTCTGCTTCCACCTGGGCTGCCAGCAAACATGCCATGCTGTGTTTTCTTTTGTATACTGCACTGCTGAAGTTATCTGAATGACTGAAACAGCTGGGTTTTGGTAAGGGTGGGTGATTTTGTAATATTTGGTTTCCCCTGTTTTGTTGGTTAGAATTTAGGTTAATTGTTGTCTTTTGGTTCTATCATTTTGGGTTAGTTAGGTTAGGGTGGCTTTTGTTTAGTTATTTTTTGGGTTATTTAACAGTAAACCCACTCTGAAGGAAAAAAAAAACGACTTCCATGTTATGTGTGAAAGACGCACTGTTGCCCTACCGTTGCATTCCATTGCATTTTTTGCTTTGCTTTCTTTGATGGCTTGGCTGTCAGCCTGTGCTTCAATACAATCCATCTATAAAGCAAGCATGTATGTAACTAAAGCCGGCGTCTGCTGCAGCTATATTGAAATCCCTTTGAAACCCAACTATAATTGTTTTCTCTGTTTGATACAGCAATATGGTTCAGTTCCAACAATGCATTGCTATGTAAGAGCTCGTCCAAAGTCAATCAGGCCTGAGATGTTATTATTTGTATTTCTGATCTCACTGAAGTTGGTCAGAGCACACTGTGGGCTGAGGGTGAACACATGCACGCACGGTCGCACGCACAAACACCCACACACACACACGCACACACGTATGCACACATGCAGACACACCACACACAGGCCTACAACACTGCTCTGTCACGTGCCTTTCCCCTTTTGCCAGAAAACTTTTACTTTCCCCTTCTGTCCTCGAGACAAAATTTCCGCCTTCAAACAACTGAGTTCGCCTCCCTTTCCTGGTTTTGTGGGGCTTTGCGTACTGTACTGTAGGCTATGCATTTGCCGTGACACTCAACAAAATTGTTCTTGACCACACGTATGTAGTAACCACAGTACAAAAACACTAATTTGACAAGACGACACCCATGCATCTAGTCATTCGTCTACAGACATCTAACTGACATTTTGCAGATGCCTGCGACGTTTGATGGCTTTTGCAAAACTCCCCATGTGGTATAGTGTTTTTCTGAAGGATTATATGGTCAGCTAGACGTCCAAACTTTTAACCAGGGGGAACAAAATGACCCTGTCTGTCTCTCTCTCTCTCTCTCTCTCTCTCTCTCTCTCTCTCTCTCTCTCTCTCTCGCTCTCTCGCTCTCTCTCTCGCTCTCTCTCTCTCTCTGTCCCCTGAGGAGGCCCGATAATGATACGCTGGCAAGGCAGATTGCAGGGTTGCCATCGGTGTGGAACTGTAAACACAGCAGAGGAGGCTCGTTTGGACATTCCAGAAATGTCCTCAACTGAGGATTCTTGGAAGGGCTTCTCGGCTGTTTGCATTCTTTCTTTGGGACAGCAGTGCTAATGGAACTGCCTGTGATCACTACCTTGTCCCAAGTGAGAATTATATGAGGGGTAAATGAAAGGCTAGCAGATGATGTGAATTCCACCTCCACTCTTTGGAACTGGCCAGTGGTATTGTAGGTATGCCTGAGCCAATCGATAATCTGGGAATGAGAGTCTTTCATTTCCTTTAAAAAAGTACATCATAGTATATCATAATTATTGTGTACTGACACGTAGCTATTTCACTGCTTTTTCATGGACCTGGTATTGATTAGCGGAGTTACAATCACATCGACCGTGGGTTGATTGTATCAATACATTTGTCATTTGATCAGATAGAAGATATTCAAATATACTGTAAATGAGACATCAACCCTTAAAATCTTCAGTTTTAAATAGGGACAGTTTGGGACAAATATAAAACCCCTTCCTATGAGTGCTTCAAATGTAAGATATTCTTTAACTAAAATATTTAGTTTGGCTATAGGCTATTGGCTGATAAGGCACTAATGATATCCCACCTCTGAATATCTCTTGACAACAGAAAGGTGAAATATTGGAAGATCCAAGACATTTTTTAAGAAGATATGTGTGAATATGTATGAAATTCAATTGATTGACTTATCAATATGTTACTTGTTGTTGTTTAGTATTTGTGTTCTGTCTGTTTTCTGAGAACATAAACTACATTGGACATAGACACAGTTGTGCCACTGACAACTTGGCCTCCTTCGTTTATCTAGGTTAATGAACAATATTTCTCTGTCTTATAAGCAGTTCAAATGAATTTCTCCCAATCAGCGTCACACATCATTTGAATTCTATTCATCTCAGAATAGATGTTTTTCCCCTGGCTTGTCCCCCACGCAGCCTTAAAAATAGACTGTCTGTATAAAATTAACAATGGCCGTCTTTGAGTCAACACAACAAATCCTTTGTGTGTCAGCAGACAGATCCAGGCCTTGGGTTACAACCATTAACATATTTCACAGGCTGAATCATCAGTCATTGGTAGTAACACCAAGGTAGGAATTCATCAGCCACAGATAATGGATTTCCCCCACCACACTTTCAGCAATGGGTTGATTTGCACAGTATACAACAAGCAAAGCATAAGAATGTGATGAAGTTGTCTCAACTGAAGAGGCCTTTCAACGTAGTACATCCTGACATTGCAGGTGTCTTTTATGTCATATCATTCAAGGGAAATGGCCTCCTTTTCAGAGATGTTCTCTTCCCAGTCTCAAACCCAGCAGTTCTGTGCTTGGCAGCAGGACAGTAGTGACTGCACTACTAATTGACATTAATCAGTGGACAGCTTATGATAAAATACACTCCATTTCTACTAGAAGTTCAACCAAGCCCTTGAACTCTGACATTTCTCTAGATTACCTTTCAGTTTGTCTGACCAACTGGCTGCAGTCAGCTTGCACATCAATTCATGTTATTTTGGATGTATAACGTTATGTATAATATGATATATACTGCATGATATCATATATCAAATATTTAGTGGTTTTTGATCATACCCACACAGTAATTCATAATCCAAACAGCCAGCCCGGGCCAGGCTAAATTCATGGTTAAAATGGTTGTGATTAGACATGTCAGAGCTGGTTAACTTTATGTACAGTATAAGGTTCAATACAAATGGTTGTGTTTAGGCATGTGTTTAGGCATATAACACCTTAAACTTTGAACCTTATATTTGAGAAGTAACGTTTAGGTATGGGTTTGGTGTCAGGGTAAGGATCAAGGATCTTGGAAATGAGATTGAATTACCTTAACATTTCTGATTCGGAGCTTATAGAATCTGGGTACCGCAAACTATAAACACACAAACACTCTTATTTCAAGTCATTTCCTATCGAGCAAGAACAATTTGTCATTCATCAGATACCATGTAACATCCTAACATCACCACAAGCTCCATCGCTTTTGACCTGACAAGCTCCGTCCCATACCTGCTCAACCCCTCAATCCCAAGCACTGCCATTTTACCCCATCACTCTGAACCCATGACCCCCACCCACATTCCCCTCATTGCTGCAGGCCCATGGAAAGCCCCTGCTAGGTTTTCAGAGGTGCTGAACTCACAGAGACACAGAGCCCCCACACTCTTTCCATCATGCCGCTGGCCAAAGCCAGTGATCAGATCAAATGCTATGTGCAGGCTCAGCAACAGAGGAGTGGAGATATTCGCTGGAGGGCACACATGCCGGGGCCCAATTGAATGACTGGCATTCTGGTGACCTCCCAGGCTGGCGGTGGAGTGACGTGGGGCAGGAGGGGGGTGCTCTTTTAGGACAGGGTGCAATGGATTGTTGCTGTGTCATTCGTCTGTGGCGGGCACGTTGTCTCCGGGGCAGACGGCTGCTGCAAATGTTTTCTCACCTCAAATTGGCAACTTGGGCCGGTATTTATAAAAGGGCCTCCGAGCATGGGGGCACCGATTTTGTTTCAGTTTCGCCTTCAGGATGAGGATGACTGAGATACCAAGAGGATCTGCTCTGTGATTCTAAACCAGGTCTCCGAGAGGCAGGATAAATATGGGACATTAGCTCATGGTGGATCTTGGTGCACTGCATAGTATAAGACCACCTAGAAATGGATATGTGGGATGCCACAGAAAAGTAGAGGACGTTAGGTTACTCGTATAGCCTGTGGCTAATAGTTTCTCTTGCATGTATTTAAAGCTTGTTTCTTCTCTCTCTGAGCTGACCTACACCTATTAAATACCTCATCACACTTGGCCTGCTAAGAATCCTTTGTGTTCACATTGTCACTAATAAAACAGGCCTTTCATGCATCGTTGAGATTAGGTGGAAAGGAAGAAAAGAAAACAGATAGCAGAAATTGAGGCTGGGAAGAAAGGGGAAGGAGGAACATCATTACGGTGATCCTCAACTATTTGCCCTCAGCGGTGTGTGAGTAATAAGTAAGAGCACATGCCAAGTATTCTGAGTGTTTTCAGACAAAGGGAAACAACGGTCAAGTCACCATGGTAATATCAAGATGTATTCTGCAGTACTGGGGAATTCAGTCTAGAATCCCTCAACAAGTTATTTTCATTATAAAAACTACTTTTTACCCTAGCCTACGTGGAGAAGAAAGAAAGAAAAAAACTCATATTTTATTCAGTGCTGCTTTGCTTGGCCTAAACGTTACGTTTACCTACTCTGACGTTCCCCCTGCATATTACAATCCAAAGGAGCATCTCAAATATCACAGTACATGAAAAAAATGTGGCTTTTCCAGTTAGGCAAAGCAGGTAAGGTACACATTACATTGGAAAACAGAGCTAACACAACGTTGAAAAACAGCTAACAATAAAGGTTGGTGTCAATTCAACTGATTAAAAATGGAAAAGAAAACATTACTTCCTACACAACATATTCAATAACTGCAAATAAAAAATTATGGATAACTCCCTGTTCCCATTCTTTCAACAGTAACAACTTTGAGTACAGTTCCTGAATTAAATGAACTGAGAGCAAGATTGCCCCAGTCCAATAGAATAAGTTGGATTAATTCCATGTCTCAAATTTGCTTAATTGAGTTCAATTACATGGGACTTATCACAAAGACAGCCTCACATGGGCTGGTAAGTAAGCAAACACAGGTGTGCACTGTGCAGACATGCACGTACTGTATGAGATGTTGCTGTCATGATGACTCAAATGTCTGTCTGTCTGCTGAGAAAAGTTGGAAGTTCCCTGGAGTGCAGCTTGACTGGCTGGGACAAGAAGGGGTTGCCCAACCACTTCACAATAAAAACAGATCAGTTTGGATATTTCCCTGGGAGTTAATAAAAGGTTATTCGAGTGCTGTGGAATTTCTGTATGAACAAAATGCTGAATGTTAATTTATCTGCAGAGAGTGTAGAAATGAACCTGTAAAGGTCTACTTTAACACAGTCAAACAAACAGTCAACAGTTTTTTCCATCCATATTTGGTGAATTACATTACCTTTACTTGTCAAGGCCACTGATATAAATGCACCATTTACCATTTATCACTGTATAGTGTGTGTGCTTATATAAACAACGCTTGCCTACCAACATCATCTGAAAAACTATCCTGGAATCATTCATAAGTCACTGCCCAAGTTGTTGAGGAAATATGAATACATGGGAATGCATGGATATCAAAGGTGTGCTGAGAACAGGACACCGTTTGGGTGCGTTGCACCTTATCCTCACCTATTGTGCCTCCGTGAATGAGGAAGCCGTCCGTGGATGTGAGAGCCAAGGAGAGGAAGCCATCCCAGTGCTTCACGTCCTATCCAGTTGCATTCCTCACCAGTCCTGCCATATCAGGTGACCCTGTATTCTATTCTGTCCCATTCTTTCCCACACAATCAAGCACTGGAGCATCCATCTTGTTCTTGAATTCCACTGTGGTCTCTCTTAACCACTTTCAACCCTGATGTCTCTATTTTGGGCATGTCATTTTGTGTGAACATTTACAAAAATGTTCAAAACGTTTTTAGTTTTTTATTCCTTTGTTTTCATTTTTTTTATACGGAAATGTTCAGCAATCCTATGGCAGTATATTATTATCATCAGGGTAGTGGAAGGAGTTACCACCAGCATTCACAGGTAATGTTGATGATAGTTATGTTTAATGCATAGGCGATAGAATTATACAAATGGACGTGTTTCAAGCGATTTACTGTACTTATCAAGACTCTACAACCGATGCGAGACTGTTTGTGCTCAAACCCACTATAATTGCAACATTACAGTATCTACTGTAACATCATCTCATTCTTTTTACCCCTCCATTACATTTGTTTATTTAGTTTTTGTCAAAAAGGGTGTTTAACCCTATTTCTCATCATTCTAATTTGCAGCCTGGCCCCAAACTGTTGGGACTGTACAGACAAAGAATCATTACACTCAAATACAGTACACACAAATGCACTTCTCATACAACTCCAGACTCCTTCCTTTTCCATAAACATTTAAGAAATGGTTTTCCATACAAAATGTACGAATGCCAAGGTGGCACATACCAAATTTAGAGTAAAATTGTTATTGTTCTTATAACTGCTACTTTGAGTATGCTCATTGTCGTTCTATATTGTGTTCTTCTTTCCACCAAAACCGCAGAGGCAGTGTGTTTCCGCGTGTAACAACAAAGCATTGTGCTTTTTGAGTACGGCTCTCAAATATCCTGCATGCCACTCTTCTCCCACATGCACATAAAGAATAACTCAGAGATGTAACTTTTGTCCTGCTCGAGGGCTCAAAGTCCACATACAGACAGAGAAATGCTTGTGGCAAGTCATTTTGAATGCCCATTTACTGTAATGGCTTGTTTAGAGTGTCAGTAATTTTCAAAGGGTCGGCCTTGCATTCCTTTGGAAGTTCTCAGGAAGTGTTCCACAATGGGGAGCAAATGGCCCAGAGGCGTTGTCCCACCAGCAGAGATAGAGGGCAGGGGCCAGCACACACACACACACACACACACACACACACACACACACACACACACACACACACACACACACACACACACACACACACACACACACACACACACGCACGCACGCACGCACGCACACACACACACACACTTTTGTATTACTATACTTGTGAGGACATAATTTTTTTTTCTATAAATGCCATTTTTACCTTCCTTTTTTGAGTTTATAGATAGCCTATTTTTGGTGCGTGACACCAGCACACAATTAAGTATAAATCAGGTATAATTCATAAATCTAACCCTAACCCCTAATCCTAACCTCTAAATGCCTAATCCTAACCCTTACTTCAGCCTGAATCTTTTCTTAATTGTAAGCCGAACCGTAAAACAGCCATTTCTCTTGTGAAGACCAGGAAAATTCTCCACACTATAAATGTGTACCATATTGTGGGGGAAATTGGGCCCTCACAACTACAGCAACACAAGTACAAGTACAAGTACAAGTACAAGTACAAGTACAAGTACAAGTACAAGTACAAACACACACACACACACACACACACACACACACACACACACACACACACACACACACACACACACACACACACACACACACACACACACACACACACACACACACACACACAATGAAGGGAGTAGAGGAAGTAGTGATGTAGTGCTAAATGACATGAGCAAGTCTTTTTAACAAGGTGGAGAGAGTGGAGCCTCCCAGAATACATCGGAGGGGTGAGATACAAACGTGCCCCTCTTTGCTGACCAGTCGTCTGCTCAGAATGCCACTTGCAGAGACGTAGTGTCAAGGGTGGTTTTAAAATGAGTCTGTTTGCCATCTGAAACATGACTGGAATGTGTGTGCGTGTGTGCGTGCGTGCGTGCGTGTGTGTTTAATTAGAGGGTAGTCCTAATAGAGACAGAGATGGACCGTTGAAGTTCAGGGATGCGTGCCGTTGGCGAATCAATGCCAATTCAAAGCAGGGCCTATAGATTTTTATGTGCTATGAGTCCATTGTCCCGTGTCTAGTGACCAAATGTGACCCTACATTCTGTTGAATCAATTGCAGTGATATGCTGCTGGTGTTTTCTGTTATCAAGCCATTGAGAGTTTGTGTGTGAATTTGTAGTTTCACTCTGAGCCTTAGGAGAAAATGTATACTCATTACTCCTGTTAAGAGAACTATCAGAGGCTGCTTTATTTGCGCCCCCCTCCCTCATCCCCATTCCACAGACACCATTAGGCTATTATGACTAACAACTCTGCTATTTAAAGGGCCCTGTCTAAAATTCAGACTCCCCGTCTGGAGTCCTCTATACATATGGGTAGTAAATAGCTAAGACTCGTCTTGTGGTCTTCAAAGACAAAAATAAGGCTGGTCATAGAGATGTTATTACCCGCGGGAATCTCCATAAGAAACCCAACTAAAAGAAGTATTCTGTTCTTCTAATAGCTGCCTCTTTTGAGCCCTATGGCAAGAAGGTTTAATTTAAAGGAGGAGTTCACCCAAAACATTACTTATTTTCTATCAATTGCACACCCTATGAAGCCTTGAATCCATGGATTATTTTTTGTTTTTGTCGCATTCCTAAGCTAATCATTTGATTCCCGTCTCCTACCGGCTAATGTATCCGGTAGGAGACACAAAGTAGATTATTTTCCTACCGGAAATACACACGTTCATCAAATTATTGTCTTAGGAATGCCATAAAAACTAAAATAAATCCATGAAATCAAGGCTTCATGGGGTGTGTAATTGATAGAAAATAAGTAATTTTTTGGGTGAACTCCTCCTTTTAGCATCAGCTGTCAAATAATAATGAACAATAATAATATTCATTATTTATATAAAGCATCGTTCCAAACAACGTTTCAATGTGCTATTCATTTAAAAAAAAGAAATTCAACTACAAATTAAAAACAAATAGGCACAAAGCAACGGAAATTCTGAAAGTGAATGTAAATGTAAATCAACAGTTCTACTATATGTATTAATTTGGGAAGGGAAGGACAATGAACTATATTATTCATTCAGGCATTCGGGTTATGTGTTAAGAGTTCATGTCTCATTCCAAAGGAAGACAGCCAGAGTGTGCATGTTAGAGATTCGAACACATGGAACAGCAGGTGCTTCAACGTGGCATTCTGCAGTGAGTGTTTGTGCATGGTGCAGGGGGTTGGCTACAAAGACACACTATTCTCCCTGGTCACAGGGAAGACACTATGAACCTTCATGGATGCAGGCCTCAGATACCAGGCGGCAGCTGCCGCGCACTCACACATCAGGGAGGGAAAAGTATGCATGCACACGTGCACATTTTCTCTCTCTCTCTCTCTCTGTATCTCCCACACACATACACATTCTCCCCCACGAACACAAGTATTCACTAACAACATAGGCTACTTATCACCACCTTTTAGCATCCATTACAACCAACAAGCATGGAGGGAACAAACATTGCTCTGCTGGTGGCGATAGGCATTGGAAAGAGCGGTAGAACTTCCCTATTTTAGGCGGCTTAATCTGTTTGGTCAGATGTGTGTGGTTCTCAAAGTGGGGTCTGCATGGGGTCTCCAGGGGTCTTGGGGGGGTATCCCCAGCAAATGAGTTAATCAGTTTAACCACTTAACCCTATTTTCTAAAACAGACAATCTACAAGCTCACAACTTGTACAAAGTCATGAGCTTGTAGATCAGTTATTTAATTTGTATTTATTTATCTGGAAACAAACAATTTTACATAATAATACAAATGTTCTCTTCCCGAGCAAAACAGGAGGAGAACCACTACACACCCGATGGGCTTCTATGTTTATGTGCAAAATAATCTTGATTCTGGCGCCTTTAGGCCATGCATGCAGCATTAACCAAATGGACGTCTTCATAATCCATTTGTTCTGTCCCGTAATATTTTCCACCTCGTTTCATTATTCCAACTGTATGGGAGCAGTGGTGGAAAAAGTACTCATGTTTTAAAAGTATCAATATTGCAATGTAGAAATACTCTGTTACAAGTAAAAGTCTGGAATTAAAATAAAAACATTTCTATAGTACAAAAGTATTGATATAAAAATGTACTTAAAGTACCAAAGGTAAAAAGTACTCATTATGCAGAATGTCCCGTTTCACAAGTTTTCAAATGTATAAAATGTATTAAAATCTTTTTGAAAATACAATGCGTCGCATGGCGAGGCATTGAGCTTGTAGATCGGCTATCAAATGGCCGAAATTGATATAGGGCTGAAGTGGTTACTGTATATGTTTTGTAATAATAATCAAAATCTACAAAGTAACTAGTAACTAAACTTTTCAATTGAATACAAGTGGAGTGAAAGTACAATATTTGCCTTTGAGGTGCAGACAGTGCGGAGTAAGTAAAGTAAAAAGTGAAAATTGGAAATACTCCACTAAAGTTAAAAAAAAAAAAAAAAACTCAAAACTGTACTTCTTAGAACTGCACTTGAGTAAATGTAATTAGTTACTTTACACCACACTGCCTATGGGAGTAACTGTCCTAAACTTCACGCTAAACTCCCCACGGCAATAAAGAGAACTGCAGTGTTTCAGCTCAGCTCCCTCCTCCTCCTCCCTCCCGTTGGAACCGTGTGGTTTTACGCTCCTGATCCCCGAGGGACCTCGCGCTCTGCATTCCTGTCATTCCGACCTCAGTCCCTCCTCGGTTACTTATTATCGTCGCCTCTCGACAACCATTTCAGAGCTCAGTTCAGCTACAGCGAAGCACACGAGACGAGACCCACGACCGCCCGTTGGAATACAGAGCAACGAGGGGGGATGAGAAACTTCTGAACCGAGAAACTTTGTGGGAAATAGTGGAATATACGTCGAAATTAACTTCCCAAGTTTAATACTTTTTTCCGCCGGGGGGAGAGAGAGAGAGAGAGCCTGAGCTGGTAAGAGAGAGCTTTTTTCCCCACTTTTTACCACAATAGAAACCGAGTGTAATACACACACAGACACACACATTGTTGCTGTTTTGAGCTATTCAGAACCATTTGGACTTGCGTTATCGTATCAAAACTTATTTACGGAAGCTTTAGGAACCGGATAACTTCGCGAAGAGAAAACGTGTAGTTTTATTAGAGGCTAAATGTGGCTTACGTGCGGTTTTGCTCCCCCGTGAGAATGGAATTTTGCCGCACGCATTTTCGCATGTAGTAGCAAATCTGTCCACACGTGTCGCTGTTCTCAGTTGGGTTGGATTGCACACACCACCACTAACACCAATGATGTTTTAGTAACTTTACAGTCTAGTCTACTATGTTAGTGACTTACTAGACTAAGCAAAACATTTCTCCACAAAATGAGGAAATGAAACCTGTCCACATATGTTTTTATTGTTTTTTTTTGTTGTGTTGTTAGGTGGTTTGTTTGTTTTTGTTTTGTATACAGGGTGTCCTTGTTGGGAAGGCAGTAGGCCTATATGTATTATATTATGTGTATGCTGTTCACAATATGGTCTAAAAAGAAAATGGTAAAAAAGATGACGAAATTAACAGAATGAGTTTCAAATTAACTAAAATACTTATTAGCAAATCATATTTAATTTATGTGTCAACCTTGAGACACATGCCTGCCCCATATAAAGTACATGTACACATTAGATGAGCTCTGAGTAATAGTAATGTGTGTGTAGATATATATATATATATATATATATATATTGTATTAGTTATTGTATGTCATAAATGTTTAGTACTGACATCATCTAGTGTCTAGTCCTTCACTGACATTCTTGTTATTATTATGAATGTGTTGATTAATTCTGCTCTCTTCCATGTTTAGGGCTGATTCTTGAATACTGTAGAACGAACTGATCACCGGAGAGCATAACAACGTCCATAATCCTACATGGCGTCCACTGAGGAACCGTCTGGCACGGTCCTGCACCGGCTTATCCAAGAGCAGCTTCGCTATGGAAACTCCACAGACAACCGCACCTTGTTGGCCATCCAGCAGCAGGCCTTGCGCGGAGGCAGCGGAAGCAACAGTGGACCCGGTAGTGGAGGCGATGCATCCAGGAGCCCCCGCTCCTCACTTGAAAGCCTCACGCAGGAAGACCCTCAGTTCCCCCAGCTGTCTGCCAGGCAGGAGCCCCAGGGCCAGGAGCACCAGGGAGACTACCAGCACTCAGAGAACGGCTACCAGCTCTATGAGCTGCACGGAGAGGAGCTGCCCACTTATGAACAGGCCAAGGCTCACTCCCAGTACCTGGCTTCTCACTGGGGCCCTGCTGTGCAGGGCGCCGCAGGCCCTCTCAAGCAGCTCCACGAGGAGACCCTCCTGCACGAGGGGGACTTCCACGAAGAGGCTAACCTGATGGAGGTGAAGCGCGGCCATGCTCGGTCGCTCAGTGAACGCCTCCTTGTGCAGATGTCCCTAGAGAGGATTGATGTAGCAGGAAAGGTGGCAGGAGCCATCAAGAGCAATTCTAACAGCTACCCTGAGCTGGCTTACTACACCCCACATGGCCCCCAGAGCACAGGGCCCGGTCTGGACAAGCGCAGTCCACCACCAGAGTACTCAGCCCCCATCCAGGGCCAAGGATTTATCCCCCACCACCTGGCTCAGGAGCCACAGCCTCTGCAGGCCCAGCAGCACAGGTACACGTGTGTGTGTGTGTGTGTGTGTGTGTGTGTGTGTGTGTGTGTGTGTGTGTGTGTGTGTGTTTGCATTCATGTTTACGCTGGCACTGTTTTCCATTTTCATAGCCATCATTATGATCACAGACATATTACGTCATGCCCTGTATTTCAGTTTTTAAATGGCCGTTCTCGTAATCAGCTCCCAGGACTGTCATTGCGTCTTGCATGCGTAAACAAAAATCCAGTGAATCTCTGTAGCAGTGTGTCATGTTTCTTTTGAAACACTTAAGCGGGGAACATGTCCTGCTCCACAGGTGGTAGTTGATGCACATAGCGTTCGCAATGCCTTGCATACTACTACAAGGTTAGTTACAGGTGCTTGCGATACTTTGGATGCTTTCACCAAAGCTATGTTCCCCATATAGGTTGACACATTCTTAGCAGCCTGGAGTCTGCTTGTCTGTTTGCTGGTAGAAGAGAATGGAAGGACAGGTGTTTAAGTGATTCGTATTTCGATGCCTCGCATAAGTATAGTTGTTTCTCACACCCCTGTAGCCAGCTGAGACAGCCCCGTGGCTGTGACCAATTTAGGCAAGGTGCCAAGATGTCAGACATCTTTATGTTCACCGACCAGCTGATGTCATGATGAAATGAGAAATGTGCATACTTAATTAAGACATTATAGCCAAGTTATTAAAATAAAATCAATTATCTCTAACCCCAGGTATGCGCAGCCTGGCCAGACCGCTGAAACATTCTGCTACAACATGTTCACCGGCCTGCCCCCTGCTGGCCTGGAGGAGCCCAACCAAGTGGAACTGCTGATGATGGAGAATGAAAAGCTGAGGCAAGAGCTAGAAGCGCACAGGGAGAAGACGGGCCGCATCCAAAAGGTAAAGAAAACGCCATTTAAAAAAATGCAGTTAATGCAGTTGCTCTTGCAAACATTGTGCACTTGAGGGTGCAATAAATGTATTACTTGAATACTCCTAACAGGGCCAACAGAGAGAGAGGGGGGTGCTTGCTTGTTTTTTTGCTGAACTATAGTGGAAATATCCAAGATTGTCAGTTAGATGAACAAGACCACAGGCAGCACAAACTTGTGCCAGGGAAGTAAAATTGGCTTACATGTCCCGAAGTCAGATGAAAACTGAAGCGGCGTATGCCTTGCTAGACATTAGCACCTGTCTAGGAAACACTATCCTAGTGAGCAGTTGTCCCTCGCACATCCAGCACACGCCCTCATCTGCACTGGACAGATGAGAGCGGCAGCTGCTATCATCCATACCACAGAATCACAAACAGAGGCCATCAGGCAGCTACTGTGTCCACACTTCCCTCATTGTTGTAGTTGACCCAGAGGAGGGCTGGGTGTGTGTGCCCTTTAGTTCCACTGAGGCTATAGATTTTCAGTCTAATCCAGGACATGTCAGGGTGGTTGACCTCCTCAGCACAGCTGACCCACGTAGAAGAGGCTAGAGGGAGAGAGAGAGTATCCATGGCAGGCGGCCGACTGCTTTCGTGCTTTGATAAAAAATGAAAGGATCCTTTTGTACTTCACTCTTACTCCTTTATTTTCTTGACAGTAGCTGTCATTTGTTTCAAGCATAACGTTTGCATAACGCATCGTCCTGTAGTGAACGTACGTGCTGAGTTTTATAGTCAGTTCCGTAGTCAACAGGCCAAAGCATGTCTTTCCACCTTTAACAGGATGGAACCAGGCCGTGAGACGTCGACTCGACTCACTCTAGCCATTATATGTATTAAAAAAAAAAAGAATCAACTGCTTTCCGCTGAAGTTACGTCATTAAGCCATTGCCTTGTCTCAGCCTTAAAGAATGATAATTGCCAGGGTTGGAAAGTTTTCCCTGTCGGGCCGCGGCCCTGAGTAAACATGCCTGTGTGACTGCTGTAATGGTGTGTCCACAGCCCAGGCACAGGCATGCACACCTTTCCCGCACTGGCAGCTTGCCCAGAGCTCTGTGTGAGTGCCTTTGTGTGTTTCATCATAGTGTGTGTATGTGTGTTGTGTATTTGCGCGTTTGTGCACTCACACCTGGAACCAGGGCTGTTGGCCCTCAGGAATGTAGATATAAATCAGTCACACAGGGAGTGGTGCTGGTTAGAATTCCTGCTCAGAATTATATGCTGTACACACACACACACAGAATGTGTCCTGTTTATACCGTATACATACCACTCTTCGCGCCCATATGTATTTTTATGTACTGTACCAATATCCCCTCTGCCCTCTGGTATGTCAAAGTGGCTTACCTAAGAATCTCTCCTCTCTTTCCCCCTGCTCTCTTGCACTCCTCTTGTCACCTATAGTTGGAGCAGGAAATCCAGCGTATTTCAGAGGCCTATGAGACCCTGATGCAGGGCAGCAGTAAGAGAGAAAACCTGGAGCAAACCCTAAGAAAAAGACTGGTGGCTGAGATCAGGAGGTTGCAAGACTTCAACAGAGACCTGAGAGGTACAGACTACATTTCCCACAACCCCCACAGACAAATAGAAGTCCTGTTTTGTAGTGTGTGGTGACACAGATACATTACTACTGTACTGTGAATACTAACCTGGGACCCACTTTGCTCCACAGAAAACCTTGAAAATGCCAGGACACATGTCGCAAAAGAGGTGGAGGTTGCCGACCACAACCAGCACATCATGGCCAAACTACTTGAGCAGAGTAAGCATGTCATCCTGTCTGACTAGATTCCTCTCCCAGGCTCTGTGACACCCCCGCCCCCTCCCACCCCAGTTGCGATCAACATTCTTGATTGGATTGAAAGCCTACCATGGGGCCCTTTAGTAGCTAAGCACATCCTGCATGCAGGAATTTCACTTGCATAACCTCTGCTTATTTGGTAAGTGGGCTTAATAATGGGGAATATAGTCCAGCTTGCTTGGAGGGAAGGAAATGGGGAAACTAGAGGAGAAATAAATCACAAACAACAGTATAAGACCCCCCCCCCCAACCCCTGTTTAGCTTGATTTATATTGTCTATTTAAGAACCTGGATAAGAGCAGAGCGGAGGTGTTTCTGTGGTCCGAGTGAGGAATGTTCTTGCCCTATGTGGGTCAAAGGCATAGGGCGCCCACCCCCACTTCCTCCAACCTCCTCCTCTCGGCATTCCATGAGTGCTTGGGTAAATGAAGAACATCAGCCACGATGTTGGAATCCTGGGACTTATTAGCGGGCGGTTGGGCTCCGTCGGGAGAAATGGCGGACTGATATTTTTACTTTGTGGGAAGGGTATTCAAGTGACTTTCGACCGGCAGCTTCTCAGTGGCTTGCAGTTCTCTTCAGGGCACCGTTTAACTCATAACACACAATCTAGAGATTGAGACCACCATTACAGAAATCATGATCATTTACCATCATCTGTTACTGTTAGACATACGCTAACCATACGGCCTCCTTTTGCTTTCACCTTAGATGAGGAGCAGAACCTTGAGCGGGAGCGCGTGGAACGGGAGCTCCAGCGGCTCCGGGCTACAGCAGACGAGCAGGGCCTGAGGGCAGAGCAGTTGGAGGAGGCCCTGGAGGCGTCTCGGGGCCGCGGCCGTCAGCTGGAGGAGGAGCTGAGGAGGAAGAGGGCATATGTGGAGAAGGTGGAGCGGCTCCAGAGCGCCCTGGCCCAGCTGCAGTCCACCTGCGAGAAGAGGGAGAGCCTGGAGATGCGGCTTCGAACGCGTCTAGAGCAGGAGCTGAGGAGCCTGAGAGCCCAGCAGGTACCGCAGAAGTTACCCGTCCTCCTATTCGAAGACACAGCCTGCACTTCGGCGTATTAACATCACCTAACCACCCCGTCTTGTCCCTCCTCCCCCGCAGAGACAGTCTCAGCCACCAGGGGTGACGGTGAGCTCTCTGCACGAGCGACTACGTGAGCGCGAGGAGCGCATCCTGGCCCTGGAGGCCGACATGGTGCGTTGGGAGCAGAAGTACCTGGAGGAGAGCACCATGAGGCAGTTTGCCATGGAGGTTGCTGCCACCGCCGCGGCCCAGAGGTGAGCCTGGCGTAGATCATAACGTTAAACATGCACTGGTATCTTGTTCTACATACATGTGTATCTGGTGTGTTAATATGCAGTCAATGTGTTAGCTGCCATTTATAGGCAATAGGCTGGGGAACACTCGCTTGTCGCTAGGTGTTTCGTAGGTTAACACTTTGTCTTTCTTTTGAATTTTGCAGTCCTGATCCTAACGGTATCTCTTTCCCTTCACAGAGACACCACCATCATCAACCACTCTCCCTGTCACTCCTCCAACAACAGCTTCAACGAAGACCTGCCAGTCGCTGACTACAGGAACCAGGAGATGGAAAACAGGTACGGGTTAACAGACGCTATTTTTTGACTATGACAACAGACACCAGATAGATTTACTTCATAATTTATCATTCGCTCAATAATTAATGTTACTATAAACTGATTAAAGTCACTTACAATGCATGCAATCTCTTGCACACAACCCTCATTCGGGTTTCGTTAACAAAATAAGTCAATTCATTGGGTCATATAGTGTTTTAACGGCTCTGCTGTTGTTGTTTTTTTGTCATCAGGATCCGTGCTCTCTATGCCCAGATCCTGGAGAAGGATGCTGTGATCAAGATCCTTCACCAGCGGCTGCACCAGGACCAGGGGAGGAAGGACGGCCGTGTCACCCTTACGAAGAAGGACGTGGGGCTCCGAGCCGCCATCTCCACTCCCTCCATCAGCACTGCCAATTGCACTGCCAAAAGTAGAGGTAAGGATCATTGTTGTTTTTTTTACAGATTATAAAACTGTGTTTTTTTAACCACATGAACCCTAGTGTCCCTATTCTATGGGCATTCGATGAAAATAGCAGATCTACAAGCTTCGCAATGTGACGAGCTGAGAGTTTGTAGATCGGCTATTTCCAGCAAGGAGAATTGGTTTAGAGTGAAAAAAAAGGGGACCAAGTATCAAACTCTGGGACACCCCGGTCAACTAAGGATATAGGGTTTAATTGGTTAAGCACTGAGCAGTATGTAGAGTCATTACAGGTTTTGTACTTGGTAAGAAAGTTGAAGAAACAAATGTAGTTTTAAGCATTCCTTACAGTATTGGTGTTTTCTTTCCTGCAGGTAAAAGCCTGTCAGACGACCAGACGCAGTTTCCACTGCATCGTTTCTCTGTCCAGTCCGAACCCGGGGCCCTCGGCCATCATGAAGAGGATGTGAAGGCCACAACCACAACCAAGCTCAACAGCGGTGAGTCGTCTTGCAGGCGTGTATGCGAGCGTGTGCCGAGATCAGCCAGCCACCCGGCAATGCGGAACATTTAATTGTACATGAATTCTACGAAATTTCTACGCATACTGCACATACTCGAAGTCACACATGCATGGACCCATTTGTACACAGCAATACACAAGCACACAAACACATCTGCATGCATGTAAAATGTGATTTGAACCCTGACGCCGTCACATTAAGTATGGATGGTTCCTGGCGCTCATTGATTAACCATACCATGGCTTAACCAGCCAATGAGACGCCAGCTGTCCAGGTCATAGTTCATAATGCGGGGCCTTGTGGAATGTACACGGTTAGGAAATGATGACCTATTGACTGAGCGCTCTTAACTGGAGTGGTTTGTTCCAGTATGGAAAATCTCTTTTGACCTTTAGCCATTGGCAGGATTGCTGTATCTGGGGCAATTTTCCAATGTTTACTCATTAAACATTCATACAATTATTCATTCTCTTTTTCCTCCTTTTTTTTCAGACAAGGCAGCACCACCGAAGTTGCCATTGAACCCCTTCAGAGGCTTAGATGACCTGGAATCCGAGGCAGTCGAAATCTTCATTTAAAACAAAGACAAGACTGTTTGCTTCTGGACACAAAAGAAAAGAACAAAGAGTAACGAAGAGTCTTGACGGCTGTGGAGAGCGAAAGTCGATGTCATTGATGTAGAGGTTGGAAATAACACAGAGGTTACACGTGGCAGGAATGTTGCAGAAGGACAGCAGAATGTGTGTTTAAAAAAACAGAAGACGAAGAAAAAAAAAGACTGATCTCACATTTAAAGAGACAGAGCTGTGCTCTGTCTCCGTCTGTCTCATGGAGCTGGGCAGCTGCTGGCAGGCTGCCCCGTCTGGGGGACCAAATGTGAATCTTTTGCGGTACTCAGACAGTATTGTGGATTGTAATGGCGCAACATGTTCTCAGAGAGTGTATGCCAAAGTATTTATATAATTGCTTCTCATTTATACTATCCCCCTGTCCCTCTTTTTCCTGTTCACAGAATCAAGGGGCTTCTATTTATCTAATCCGGTTTCCACATTCCCCAAATATTAGCTAAAGCCTCAAGCCCCTCTAGATCGATCTTCAGGACAAGGTTATCTTTGTGAACTCCCAACCTGCATTCCCCTCCCCCTGAAAAAATGTTGAGTTAATCTGAGTTAATTTATTCTCATGGAATTTATCTGGTTGGGAAAACTTCGCCTTTGCTCTTAAACTCATAAAACATGAAACGCTGTTGATTTCTATCGTCTCGCTGTCCATATTTCCAAAGCTTCAGTAGCGGGTTCTACTGAGGCTCAAAAGTATGTGTAGTGATACGAAATATAGAGAAAAGACAATGTTTTTTGTTTTTGTTTTAGTTTTTTTTATTATTATTTAGTAGGGTGATGTGGCATGGCGTTGATTTCATCTTCTTTTGTGATTATATTCTCCTTCTCAAAGTATGTTTGTTTGTGTGTGTGTGTGTGTGTGTGTGTGTGTGTGCGTGCGCGTGTGGGTGTGTTATTTCCTGATATGGCGTATCTGCTGGTCTGAACGTCATGGGGATAAAAGCTGCAAACTACACCGTTTTTGGTTTTTGTTTACTGTGAGCTTTGAACTAACAAAAAGGTTAATTATATATATATATTTTATACAGATGTATTATTTTAGATATAATAGTGCTGAGAGCAGGATGCCAAAGAGTTTATCTTATGTTTATTATGTAAGTTATGTGCAGACAATCACGGTCATGTCAAGCTGTATACCAACCAACCAAGTGTTGACCTCAAGCAAAGACATTTCTGTGAACTCCTAACAATATGAAGGTTGTTAAAATCAAATTCATGCAACATTTCATAAAGCAATAAAATATTCTAATATATGCAAAAGCTGGTTTCCTGACTCGTGACTGGGCTGAATGAGGTGGAAAAGTGTTACAATTCACCCAAGCACCTGACATTTACGTGGAAAGCAAAATATAACTGACTATTCACCTTCCTATTCCTCTGCACATCCAATCACTCCACGTCACCTTATCTCTCTGCTCTTCTTCACACGTTCCACAACCCACCCACCCTCCACAGAGCAATGAAAGGCCTTTACCTCTGCGTCCCTCCACAGAGCAGTGAAAGGCCCTTCCCTCCGTGTCCCTCTACAGAGCAGCTAGCTTCTTTCGTTAATGAATGCCAGAGAGCTGCATTCTTTTGGGTTCAGCTTTCCCTGGTGGCCTGTTCTCTTGTTCTCTGCTCGAGCAATGAAGAGAGTGTTTGACATACATAGCATTCTTAAAGGGACAATGTAACGATATACTTGACAAAGGCAGGTTCCTCCCAGATTAGTGGCTGATCCCGTTCAGCATACCTATGAGCGGCAACACACCGTTGCCAACATTCATTACATTCATAATTGGTCTATTTTATTGTCCTCAGATTCCACTATTAACACCCGGACTTAGAGAGGTGTTTGTGTGCTATTTTGAGGCATGCCACAGTGTAAGAGGATGAGATAGAGATGAGAATAGAATAGAATGATGAGCTCTTCTGTTATGTGATACCTGTTTCTGTTTGCATTTCTATATATATTTCTCTCTCTCTCTCTCACTCACACACACACACACACACACACACACACACACACACACACACACACACACACACACACAAGATATTGACTTGTACCAGTTTGTGCCGGTTGTGCGGCACTGAGCTGACAATGAGACTTCACAGTGAGGCAGGACAATAGCCATGACAGAGAATGTGCTGGGGTCATCAGAGCGGGAGGTTGACAGCTACAGTTTTCACACACACATCCCAACAGTCTGCGTGTATATGTGTGGCCCTGTGGGCATATACGTAGGATTCAACACACCCTTGAGCTCAGTAAAGCTGTTTAGTGATCATTTCCTTACAGTAGTGTTTTTCAAACGTTTTCATGGCAAGGCAAGTATTGGCAAATATTTTGTGCCAAGGACCCCGTACAAGATTGGTGTTGTTAGTTTTTCACATTTGTTCAAGATTTTTTGAAAATAGAAGAACCACAAGCTCACAACGCATCTCAATGCGACACATAGGCTAGGTTAAAGTGGTTAAAGTGGTTTTGATGCTGCTATATTAAGTAATTTTTATGGGGACCCTCTGGAGCCCCCTCAAGGACCCCTGGGGGTCCCACTCACCAGACCCCACTTTGTCACTACATTTAGAGCCATTACAAACAAATTGTAATGTCATCGTTGACATATCGATAAGCTTTGCTTTTTAGATTTTTATTTTTTTTAGGTTTTAGCAAACACTTGCATGACTTATTCATAATTGGATTGGTCTCATATGTGTAACTGGTAAAGTGCAATCCATATGGAATCACAACAGTCTCATAAATATTTGTAACTTGTAAAGCGCAATCCGTAACCTGTAAATCAGATTCCATTCTGGTGTAATCTGACTCACATGGATGAAGCAAACAGAATATGTGTGTGTAGGTGTGTCCAATCTCTCTCTCTCTCACACACACACACGTGCGTGCGGCCGCGTGCACACGCACGCACGCACGCATGCACTCCAAAAGGCACAGATGTTAAGTATGCCTTTGTGTGGTTTGATAATTAGATAGGGCACTTTAAAACACCTCAGCATGCCTGGGCTTGGGCTTTTTATAAAGAGGAAATTAGATGGCAGGATAGCATGAATGCTTATGACAGAACAGCTTGTATGGGAAAACACAGAACAGGAACTGGCGGTATGCAACGCAATCAATCTTATTTATGAACTGAGAGCGTTTATCTAGCGCGCTGACTGACAGAAGTTTGAAGAGCGGCCAACATTCCTGAACCAATGTGAAAGGCGGTCGACATGTTTGGACCTACAACAGCTTCATCTTTTGCCTAAATTTACACTCCGTCGTACAACGGTGTCACGTGCCGAAAATAGCTGATCTACAAGCTCACACGCCACTATGAACTTGTAGATCGGCAATTTTCGACGAAGTAGCCTAGTCAGGCTTTTCACCCAGGGTTATCAAAGGATGGGACATAGGCTACAGTACGCCTAGGCCTAGATGAGAGCGCGATCAGAGGTCACATACCACTGTGTGCTCTAGCATGTCAGGAAACGTCCTGGAAAATTTATTTCGCTACATTTTTGCTATTGCTCAACCACATGAGAGCTCTGCGCTGACCTTGATTGTCATGAAAGGAATGGTTTTGTTGGCGCCTAAACATGCAGAGAGGCTACACATCTTAGTTTTTTGTTTTGTTTTCCTTTTCTTTTTTGCATTGCAGGAGTTTTATTGCCTTCTTTTGACATTTTACGGTTTAACAGCACATGCCTAATACGCTTCATTCTTTGAAGTTTCAGCACATTCAGCAAATTCGCTGATGGTAAACACTGATATGAAAGTCAAAGGGGGAGGAGGAGGCTTCTGGGACACAGACAGACAGGAATCCAATCCTCACACTGGGCTAATTAGAGTGGTGACAGTACACAACAGCATTCTGTTATGAACTAGGTCACAGGCGTTCAATAAGAGTCACAAACCTTTTGATCCAAGGTCCTGCCTAAACTAACCCCTTCTTTGCCAAGTTCAGACACGAATGACAAGACTCAAACCAATAACAAAATGTTTGCTTTGTTGTGTTAGTTCGGTGAGAGATTGACTGACTGCCAGGCCTTGGGGAAGATATCCATTGATTAAATGCAATAACTTTTCACAGATTGTCCCAGCTAGCTGACATTCTCAAAACACCCAGAGGGAAAATCATTTGACAAAGTTCCCTCATTTGTTTCTCTTAGGGGAAAAAATAAGCCAAACATTCTTCGAATCTTAGTAATACATGTGTCACTGTGTGTGAAGGGACCCAAGAACATAACTTGTCCCCACCCACACACCAGCCTGATACAGATTGCAGTTGTGTGAAAGACATTTGCTTAGAGGTCTCAAGCTAAAACAAAACAAAACAAAACAAAACAAAGCAAACAAAGAAATTCATACTTAAACACACAATTGTTACTTTGCTGTTATACAATACAGTAACATCCTGAGATGTTCATTTAAATCTGAGACAAATCTGAACAAACGTAACCAGATGGACCCATCTCTTGGAGTTACAAAGGCTAAAACCGAGGCTTTTACTGTGAAGGCAATCAAGTTCAGTGAGGAAAATCGTCTTTACAACATTCCTATTCAATGCAACCAGATTTTCATCTAATTTCTAAAATATATGAAGCCGAAGTCTTTTGTAGGCTTGGTTCCCCTATGCAAAATAGGGTTCTTGACTACTGCAGTGGTGTCCACATTGTGCAATAAATATAGATTAACCTCCTAACAACAGTGCTGGAAGTACTCACATTTGTTACTTAAGTAAAACAAAGTACTGAAACGTAGAAACACAAGTTACTAGTAAAAGTCTGGTAATAAGTGATTCATGGAATTTTATAATAATCTAAATCTACTTGTAACTAGTAACTAAAGGTTCCGAATAATTGTAGTGGAGTAAAAGTACAATATTTTCCTCTGAGATGTAGTGGACACACACACACACACACACACACACACACACACACACACACACACACACACACACACACACACACACACACACACACACACACACACACACACACACACACACACACACACACACACACACACACACACACACACACACACACACACACACACACACACACGTCTGGAATTACCTGACCTGAAACTGTACGTCACTGAGTGGTATAATTTCTTTTCTACACCCAACCAAACACTGACTTTAATTGACAGTCCGCCCTATGGGAATATTTGTGTCATGTCAGTCCACCCTATGGGAACATATGTGTTATGTCTCATACTGTAGTTGTGGGGAGCTCATGGCCAAGATTTGGTTAACCTTTTTCTGGAAAAATGGCAGAAGTGTACACGTATAGGATGCTCCCCATCCCAGGAACCACTTTAACATCTCCCTATGACAGTGGTTCTCAAAGTGGGGTCCGGGGACCCCCAGGGGTTCTTAAGGGAGTTCCAGGGGGTCCCCAGCTAAATGATTGATAGTTAGGAACCAAATGGACCCTTACAGGTCTGTAACTCTGAGAGTGTACAAATGGAACCAAATGGACACTTACGGGTCCATTTGGTTCAAAATGGACACTTATACGGATCAATTTGGGGGGCAAGTATAGACCCCTGGTGACCCTGGTCAGTGAATTATGTAGGATTTAAGTGTTCAAAGAGACGCAGAAGACAAATACCCATAGCATAGTCCTAAATTATTCTCATAAAACAGCTGATGAATTCTTAGATACTATATGTTTTGATAATGTTGAGTAGCAAAGGGGTATCACAGTACATAGCACCAAAATAAATGCTTTGCTGTAACACCAGTGGTGGTCCTAGTGTGTTTAAGTAAGTGGTAATCTTTTAATGGCCACTATTTGACTATTGATAATAGTAATAGTCAGTGACCCTATACAAATAAAGCAACCCTAAACAGAAAAACAATCATAATTGAAGTTCAATCAAATTATTATTTATCTCTGCCTTATGAAAGGAGATAATGATTTATTTCTGAAATAAATAATGATGTAATAATGTCTCCAGGTTTAATGGAAGTGGATATACGGTATATAATCCAAATCTAAATGACAGGTGGATATAATAAGTACCAAGAAATTATATTTTGCAACACTGCATTTAGAACACCATACTGCTGCACAGGGATGGTGAGAAATGACATGCCTACAAGTTGATTCAATGCACTTCCTGTTTCAACAGGTTTGGTAAAACATGTACATGCAAAGATGTTCTCACTCACTGCAAAGACATTCAACACAGTTCAGATTGTTAAATTGGAACGAATAATCCACTGGTTATGTACAGCAGATCAACATGACCCAAAAGCCCCTAACTGAAACAACAGTAGATAATTCTATAACAATTCCCAGGATTCAATGTCCTGTGGCAACTGGCAACTGCTGTATCTTTTACTCATGTGTTGGTCTTTCAAACACATGACAAGTCTCATCGAGTCTCATCTTTTGATGCTACATCCTTCCTAAGTTAAATAGCTCCACCTGGTGGTGGCACTTTCCTAAAACCAGCAAATTTGTAAACATACAAGCATTCTGATTTTGTAAAATAATAAAATAAAATCAGATTGCCTCCTGCTTGATGTGGTTCAGAAGAACTTAAATCTAAAAAAGCAATAATAGACAGATATGGAGACAGACAAGATCAAAAAGAGCAAATGCGTAAATATGGCAGTGCAAATATCGCAAGTTTGTGTGCCATGTCAAAGTAGTGCAAATGTCCAACTCCTTCATTGTCATTTAAAGGATTTCTTGTAATGTTTGTCTTGGCCAGGGGGGGGACTGTATAGCAGTGACCCCTGGTGTGTGTAGTTGAAATGAGTGGAGGGGCTGTGTGATGTGTTTTTTCTTCTGGCTGTCTGGGAGATATAATGCCACTGTAGTGAAAACACAGCTTTGCATGATGGTTGTTTGATGATGCAGGAGAGTTTTTATACTGTACTAGAATACAGACATACAGACTATTCAGATGTGCATGTCATCATGCACATCTGAATAGTCTGTATGTTGTTGTTGCAAGTTTTTTAATTGGTGTGAATGAAGAAGATGAGAGATCAACCACAGCCCTGGGGAGCCTCTGTGTTTTAAACCAATATTAGCCTATTGTAATATCCAGTCTTCTTCGAGTCCATAGCAATCTTAGATGTCGTTCTGCCAGTATCGGGCACAGGCCACAACTGATGGAGTAGGTTCTGCCAGGTCCTCTGGGCTGCACCGGGGGGTGTCGGCACATTGTCTGCTCTGATCCACAGCTGCACATGTCTTCTGCTGTGTAATTCCAGGCTTTCATCAGTGTTTTGCACCTCCCCTGTTCCACACGCAGTCTATTTAGTGACTTCCAGGTTGTCCAGCCAAGGTCGTGGCCACTAGCGAGGCTTTCCGTTGGTATGATCCCTCTGTCCAGCCATTCAAGAGCTTGTGTGTTGTTACTTTGCCATTCATCTTCCCAGATGTTGGTAATATCCAGTGATGTAAAGTAACTAAGAACATTTACTCGAGTACTGTTCTTTTTTAAGGTATTTTTTACTTCATTGGAGTATTGTACTTCTACTTCACTATAATTAATTGAAACTTTAGTTACTAGTTACTTTGCAGATATACATTATCATATTATAAAACATATATAACCACTTCAGCCCTATTTTATACATAGGCTATTTGAAAATAGCCGATCTACAAGCTCACAACGTGTCGCATCGCGAGCTTGTAGATCTGCTATTTTCAAACATTTGAGTACTTTTACTTTTGATACAATTCTTTAAAGGTATCATGACATTCATTTTCACTTTTTTTATTTTCAATGTTTTATTTGGGGTTTTATGACTTCAATTACACCCAAAAAACCTGAACTTAGAACATTCAGTGGATTTTCTGTGGTCTGGGGTTTTCTGAATAATTAGGCTGAAAAGTAATCTGAGCTTGGCCCTTCGACAGTGAGGTCACAGTCGATTAATCCCGCCCACTCTCCTCCCCTATCCTTTCCTTTGGGGGGGGCGGAGCAGAGGCGATGATTGACAGGCAAAATCCCTCACCAGCGACACCCGCAGGCAAAGATTTCTTTTTTCATTGCAGTTGAAAAGGCTTTAGAAATGTGAGAGAAAAACACCTGCCATTGATCACTGGAATGGAATTTTCACTTAAAACTTTTTGTACACTTTTGAAGGACCAGGACAAAGACTTTGAATGTGGTGTAAAAGTGAATGTCATTAAACCTTTAAAGGGCAAGACCACTTTGGTAGAGGTTTGGGTTGTGTATTTACCTAGCCATGATGTAACTCCAAAGGTGGACAAGAAATCTAAAATAATTGCTTCATTGATTAGAAATTGATAATTCAAAATATGCTCCTCATTGACTTACATTGTACGGTAAAACAGCTCTCAAAGTCACTCTTTTAGCACATAAACAAACACAAACAAAGTTGATTCAGACAATATAGAACATCACCAAACCCAGTACTGTTTGTTTTTTTAATAAAAATGTTAACTTCCTGTTGATTTTGCTATTTTTATTAAGAAGAAAACCAGGACTGGATCCGTGGATCCGGATCTTCAAATAGTAAAATCAGCAGGAAGTTGACATTTTTATTAAAAAAATAAACAGTACTGGGTTTGGTGATGTTCTATATTGTCTGAATTAGCTTTGATTGTGTTCGTTTACATGCTAAAATAGTGACTTTGAGAGCTGTTTCAGCGTACAATGTAAGTCAATGAGGAGCATATTTTGAATTATCAATTTCTAATCAATGGAGCAATTCTTTTTTATTTCTTGTCCACCTTTGGAGTTACATCATCGCAAGGTAAATACACAACCCAAACCTCTACCAAAGTGGTCTTGCCCTTTAAGTATATTTCGATGGCAATACTTTTGTACTTTTACTCAAGTAACATTTTGAACACAGCAGGCCTTTTACTTTTAATTAAGTAAAATATATGAGTACTTCTTCCACCACCACTGTGTAATATCCACATGCATGCCTCCTTCTTCCATAAAACATAACAAGTAGGATGCTGCTGCTGTTGTAGGATGTTTGTTGTTGTATGTTCGCCCCCGGGACAATAGGCGGCGATGTGCCCGTGTCTATGGCTCCAAATTGCAAATGCGACCACTGCGAAGAAGAAGTCGAGCGCATCCGCCATTTTCTGAAGTCCAAGAGGAAGAAGCTGTGAGAAAGAAGTCGCGCGACGGGAAAACAAATCATGCGTTGCGTGGTCGCAGGCTGCGGTAACTTTCCCAAAAGATTTCAAATACACCAAACGCCCTTTCACTGTTTCCCCAAAAACCCAGAACTCTGCAAACTATGGCTGCTCGCTATCCGATACCCGGGCTACGACCCCAACACCCCTATCGATGCCACACAGCTGCGGTGTTTACGTGTGTGCAGCAAACACTTCGCCAGAAGCGACTACCCTGAGACCGCAGCGTACAAACCCCACCTGAGACCCGGCTCTGTCCCCACCGTGTTCCCCTGGTCCACCCAGAGCCATGGGTCCACCCAACACACCGGGTCCTCCACAGAACACACCGGGGCCGAGGCGACGGACCATGATGCCGCCACAGCCAGCTCATCGTCAGCTGGACCACCGCAGGTATAAGGACGTGCTGAGAATGGGGCTTAATAAGTCAGTGTTGTGTTTCTCAAACTTTCTAGTTTCAAGGAACCACCGCACTCTTCGAGTCAGTGTTCAAACGAAACCAAAATTGCTTGCGGGTCCATTTGGTTCCATTTATACAACCGCAGAGTTACAGACCTGTGAGGGTCCATTTGATTACATTAGCTGTGTGGACCCCCCTCATGGATCCCGAGGGACAGTGGATTTAAAAGTTGTGTCCGGGCCCCTACCCAACTTTTAAATTCACTTTCATGGCAGAGGTTAATGTGGTTCCTGCCTGGGATGGTGAGCATTTACCAACACCGTAGCAATGGATCCAAGACGGTGTCATGACCGTAATGGATGAACTTCAACATAGTGTTTGCACGTTCTCCCTTTTTGTCCCGTACATCTACATAAACGTTCAGATTTCAAATATAAGTGCTTACCCCATGGCCACGGATGTTACAATTATGTACGGGCCCTCAGAAGTACCCGTATGTTCCGTATTGTTAATAAAAAAGCATTTTAATCCTATCGGTGGCCATTTTCTCATGGTTAATGTATCAGTGCAATACACCTCCCAACCGATAGGGTTGCGTAGTTGAAAACATATGGAGAAAATACAGAGAAAATGGCCACCGATCGGATTTAAATGCTTTTTATTGAACAATACGGAAGATACGGGTCTTCTGAGGGCCCTTACATAATTGTAACATCCGTGGCCATGGGGTAAGCACTTTATATTTGCAATCTGAACGTTTATGTAAGATGTACGGGCCAAAAGGGGAGAAACTATGTTGAAATTCATCCATGACTGTCATATAATATATGACAGCCATGTATGGGCTACATATAGGTGCACATCTATCCATTTGGTTCTATTTGTACACTCTCAGAGACTAGAGTTACAAACCTGCAGCATTTACAACCCCCTCAACAAACACTTTGAGAACCACTGACATAAGTCAGACAATTATTTTTAAATAGCCGACTTACAAGCTTACAATACTCATTCGCAGATACACATTCTATCTATTCTATTTGTTCGGCGTTGACCTGCCCAAAAGGTAACTGGTGCAGAGATGTATTTTATAAATGGGGCCAAATACATATCATGATTTTTAAATTACGCTTGACCCCTATCATTTCTACAATTGCTACAAAACCTGTGGATCTGCAGTCATTTTGGGCATAAACAAGAAATTGAAGGGTAAATGTAGGTCTGATAATGATGTGTGGTTATGGTACCTAATAAATAGGCTTTATTCAGACTGAGCATGTTTCAGTTCTGTGGTTTTATGGCTCTAGAAGACAGCCTGTCTCTCCTCAAAGAGACTATTTACTTACTTTACACCCCACTTGACTGTTAAATGACTGATTAATAATTCAAATGATGTTGCTCTTTGTAGAAACTACCTTTTTGATGCAAGTAAGGGATAATGTTAATGTACACCCTGATAAGTCAGTCAGTCTATCAATCATGACATGGATCCTCCAGCTAATATCTTCTAACCTACGTTCATGATGCTAACGCGGTTATTTTCATTTCTTTATTTTGAATAAAAAAATTCAAAAAGGTTAGACTGTCTGCTTTCTCGCCCACTCCAATTGCAATCCAGTGCTGCTGATACTATGAGTTTGAAGAGTGCCTCGTCCATAATGCTTCTCTGTAGGTGGAGCGCCCACATGCCTATTCCTGTCAACAGTGGGTTTGCTAAATTGGGAGAGTGAGAGGGCCGGGTGTAACCTGTCAGGATTTATTTATGCCTGTCTGATTAAAAAAACGCTGCCTAATAGTAGCATGCAATAATTAATCAGTTTAAAACTAGGATGGCTTGTGTTCTGCGACAGCGTCGCTGTCAGTGGTGCATAATTGTCTGGGAAGAAAGTGGGAAAATGAATGATATGGAGGAAAATAATATATACATATATATATATACACACACACACACACACACACACACACACACACACACACACACACACACACACACACACACACACACACACAGTATATAACAAAGAAAAGGAATGACTACAGTTTAAATTGTTGAAGATACTGTAATACAAAACTGGCTGAGTTTGTGCTGGGATGGGGGGGCTGTTTATGTGCTGACATAACATAACATTGCTTGCTGTCTAGCAGCTTTTTGGTGTCCCACTCCCTATTTTGGGAATGTTTTGAAAATAGCGGATTTACGAGCTACTTTTATCTTATGTACTTCCTTCTTAACTAAACGTAACATTTGTAATGGCTGTTCTATTAGGATCTCTCCTCAGAAGTCACCAAGTTGACAATGGCTAGTAATTAAATTACAGATGCAATATCTTTGATAGTTAACAAGTCAACTAGTTGGTCAACAAGATATGGGGGGGAGGTGCCATAGGGGAGAGGGAGAGCTGGCTTGTTTCGAAACATAATGCTAGCTTGTTACCAAATTCTCCTTGTTTATCATTAGTGGTCACACATCACACATTGTAGCTTTAATACTGGACAATCTGTATACTTATATAACCCCATTCTTTGAACCCTTTTCTGTAGGAGAAACCCACAGATGTTGGATGCCAATGTGATTGCCTTGACATGTGTAGTTGTTCAACTTCTCATCCCAATGAACTGATATTGAATTCAAAGGGTAAGATCCTTTTACACGACAGATTCTTTTGTGGGCCTAAAATATATTGGGTTAAAGGATGATCAACAGAGTAATTAATTAGTCATTAGAGTAATTCTGAACATTATATATTTTCCATTTTGTTTGTTCTCAGCCATCCAGGTGATGCCAGAGCAATGCATGGTCTCAGCTTCATGGTCAACAGATCATTCATATGCTGTCCCATTAGAACGGGGTCAGGCACAACAGGATTTAGACACAGAAAAGTAAGTCTCCATGAATTCAAGGCTTCATGGGGTGTGTAATTGATAGAAAATAAGTCATTTTTAGGGTGAACCACTCCTTTAACCATCACTTTTACTTTCCCATATTACTTTCAGATTGCAACATCTGCCAATGAGAGGCAAGTATTTGTATGTGGTGGATGAAGACTGCCTCGAGCACAACTGCCCATTGTGTGGTAGCAGCTGTACGTTAGAAAAGATCCTGCATGGCTCCCTTCTGATCATCACCCAACAGTGCCCACAGTGTGAATACTCCAACCAGTGGAAAAGCCAGCCACACTCATACTCCCCAACAGCTGATGGCCAGGAACAGACGGTGTGTACCGAATTAACTGGACAACAGGTAAGAACTTGCCCATGTAAATAATGTGGAATAGAGCGTCCAGTAGACAATTAACCCATTAAGACCTGAGGCGATTCTTAAAAATGTTTTTGAAAAAAATCTAAAAAATTAAATTTCACGATTTTTCTAAAATAGCAGATCCACAAGCTCATAGCGCGGCACTCGGTGCCGCGCTATGAGCTTGTATATCTGCTATTTTTGAATAGCCAAAGATATCTAAAGTGACACAGATGCGTTCCAGGTCTGAATGGGTTAATAGACTGCAGGTTAGTGATTATTGATTCCCGGATTTAGCCATTATGTGTCAAAACAATGGGAGATAACGTTGCCAGGTTTCGCGCGAGAAACGGGCAGCAAGGTCTGTACTTTCGCCTGCGCCCTTCACCGGGGCTTGGGTGCTCATATCCCCCTACGGGTATGGTCTAGTTATACATAACACATATATATTTATGTATAGACTATCAACAATGAATAAAAAATGGCTACTCACTGCTACTGTTAGTCCCTATTCTGAGCATGCCATTGTAGGCAAAGAGTTTCACATCTGCTAGCGAAAATTGTGGATCTACACATTGCATCGCCTAGATAGGGCTCAAGTGGTTAACTATCTTTAATGGCATAAAACGAATTGAATTCCTTATATACAGTATATATAAAATGCAAAGGTGCCTGTAATATTAATGCAAGCTTTAATTCATATCCTTCACAGGCAGTGTTCTCAGGAGACAACCCAGGCTGCAGCAGCGTTCCACAGTTAATTACGGAAATTACATTTAGTGATGAAAGTGACTCCCCAGATGAGCAAGGAGAAAATAGGGTGGTGGCTGGTGGAGAGCACCGTTCAGACAGCATGTGGGGTCCCCCGGAGCAACACAATACAGACAGCGAACTTACTGACAGTGACTCAGATGCACAAGTCGACATAGAATTATGCCAAATTTGCCCAGATTGTGGAATGTCTTTCAACATTCTCAATCCTCACCCATGTGAGCACAAAATCAAGCCCTATCATTGTAATGTGTGTGGTAAGAGATTTGCCAGGAAGCCTCATCTAAAAATTCACAGTAAGATCCACAAGGGAGGCTTCAAGCATGTGTGCAAGTTCTGCCTCTCAACCTTCAAACGAACGCAAGACAAACTTGCACACGAGCGGAGCCACCCACCTGCAAAGAGGCCCTATCAGTGTCCTGACTGTCCAGAGGTGTTTTCCAGGAGCAAAGAGCGCAATGACCACCTGTTGAGTCACAGTGGTCCAAAGAAGAAAATTTGCTACATATGCAATATGGAGTATCCCAACACCAGTGCGCTGCGGAGGCACATGGCAATTCACACTGAAGCAAAGCAGTTTGTATGTGACTTGTGTGGCCGTTCATTCAAGCAGTCAGGCCACCTCAAATCCCACATGCGTGTCCACACAGGGGAGAAACCCTTCCAGTGTCAGTACTGTGATAAGAGCTTTAATCACAATGTTAGCCTGAAGAGTCACATACAACGTTATCATGGACAAATCCCTGACCCAGGGATGAAAGTGCAAATTTGTCACATGTGCAACATGGAGTTTCCCACTACTAGTGCACTGGAGAGACATGTGGTTATGCACACACGAGCAAAGCAGTTTGTATGTCAGGTATGCCAGCGATCATTCAGCCAGGCAGGCCATCTCAAATCCCACATGCGCATCCACACAGGAGAGAAACCCTATCAGTGTCAGCACTGTGATAAGAGCTTTAATCACAAAGTTAGCCTGAAGAGTCACATCCAGCGTTATCATGGACAAGTCCCTGACCCTGGGATGAAAGTGCAGCTGGAGAAGACGTGCAGGAATGAGTCTGAGGTGGACACAGATGAGACAAATGAAATGGAGAACATTGCTGTTGATATGGTAGAGGCTGCAGGAAGTAAGAACACATGGTGCAACGATGATGATGAAGAAGACAAGAGGGGTACAAAAGTGTGGAAAAATAGGTTTGCGGGCAGACCTAAAGGAAAGCCTAAGAGAAATGCAGTGATAAGCTGGGCTGAAATGGAGGGCAGCAGTGATTCCGCCTCTGACTCAGCAGATGAGGAAGAGGAGAAGAGGGCAAGCAAGAAAATGAAAAAGACCACCTGGAGATCTAAAGGAAGACCAAAGAACCCACCAGGTGGGAGAACCAAGAAAAAGAGTGGGGCCCAAACATATAAGGGCACAGGGGGACGTAGGGGAAGGCCAAAGAAGAATCCTTTGGTCTGACTATCCTGTAAATGAATTTGTGTGACATAGGTTAGAAAGTCTTGACTTGACTATTCTGGCAAGAGACTGGAACAACAATTATAGAATGGTCAAAGGAGTTTCTTGGGGGTGTGATCTTCTGTCACCTCATTTGGAATATGGCATGTAGACTATGATCTTCTAAATGAGCCTTTTAATGTTGCGTTTGTAATGCATTTATTTTGGGATAAAAAGTTAATACAAATGGTAACAGCAAAATTGGCATCTTGTTTTTAATGCAATGTGGGGCTAGTGGAGAATATGATAGCAGTCAAACATTCAAGCTTGACCAATGCCTAATCTATTTGAAGATGTCTGCATCATAGCATCATAGTTTGCTTTGATCAGTTTTACAATTTGGCAGATATACTTAGTGTTTAAATTCTAGGTTGTGCTTATTTTGTTAATCTGAAACACATGAGTTTGAATGTCAATTACAGCATTAGTTGGCTATACTAGGGAGGGATGATTAAGTTGCCCAATAAGTTCCCAAATATGTTGTCTGCTATTGACCACAACAGCTCTACTGCTGTTGTGACAAACTGAAATTATTGAAACATGTCTATCCCTTGTGTAAATTTCAGTTGATACAACAGCTATGCTGTACTGTACATCAAGGGACACGACAGACAAGTAATTTACACACATTTTATTTATTCATACAATCATGAATATATATTTTTGTTTGAGTTCTCCTTTACTGGTTTTCACACAGCAACAAATACAATTTTAGCCAGCCAACAGTGTGTATAACATACTGCCAGTATTGTAGATGGATGTGAATGCGTAATCTGTCATACTGGTAAAGCAAAGCCATCCAACCATCGGTGGACGAGTGGTGGAACGTTTTAATTGCCCCATAAAGAGATTTGTATCTGATGTCTTGTATTTGAAATGACCAGACACAAATGGACTATCCATTTCCTATTGGCTATCCATTTCCATCGTTCCATATCACCACCTGGCCCTCTGGATCCCAGACATCTGATTGTGGTCTGCCAGGTGACGGAAGACAATACGGCTGAGTCGCCACCTGATCTTGACCCCCCGGGGTCGAGAAGTCATCACGCACCGGTTGCGTATCCGGACAGGGCAGCTGTCTCTGGGTAACGCATGGATTTCTTTGTCTGCCACTTCCTACAAAGACAAAAATACACAGCAGCACCTGAGTAAAGTTACTTTAAATATGTTATCCTACAGATTGTATCGATTGTATCAATTATGAAGTGACTGTCACATCCTCTTGACAAAGAGTGATTTCTTGTAATGTGAACAGCATACAACATTAGAATAAACAACATGCCTACTAATTACTCATCTAACAGTGTTAAAAGGTAAACGTATCCTACCTGAAGCTCTTTGGGCAGGATGGTGTTCTTCCTCAATGAATTGATCCGCAGCCTTTCATCTGCGTAGTCAAATGCCATCTGTCGTCTCTTGACATCCCTCACCATCCTCCAGTCCACATAGTAACCCCTCGCCTGCTCCATCGCAGCCCAGCAGCTCCGCAGCGCCTGCACAGAATCATTGAGTTAGATCAGCAGCAGCACTGACTGAACAAGACAATCAGCACGTAAGGGCAGTTGTGTAAAGTAACTAAGTACATTTACTCAAGTACTATATTTAAGTAGAGTTTTGAAGTATTTTTACTTGACTGGGGTATTTCCAATTTTCAGTACTTTTACTTCTACTACATCTCAGAGGCAAATATTGTACTTTTACTCTACAAGTATTTGAAAACTTTAATTACTCTGTAGATTTAGATTATTACAAAACATACATTAACCACATTCAGCTCTATATACATTACGACCATTTTAAAATAGCCGATCTACAAGCTCACAATGCGTAAAACTTCCGCATTATGACATTCTGCATTATGAGTACTTAAAAATACATTACTTTTCCCACCAGCGCCTAAAGGGACAGAGGACACAAGTGTTAGAATTACCAGCACCAAACAAAACGCACCTCTGTGCCCATACCCAAGTACGTTTACAAGTGTTTAACGCTGCTATGAATGCCACCCTGTCAAGCGTACAAGGTTGTCCAAGTTGATCTCACGGAAAGGTGGAGATATTTTACTAAATAACATGTTTTCTCTGCCAGAACTTTAAATGGGTGTGATACAAGATGACAGGGGGTGGTGAGTACACATAAAGCTCTTCAAATTAGACGAATGCCTCCGAGATGACTCCCTAATGTTCTATGGCTGTGTTATGGGATACATGCAGTGTATGGACTATCAGCTAAAATAGAGCTAGGATGTTTCTCGGCAATATTCTGCATTTACTGATCAACAGTCGACGCAGTCGGTGGGTTTACTTGATTAACATTTACCGTGTTCAGATATTAACTTTGAATCGATATACATATACACACAATTACCTGTTTTGGTGCACAAAATGAGGAATAAAGGGCATTTAGCCTCGTACATGCCAGCCTGCAGGACGCCATGTTGGATTTAGTTGTCCTCAATGTCGCGGGAAGGTTGCCACCTAGAGGCCAGGAGTAGTGATTATTTTGAAAGTTTTGACACTGCGCTCCTATCCTATGGATGTATTTACAACAAGAACTGGGTCTTTTTAATCTGAAAAAAATCAACGGGAGATAGATGGTTGGGTCAAGACCTGCTGCCGACCTGCTTGATCTAGACTGGGAAGTTGTGGGAACCTGCTTTTTAGACACCGTCCACTCATGTCATACGGTGCACATGACGTCAGACCCAATTCACCCAAATGCGTCAGTCCATGACGCCAGACCTATACCTTTATGGACCAGACCCAAATGCATCAGTACATGACGTCAGAGTCAGACCCAAAAGTGTCAGCCTGCTCCATATATGGAGCTCTAGGTCATAGGTTGTGGTTCTCAACCTGTGGGTCTGGACTGGATCCCAGAGGGGTCCTCAAATGATTTTGGGGGTCCCCAGATGACAGTGAGGTGACAATCTAAGGACTTTAAAGACCTTTTTAATACCTCAAAAAAGAAAAAGACCATTACTACATCAAAAGTCATCAACAAAGCTCACAACGCCTCGCAAAGCGATGTGAGCTTGTATCTGCTATTTTCACTATTTATCTGTGGAACCGAGAAATTGAATACCTGTTAATAAAACATCAACTGATGCGCAAACTTGAACACATCATCAGTGTTGTTACCTGGAGGCACTGGGTGTTTCGGCTCTGCAACAGACACCCTCCTCCAGGTGACCCGACCAAGGCTGATCAGACCCCGCCCTGTGTCCAAGTGGCATGCTACTGCCCCCACTGTCTCTTGGGGGTAGTTAGAGACAGTGCTAATTAGGGGGTTAGGGGGTTAGCCTGCATGGCACTAGCCAGACCGACCACGCAGATCCATGCATGGTCCGGCCGATGCCAGGCCAGGTTAACCTGGCACTAGCCAGACCGACAACGCGGATCCACCCACACGTGCTATATGTGAGTGAATCCAAGCCATCAGTCCGGCCAATGCCAGGCGAGTTTAGTTGAAATGTTGCAGCTGTTGGCGACACTAGGAGGCTCTTACCCTCGATCTCCAGGCTTTTATTGTTTAGTTTGGCTCCAAACTAAACAGCCTGTAGCTTTTGGTTCTTCCTCACGGAAGAAGTGGTTTGGAATGCCAACCCTCTCCATCCCGGGTTGCCGTCTCTCCGGCCGTCCTCTGTCTCTCCAGATGTCACCACACTCTTTGTGGTCGTCACCTCAACTCCTTATCAGGGTGGTGGGACCCCAGTTCAAATATGATTATTTTCAGCGGTCACTGCCCGAAGAGGTTGAGAACCACTGCTCTAGGTCATGGAATGATTAACTATGGTTAATGTTTCTTTCACCTGGGAAATGGATAGAAAGTATTTGGGTAATCTAGGTTACACAATGTATACACAAGCTTTAGCAGTGTATACATTGTGGTTCTGACCTAGAGCAGAACCACTGCTCTAGGTCATGGAATGATTAACTATGGTTAATGTTTCTTTCACCTGGGAAATGGATAGAAAGTATTTGGGTAATCTAGTTTACACAATGTATACACAAGCTTTAGCTTGTGTATACATTGTGTAATGTATAGCTATAGCTATACATTATCATTGTCTTGTTGATCAGCAAGGTGATTAACCTTCCAAGTCGGCCAGGACACCCATGACCCAGGAGTCAGGACCCATTCAAATTGCATTATAAAACAAAATGTGAGACGCCAGAGGGTTTTAAGTGAAGCTGCATGGATACTAGCCACAGACTGTTGTTCTCTAAGCCCCAATCAACAGGCAAGGCTGTCATTCTCTCTGAACATGATCCACGTCTGGTCAATCGTGGCTGTTATATTTTGTGCTGATGACCTTCATCTTACATTTTATTATTGGCCACCTTATGGCATAACATTTGATATAAAGGTATGAACACCATAATACTTGGCTCATTGGCTGCTAAAACTCATATACATGAATTGACAAGTAAAATGCTGCAGCCTAATAAGAAACACTTCAAGCCAAAGACTGATGTTCATACAAGGAACTTGCTTTGGCACATTGTTTAAGCCAACAAAATAATATTGAACAATTTGCGCATCTATCAACATGGTGATAAATGTGACTCACAAATAAGGCCACATCAGGAAATATCAATACTTAGAGCAGAGCTGTTTTTGCAATAGAATTCTCACTTCCGTCATCTTGCCAAGGCAGTGTTTACACATTGATTCACTTTTGTAATGGGACTGCATTGAGATGTGTGTCTTCACCTCATTTACCTGGTTCATTGATAACAATACAATAACATTGTACTGGCATATCATTCTAGTGCAAACCCAACATAACAGTACGCTAGTGCTTTCTAGGTGGTGCACAATTTGGTTGAAACCCAGTGTTTTTCAAAGATTTTTCATCAGATGTATGTAATGTAATTGGTTTAATAAATACATTCATAAAGAGGTACTGAGCTAGTAAGAGGGAGTGATGTGTCCACACTACAACAGTCCACAACTGCAACCATGTTGCTGTCCTGCAGAGAGCAGCATTGCTATGCGTCATCCATCTGCAGGTAAAACCCGGATAGTCTGTCCTATATCCATGATGAACATCCTTGGAGAGCGGGTGGACTTGGAAATGAACAGTTAGTGTTTCTGTCAGTCACAAAAAAAATCTGGTTTGATTCTGGCTGGCTGTACAGAGTTTTCGATGATCAAATATTTTTTAAGTTCCATTCATGGTAAATAAGAAATAAAATACATTTAATTGACATGTATTTCTGGTGATAGAAATTTCAAATTGCCAAATGGATGTCCCTTTACAACTTCTAAAGAACTTCAATGGTGATGGGGGGGGGGGGGGGGGGCCCACAAGTGTGACTTCCCAATTTAATCCCGAATGAACTTTTTTTCCCTCACACCTGGCACTGGTGATTCTGAGACCACAAGGGAAGGGATGCTGACCCCTCTTGCACACCACTATGTCATTCATCCTCTCTGCCCTTGTTTTCCCGTCTGTCTTCACTTACCTGTCTAATTGAAGCAAAAAGTGAATCTGCCATGGCTTCCTGTCAATTGAATCGGAATAAGCCTAAAGCCTATAGATCAAATGCTCCAGTCGCGGTATTTAGTATGTTGATGGCATAGGGTACCCTATGAAATATGGACAGTGATAAACAGATTTGGCCATGGAAAGGAAGCAATGCACATCTGGTGAAAGATAAAATGGCTCCAGTTTTAGCTGTAAAGACCCCTGCTGTTGCTGGCACAGTATCTGACGATCTCCCACCTAGAAAACCACAAAGACCCCCACAAATGAAAAACTAAGCTATTTGTTCAGCTTTGTATAAGGGTTATGTTGTATAATGAAGGTCAATGTGTTATTTCTTTTTTATTCATGTGAGATGCATGGATGGAAAGCAGCTAAACCACCTAGGAAAACTGATATACGTTCGAGTGCATTTGCAATTCATAATTGATTTGTTTTTTTCTCACTTGAGATTGTGGTTAGAACCACCGGAGACTACACATACCATTCATGTAAATTTTAAGATGGTATGTTACAGGCAAAAAGGAAAGTGCTGTTTAGTTTACGCTAAGGAAGGCTTGGTGAATTCAATTCTGACCTTACCCACATGAACCCTGCGTCCCTATTTTGGGGTAAACATTACGCCGAAAATGGCAAGAGATTTGGTATACTAGAGGGGAAAAGGAGTGGACCCAGTATAGACCACTGTCAACTAAGTATATAGGGTTTAAGTGGTGAAATATGTTTAGACAACCTTTCTCCAAGGAATCTGATGGCGCTTAATTCTTTTTTATTGCATCTCTGCTTTGGCAATATCATGAAATGAAGACACATGGTAGAGTTAAGTCTAAGAAATAATATCATGTTCAACATTACACAATAGAATCACTTTCACTTCACTTTGCACTTTTATTTGGTCATCAATTCAAACAACTTGAACAATACACTCCATGTTCGTAGAACTTAGCAGTAATAAACAAAACAACAATATTAATAAGGCATTACATTATTACGACCAAAAAAGGTGTAGGCTGAACTGAAGCTAATAAGCTTTATTGTGCCTACCCTTATCTACATCCAATACATACAATGGCAACACAATTTACTCTTGTTTGGTTACTTCATGACAAAACAAAAGAGAACAAATTTAAGTATGGCAATATAATAAATACTAACGCTATAAAATCATATAATTATAGTCACCACAACACATATGTTATTAATGACCATAACCACATAGGTATATAACACATAACCATACAACATACATAACATAATAATGCACAATACAACCATAATTATAGTATCTATATATTATATTATGGCTATAATATATCCTGTAATTTTATTATATTATATACTATATACTATTACTTCTATACTCCTATATACTATGTTGCTATATCATGCTATATCATGCATTATACTGTACTTTATCATGCACTATTACATCATACTACTATATGTATGTAGGTAGGTAGGGTAGGTAGGTAGGTAGGTAGGTAGGTAGGTAGGTAGGTAGTATACCATATATTATATAACTTATATTATTATGTAACCTGTGCACAAGTATACCCTAATAGTATACATTATTCATAATATAAAGATGTATCCATAATAAATAATACTGAATCAACGTAGTACATGTACTATTGAATTTGCCCAGTTCAGTCTGTTAATTCATTCAGCTGAAATAATGATATAAAATACTAAAATGAGCTATCCATCATTAGAGGCATCTGAGGGTTACATCTAATGTGACCCCCTCCACCAAAAAAAGGGGGAGGGGAATCAGGACTCACTTTATCTGCACAAGACGCTGGGGTGGCACAAGTGAAAATTATTATTATAATTATTTGCTGGATGCCTAGCCAGCTGGCCAGAATTCATTCCCCTGGTGGCGTTTGTGCCAGAAGTCTATTTCAGTACCAAAACTGGTTGTATTCTGCTTGTTTGTACAAGTCACAACTTAACGTCCAGTCAGCTAGAAAATAGTTGAATAGAGCTGTTGTCTGCACAGCAATGTGTTGAGGCCCAGCTGTTCGTGTGTGTGTGTGTGTGTGTGTGTGTGTGTGTGTGGTGTGTGTGTGTGTGTGTGTGTGTGTGTGTGTGTGTGTGTGTGTGTTGTGTGTGTTGTGTGTGTGTGTGTGTGTGTGTGTGTGTGTGTGTGTGTGTGTGTGTGTGTGTGTGTGTGAGAGAGAGAGAGAAAGAGAGAGAGAAAGAGAAGAGAGAGAGAGAGAGAGAGAGAAGAGAGAGAGAGAGAGAGAGAGAGAGAGAGAGAGAGAGAGAGAGGAGAAGAGAGAGATAGAGAGAGAGAGAGAGAGAGAGAGAGAGGAGAGAGAGAAATTGCATTTCATTGGGCTGTCTGTTGACTGTCTACCTTTCCAGCTAAGTGGACTGGAAGGGTAGCCAGACCCACAGGACTTGTGGGTCATATGGGTGATGTTCTCAAAGTTTCTCTGGTGTCTTTACGCATTTGGATCCATGTAATTTGATGTTGTTATTAGGGGGAGAAAGACACATTTACAGAATTTCTGTTCCAGCCAAAGACTATCATTTTAAAACTCCTGGGTTACATCATTGACATTAACAGAGGCAGAGCTCATTTCCCTCTGTGTGTTCCTGTGCGTGCATTGCAGTTTACTGGTACCTTCACTTCAATATTCGTTGACAGTGGTGCAAAATCCTGAGTATCAGTTTAACTCTGAGTGTGTAAAAAAAAAATCAGGATGTTACTGTGTGCCATTTACCAAAATACTCCTTCCATGTACCCAGTTCCCTGCGATTTAACACAGGGGTTTTCATACTGTTTCTCAGGGGACCCACATTTCCAAAATATTTTTTCTTGGCTCCAAAAAGTATGGGGCTATGTGCAAGCAAACATCTCACACAATTCATCCTGTTTTAGGCTTCTACTATAACTAATAGGCTCTCAGAGAGGCTATTGTCTTATTGTAATGGACTTTGGAAGAGTTTGGTTGTCAGTAACTTTGGATCTAGATTTTGTAGTAATCGTTTAGGTACTCTTTCTTACCTCCCAGTGACCCATGCTGATGTTCGACAACCACAGAGACCTTGTTCCGCTCGGTGTGTGCTTACCTTATTAGCTTTTACAGTATGTGTGCCTGGAAGGAAAAAAACAGGAATAACTACAAAGAAACCAAACTCAGCTTTTGACCATAATATGTCAGTATCTACATTACCTGATGCTCGAGAAAGAGAAATGTATAAGGCACACACACACACACACACACACACACACACAGACACACAGACACACACACACACACACACACACACACACACACACACACACACACACACACACACACACACACACACACACACACACACACACACACACACACACACACACACACACACACACACAGACAGACACACATCCTACCCACAAACCTTCACAAATGTTCTAGTGTATGTAAACCAGCAGTGTGTGCGCCTGATGGCAGCTGAATTAGTGCTTTGTGGTCATGTCCCAGAGGAACACAGGCCACCCTAGTGGCTGTGGCCACTGCAGCTTGGTGCAAACCATTCTCACACACAGCCATGAGAAAGCCTGACATGATCTCAGTCCAGTTCAACTTTCGAGATCAAGTAAGGTATAGACTACAAAGACTGATGGTTCGAATGTATGGCATATGGCAACTAATAGGCCTATTTTAAGCTATTAAATAAGCTCTCAATTAAATGTATAAAGAATATCCATTGAACTTGGTGCTTAAACGAAAGCAGTTTTAATTAGACCTGTTTACACTGCAGCCTTTTTTGGGGGGAATTAACTAGTTTGCCCGTGGTTTCCTGTCACTTAAAAAAAGACAACAAGCAAACAAACAAGCAAGCAAACAAACAAACAGAGATGTTCATTTACATAACATGAGTGTGGCGCTCTCATAACCCTCCAAAGTTTACCTTCATGTCATTTCGAGTAGGATCAAGTTCAGCCCTCAAATAGCAGTGGTGTTAAGTAACTAAGTACATTTACTCAAGTACTGTACTTAAGTACAATTTTGAGGTATTTTTACTTGAGTATTTCCAAATTTCAGTACTTTTACTTCTACTCTACTACATCTCAGAGGAAAATATTCTACTTTTACTCCATTTATTTGAATATAGTTACTTTGTGGGTGTTGATTATTATTACAAAACATACATTAACCACTTCAGCCCTACAGTATACATTTCAGCCATATGAAAATAGCAGATCTACAAGCTCACAATGCCTCGCATTGTGAGCTTGTAGATCTGCTATTTTCAAAATATTTTTTACACATTTTGAACTTGTGAAATGGGACATTCTGCACAATGAGTACTTTTACTTTTGGTACTTTAAAGTATATTTTGATGGCAATACTTTTGTACTTTTACTCAAGTACATTTTGAGTACGGGATTTCTACTTGTAACAGAGTATGTCTACATTGCAGCATTGATACTTTTACTTAAGGAAAACATGTGAGAGTAGGCTGCTACTTCTTCCATCACTGTCAAACAGGCCTGGTTCAACCCGAGGAACCCTCAGAAGTCCTATCGGGATGGGGCCGGGGGCAGGGGGCGTGGTCCGCCCATAGAGTTATTATCGGGTCCGCCGGGGGCAGGGGGCGTGGTCCTCCGGGGCAGGGGGGGCGTGGTCCGCAGCGCTACGCATCGTTGAACCCAGATTTGGCATATAAACGAAAAAGAGCAGCGCTCATGAATCCACAGTGCACTGGATGACCTGAGGAATGCAACAGGTACATACAGCTCTCTATGACTGCATGCTGGATGGATAATACTAGAGCACATTGATTCTGTGCAATAGATAGCGCTGTCAATCTGACGGGATGATTTCACACCGTTGATTGGCAAACAGATTAGGCTATTTTCCTGAACCAAGACGGGGTTGGAGCTGGAATTGCGCATCTTGGACATATCTTTCATTCCTGTGGATGTTGCCTTGTCACAGGTAAAGAAAAAAATATTTTTTATTAAATTCAGACGTTATTTTTTGCAAAATATACCAAAAAAACTTACCTGCGTGCATTGGACTGAGCTGTAGGTAGCCCACGCATGCGCATAAAATATTGCATGTGTCCAACAAAAAATATTTTCCCAATGACATAATGTGTGAAAACTGTATTTACACAGTCAGGTCGCACTGTGTAGAAATGTGTGGACCAGATATAATGCTCCCATAGGGTTGACGAGGTTGTGAATTATGTTTCTTTGTCATTTGACGTCCCTTGGCCCTATCATCATAATGTTATTACAAAAGCGCAACTCTCTGGTGGCTCACCTGGTAAGAGCGCATACACCACGGTTCCCCAAACAGTGGGTCGGGACCCATATGTGGGTCACGGACCAATTTTTATGGGAGTAAATACCGTTTTATTTTTTGTTTCCTAGATTTAGTTTTGAATTATTATTTCAAAAGATTTTCAAAAAAAATCACCAAAACAAATGTTTTTTCTAAAGAAATCCATATATATTCGATCCATTAATTAGACGTAAAAAAAATACTTTCAAGAAGTAGTGAAAATAGCAGATCTACAAGCTTAAAACACATTGCATCGCTATGTGTTTTGAGCTTGTAGATCTGCTATTTTCTTTAGTTTGGGTTTGGGTCCTGGGGAGACTCTCTATTAGGTGTCGAGCTAAAAGTTTTGGGAACCCCTGGTATATACCATAATAGTCTTTCTCGCAGCTGGGCTCCGGTTTGAATCCGACTTTAGGTTCTTTACTGCATGTCATTCATCATCTCTCTCCTGCCAACTTGTCTATTCATTGCCACTGTCATAAATAAAGCACACATTCTGAAAAGATCATTTTTTAAATATTACTTAAGAGGACAATATTGATGATGATGACCAATCAGTGTAATTATTCACATTGCATTATTTTCCACACATCATTCTCGTGGCCTTCCAAAGTTACAGGCGCCAAGAGCGCAACGATCAAGTGGATGCATGTGTCCACATCCCCAGCAAAACTGACACCTTTTTTCAGTTGAGAATGCACAAATTGAAATTGTTGTTCAGCATAATGTTCCACCCCCTTCTGTCTCTTATTCCTTTCAGGTAACGAAACAATTGGCACTTTTCATCCCAGAGTCCAGGATCCATCTGATTCCAACTTGCACCCAGCATGAAGCATATTCCTCCTCTTTATCTGGGCTGCTGGAGAGTGAGCGGGTTGCTCCTTTGTCTGACCCAGCTTGTCTTCCCCAACGCTACACAACTGGAGTCCATCTTGGACAAGTACAAGGACAAGGACGATGACTGGTGGAGGGCCAGGTCAAGGGGGAAGAGGGCCATCACTGAGGGAGACATGCATCTCATCCTGGATCTGCACAACAAGCTCCGTGGTCAGGTCTACCCCCAGGCCTCCAACATGGAATACATGGTGAGTCATTTTTGTGTTAGGTAGCTCGATGGACGGATTTGTACAAGACACAAGCATTTTGTGGTTTTTGTTACATTGTTGTAGAAGTGTTCATGATTCATCATCTTATTGTCTTACTGTTGGTGTCTGGCACACCAAAGTGTCATTCCTTGTATTTAGACATTTAGCAGACACACAAGTCAACACACAAAAAGGGAAATGGTCACTTAAGTAGATACAAAAAAAACAAAAAAAAATAGTGGTAACTCAGATAGATACCAGGTAAACGTCAAACCTAGCATCTATCCAAATAATATTCTTAGCATTTATGGTCAAACAAACAGTATGTCTATCTAAATCACAGAACATATTTAATTTTGAACAAGTAACCAACATGTATCTGCATTGTTTAACTATCAAGAAATGGGTGACAAGAAGGGATACAAGGAAAGAGAAGTGCTTTGTATTAACATATACCATACAGATTGGTTATAATAACATTTATTCATTAAAATAAGCCCAGGATATTAGATTTAAGGCAAAAAAGGGTAATTATGATAGAGGATCAAATGTCATCATCACTCCAAGCCTGTGTTATTCAACCAAACAGACAGAATTTATTGGTTCACTTAAGGATAACCAGGTCCAGTGAAACGCCCCTTGGTGCTTGGACAGCTGTCATGTTAAGCCAAGCTATTCTATTCTATTCCCCATTCCCTTTCAGAAATAGAGTACAACTCTATAGTGCTGCTAGAGGCACGACTTCTGCCAGATGAGGGAGGTTTGACACTCTGCCCTTAGAGCACATAGAGCTCAGATTGATCAAAGGCGTAAGACTCGCTGCCAAGCAAGAAAACCACAGTGCCTCTTCCACCGCTGAGAGAGAGAGAGAGAGAGAGAGAGAGAGAGAGAGAGAGAGAGAGAGAGAGAGAGAGAGAGAGAGAGAGAGAGAGAGAGAGAGAGAGAGAGAGAGAGAGAGAGAGAGAGAGAGAGAGAGAGAGAGAGAGAGAGAGAGAGAGAGACTCACAAAGCAAAGCCACCTCTCCTCTCTATGGCTGTCTGCCTGCCCTTGCTAACCCTGGCCCAGTGCCAGCTCTCACCCCCGCAGTGTTGTCCTGCCTTTCACCTCAACCATCCATCCCACCTTTGCTATCCTCACCCTCTTTTTCACTCCAATTTCTTCTTGCTCCCTCGTTTTTTCCCTTTCTTAATCTTCAGCCTCCCTTGCTCCTGCATGCTTTCAAGCCCCCTTTCACCTCTCGCCACTCTGTCTCTCTCTGCATCTCTCTCTCCTTGCACTCCCATCCTCTCTCTCCCCATCCATCCCAACTCACTCAAACCTTGGCTGGGGAGAATGTTATCTTTTATTTGATCCGACATGGATTTCATTCGGCTGCAGAGGTGGTGAATCTATTTTGGCCGCGTGGAGCGTCACTGTTTGAAGTGTGGGGTACAGCAGTGTAAATGTATGTTATGCTACACACACTAATCCAGTGTTTCTTTAGCAAAGGTATACTATTACTGATGATAATGTGGTGGTAAGGCAGGGTTGTGCCAAAGAAGGCACTAGAATATTTGGTTTTCAAAGTACATGATGTGGAAAGCAGGATTCTGTGCCTCACCTCGCCTACAGGCTTTTTTTCCCTCTCACTTTTGCCTTACACTTGGCATTCAGACGATTGGCTTACTATCTTCAACCACTTAAGCCCTATTTTATACTTTGTCTGCGTTGCATGGTGAAAGTAGCTGATCTACAAGCTCACAATATGTTGCATGCGTTTTTGAATGATTTTTTAATATTTGGACTAATGACATGCCCGAAATAGGGACGCCAGTGGTTAAGGCATCATGCCCTTACAATGTCTTGAACAATGTAAACAATGAAACTGTAAGATTTTACATTTTTGCAGACTTATCTTTTTGCCTTACACCTGCCATTGTTGCAGTGGTGGTTCCAGAGTCTTGGGGGGGTTAATGCTCTGTGGAATGCAGAGGGAGATTTGCACTGCAGTTGTTACTGTGATCTTTTTCTCTAGGCAGGTGGGCAGCCCATCCTTCTCTTTGCTGGATAATTGACCATGACCAGTAAGGACGGCATGGAGAAAATAATGGGCTGCCAAGGGTCATTACAATCCACACTATTTTGCTGGCAGTCAAAGTTGGAGCCCCATCTTGAATACCATCCCAGCGTGTAATAGCAATGATGCAAAGACTACTTCTTCTAAAATACAAAAGTTTGACAGATTTCAAAGAACAAAAGTATATCCAATTGGACCACCATACTACCATAGTATTTACTATGGACAGAAGTGCAAGTATGGAAGTAAGCTACATGTACAGTAGTGTGGACAAATATATTGTTGGTCACAATTGTAGCCACAATTGTTCATCTGCATCTCTGTAAATTGATGCCTGTATACCATTACCTTATCCACTTAATCCCTATATACTTGGTTGACTGGAGTCCCTCAAGAAAATAGCAGATCGGAAGCTCACAATTCGTCGCAATGCGTTGTGAGCTTGTAAATCAGCTATTTTTGCTGAATGTTTTTGCCTATCTTTGCAGAATGTTCACCCACTATGGCATGCTCAGAATTGGGACGCTAGGGTCCATGTGGTTTCCAAGTGTGCATAATAACATACCATGCATAAAAGCTGTGACTTTAGCGCAGAAAAACACTTAATGTGTGTTGATGGCTTGCGCTGTTGGATTTTGTCCAAAGTACTACGGGTGCAAACATCACTCTTGCAAGTATGTGACTATGAATGAGCCGGGAACCAGGACCAAGGCCATAGCAGTGAATGGGCAACAGTGTGTTCTGTATTTTGCTTTTACCAAACATATGGGACACATTATAGTGGTCATTCAGTACTCTCTGTAGCATTATTCTATTAGTTTTGATGTGTGATAGGCCTAATGCAACTGAACAGCATGCCAACAGCACACTGGGCCTATTCTTTGTACCCCCAGCGATCTCGACAGTAACTTCACTTTGCAGCTGCATTAGAATTCCTTAAAGCCTCGTACCCATGCAGGTCTCCTTTGTCCGAAACCACAAGTGTGCAAATAGTTTCCAGGTCTTTTGACTTCAATTGCGTTTGATTTTGTGTACAGTTGACGCAAAGAAAGCAAGTGGTTTTACTGTAAAGATGGACAATGAGTCTCTGTTACTTTAGTTTTTTTCTTTTCTTAAGAGACCAAAACGTACTGGTATGAAACCAGCATGGTGAATAATGAATCTTGATTTACAGTATGCTTCAATGATAAAGAAAAAGTTGCGTACTTACTGGAAAACGGTAAAGGTTTTTACTGGAAACTGGAAAAAGATATTTGCAGTTGAAAATGTGTTATTGTCGCATGATACTTTGTCACTGGAGCATAAAACAGGCTTGACACCAAGATTTAAGCTTCTGATGGTGCTCTCTCTCTCTCTCTCTCTCTCTCTCCCCCTCTCTCTCTCTCTCTCTCTCTCTCTCTCTCTCCATCTCTCCATCTTTGCGGTTGCAGAGCACAAGCGTGCGAATCTGTGTGTGTGTTTCATAGGCATAGCCTAGATTTAACTATACTGTGTTAAACTTGTGGGAGGCATGTGTTAAATTACATCCACCATACATCCACAAAAAAACACAAGACAAACTTTACGTTAGACATGAAAGCTTGCGTGCGTGCGTGCGTGCGTGCGTGCGTTGTGCGTGCGTGCGTGTACACTGATCGGGGGCAGAGCAATGGTCACCAAGTTATGGCCATTTTAAGTGTTAAATACTGAAGTAACACTGCTGTAGCACTCCATATGTGTGCAAAGTAGTTTTTGCTGTGACTATTCTCATTCTCAAGTTTGGTGCGGATCGGAGCAACAGTGTGCCTCTCAAGTCTGGATGTTACGTTTGTGACCTCCACTGACCTCCACTTGGCAATTTTAATATACTAGGGGTTCGGGCCGCTACGCGGCCCTCACATCTAGTAGCCTGGCCCTCACATCTAGTAGCCTACAATATAGGCTATATACTATTATTACAATTATTGTGGTCATGCACATGGCTACATAATGACAAACACGACGCAACAACAGAGGACGCACAACAGATGAGCGCAGAGTCACACACACACACACACACACACACACACACACACACACACACAGACACAGAGAGAAACACAGTGCTAGCTGATGTGGCAAGTATGGACACTTGCGTCTTGCACAAAATAAAGTCCTTTTCCTTTTCATAACTGTCGCGGTATATGGAGTTCTAAAGCTCAAGTGTCCTCCTTATACGTACACACACACACAAACACAAAGTAAAGTCCTCGGCTGCACGCACCGTAAAGAATTACCTATTGTTGCTGCTGCAGAAGCTGCTCGAGCCACGCGTTGTTTTGTGGCTTTGCGTGTGCGAAAGACCAGTGATGTTTTGTTGTGTGGTCCCATGGCTGGTGTGTTTTGGCCATCCAGCCGTGTTGTTGTGTTGTTGTTTCTCCGTTAACAGCATGTGTGCGTCTCTCCACGCATGCACTGTGTAACTGGAAAAGTACTTGAAAGTAGTGATGGGACGTTCATGACCAATTTGTTGTAAATGCTTTGGTCTTTGGCGTGAATGTAAACGGCTGTTTTTCCGGGGCTGGAAGTGCTACTGAACGTTGAACGTGAACGTGTGCTGTGTGCGTAAGAGCCCTTCTGGGCGACGTAATATGCGTGACGATAGTGGTGCGCTACTGAGCAAAAATATGTCTCAAAGAACGAATACAAATGTATACTGAACAATTAAAAGTACACGATCCAAAGGCTACAGCCAGGGCAGGGATGTGCACTCCCAAACTATGTGCAGCCTTGATTACTGCCACTAAAGATCCCATAGCTCACGGCAAAAATGCTAATAAACATCTTAAATTGAAAACAATAATAATTAAGATACCCGAGGAGAAAAATGCGCCAGAATGCATGAGAATGTAAATGTATAAAAGTCCCTGTCCGCCGATTGATCTTTATGTCACTGTAGCACGCTGAGTGCTACTGTGGGTTGTTGCTGACACAATTGACCACATACGCACCATGTCTATATACAGTATGCTACGTGTGCCAAGCCTTGGGTCTGCTGCTTGCTATGAGTTTCCAGTCCTTGATAACTTTGCATCATTGAGCCAGTTCTGTCTCTCTCTGCTGGCATTGTGTATATTTAACCCTGCCCAGGTAAACCATGTTACTAGAGGAGAGCACAATTAGACACCTGCCAATCAATGGACCACAACATACTCCCATTCATACCATATAGACGATAATCAGCTAAATGAATAAAAAGAATAGGAAGAATAGGAATACCATAACACTATGGTGAAACACTGCTGCTGTGGGATGCTGTGCTGCTGTGTGCAATTTTGAGCTTGGGGAAAGGTGTATTTTTACACCTTTCCCCAAGCTCAAAATTGCACTGTGACAAATGCAGGCTCTGGCTGTGTGTTGCCTTACACACACAGCTTACACAGCTCCCCCTCCCCGGGTGATGACAATAATACTAATGATTAAAATGACAGGAATCGTAATAAAGGTACAAATCCTATAAAACCATCGTTAAAATCTTCAGTGATACTGATGTGTTGACATGGTTATGTTGGCATGGTGCATAGTGAACCACTCTTGTCTCGTGTGCGTGCGTGTGCGTGCGTGTGGGCGTGTGTGTGTGTGCGTGCGTGCGCGTGCGCGTGTGCTCTCTAGATGTGGGACTATGAGCTGGAGAGGAGTTCGGAGCACTGGGCACACACCTGCCGGTGGGAGCATGGCCCCAGTCACATGTTGACACAAATAGGACAGAACCTTGGCGCACACTGGGGCAGGTCTGTATGTACTGACGCTGTAGTAGTGTAAAGTAAAATTAGTAATACCACAATGTACACAAACTCTGTTACAAGTAAATGTCCTGTATTCAAAATGTTTCTTTTTGAGTCATTTTAGTTGTATTGGCATCAAAATATACTTACAGTACCAAGTGTAGTAGTACTCATTATGCAGAATGGCCTATTTCTCAATCTTATTATTGGATTAGTAATGAATTCATTTTCACTTGAACATCACTGTAATGTTGCGGTTGGTAAAGGTGGGGCCTATTTTAATTAAGTTAAATGAACAAACACTCAGAATTGTATTGTGTAGTACTGTAGCTCCAGTTAATAATGAGATCAGTGTTCCCATTCCTGGGGCCGTCCTCCAACATTTGATCAGTGTTCCCATTCCTCTCCACCAGGGACCGTCCTCCTACATTTCACGTACAGGCCTGGTATGATGAGGTGAGCTACTTCAGCTACCCGTACCCCCAGGAGTGTAACCCCCACTGTCCCTTCAGGTGCTCCGGACCTGTTTGCACTCACTACACTCAGGTAAGGACCCCCATAGGTCCTTGAGGGGGTTCCAGTTTTAGTGTAGCCAAGCTGTTGGGCAGATACCTTGTGTCTCTGTATATCATCTTTCTATGTTTTTTCATAAATGAATGACAAAATGATACTTTGTCGTATGATAGGTTCGGGCAAAAGTAGGAAGAAATAGCCGGTCTACAAGCTCACATCGTGACGTGTTGTGAGCTTGTAGATCTGCTGTTTTTGAAAGATTTCGCTTGTAATGATATACCCAAAATAGGGACGCCAGGTTGAGAGAGACCAATTAATTATAACCATTAGAGAACTGAAACAATCTCTCTGTTTTTTCATTTCCTGAAAGTAACAGTTTTGAACATACAAGTTTTCCGCCCGACAGTGACGATGTGAGAAATCCACAGAGAAATGTGAGAGAACTGACTATTTTCTTTTTTAAACTGTTTGAATTTTAGATGGTGTGGGCAACCAGTAATCGCATTGGCTGTGCTATCAATGTGTGCTACAACATGAACGTATGGGGGATGATCTGGACCAAAGCTGTGTACCTGGTGTGCAACTATTCCCCACCGTAAGATCTGGCTTTTCCTAAGTTTCAGTAGATCATACAAAATGCCAACCTCCTCCACATCAACAAAGATCAACACAAATGTATCTGAGAAATGCACAATGATTAGGAATTGATCGCTGTGCAGTTTCTTCAATGTATTGAGGATCATAGCAAATAAATGAGTTTAAAGCTCATTTGAATGAATAAAAAGTTATTCTAACCAATCCAATGATAATATATAATAGTATATTATGATGGTAGAGTAATAGTATGTTAATACAATATAACCAGTACATCTGCATTGGTGGACTCCTTACTCTTCCATTGAGAAATGTTGTCCCTGGTGTTGGGTAGGACACCCGTTGACCAGTAGTGCTGTATGAAACTCATAAGAGCACTATCTTTCCTGGCCAAGCAGGCACTTTGTTCTGTTTTAAGAGCGTTAGAGCTTTGGTCTCACACACAGGAGACCTGGCTTTAAACCCTGGGTAGGACATGAATGAGACCTACGGAATACGGATTGCAGCTTTCAAAGTCAATTGTTTTTGTCATCTTGCACCAGCCGTTTATCATCAATTATTCAGAAACCTGGTGCTGCTGAGAGTCCTAAAATCCCTGTCGTGGTTGTGTTTCTAGTGGGAACTGGTGGGGTCATGCCCCCTACAAGCATGGAGCCCCCTGCTCTGCCTGTCCATCCAGTTATGGAGGAGGCTGCAGGGACAACCTCTGTTACAAAGGTGGGTTTGGGTCAAGCCAAACATTTTGTTTTATCGCACGACTGTATCACTCAACCAAGTTGCAGTTAAACATCAATTATTTCCGTTGAGTGACACAGTCATGTGGCAAAGTATGACGTCTTTACACTCCTCTCCTTGCATCTGAAATGATCTGAAACCTTGCATGTCATCTTTATGAAAACAAATATACAAAGTCAGACATCATAATTATTATATATTATATATTATATAGTTATTATATTAAACAAAATAAATATAAATATAAATGACAGTTTAGAGTTCAAATAAAAAATGTAATAATGAAGACAGCATTTCAAAGTGATAAGGGATATTAGACTAAAGATCACCAAATAATTAATTATAATAATGATGTAATGTAGACAACAATTTCTCATGTTTAACCTGTTTCAAAGATTGTAATAAAAATCTATTTAAAAATACCCTTTAAAAGGGGAAAGATTTAGAAAATGTGGATTTGTGTAGGCCTATATGAAACTTACCAAGCAGTATCGTGAGATTGAACATAGATGTCCCATTTCCCCCCCAATTTTTTTATTTAAGTCTCACCAAATAAGACAATCATTTGGTTTAAGGATAGATAGATTTTGTGTAAGGATGTGCAAGAATGAGACATTTTTTTAATTTTACTTAAACTCTCTGCTTGCCCTTTTGTCATCAGATGGGGGTGTTGAGAGGCGCCCTGCTCCAGAGCTGGAGGAGAACAATTACATTGAACCAGAGCCTGACCCAGTGAGGGACAGGGAGGCCCAGCCCAGGACCCAGTCTCCAGACCCTAACCAGCACCTGGAGAGGAACCAGGTGGTCAACACAGAGCAGATGTGTAAGAATCAGGCCCACAATGCTGTATCTTCAAAGAGGGAACATGCATCAATTCAACATTCATGAAAGAGTGCGTGTGTGTGTGTGTGTGTGTGTGTAGATTGATTGATTGATCTGAATAGATAGTTTATTTGTTACATCCCATACAGTATACAGGAATACAAGAGTAAAATCCAAGGTTTCGGTTCCTTGACATTGTAGCAAAAATAAATAATAAAAAAGCAATAAACAATAGTCATTATAGTAAAAAGAAATAACTAAAATACAGTACAATATGACTACTGACATAAAAGTACATGAAAAAGATGTTGATTGAAATTGTGTTCGTTATTTTAGGCCAACAGGTGGAATGTGAAACAAAGTTGCGAGATCAATGCAAGGGGACAACCTGTAACAGGTACACACTGACGAATACTTTTAACCAATACGTGACCTGCATCCATTAAGATTCACTATTAATATGGACATCTAAGATAGTGTAATAGGTAATATTTATGTCAGAGAAAACTACCGAATTGACTTAATACTTAAAGGTAGAGTAAGTATTTTATTTTGTTCAAATAAGTATTAAATAGCTCTATATTCCGTAATCATTGCTGTAGGAGTTTGTTCAACAAGGGTCTCCCCATCTATCCAGCTCTTAAGTAAACAGAAAATGCATTTTCAGGTCAGGATAACAACTTTATTCAATCAGGAGAGAGAACTTATACAGGATACAGGCAAAAACTAGTGAAATTGGACAAAACCTAAGAATACTGGACCTATGTTTCAGTAGGATTTGAAAAGAACTTCTGCATGTATTCATCTTCAGTAGACTCAGCTACTACCCTGAAATGGACCAGACAACTGTAGTTGATTCAGAATGCTGATGCTCGAGTACTCATTAAGACCAAAAAAGTCGATATTAAAACTTCAGTTCTCAGATCTTTACATTGGCTTCCAGTTTGTCAAAGAACTGACTTAAAATACTACTGTTGATTTGTACAGCACTCAGTGGGTTTAGGTTCAAAATACTTTTCTGATCTTCTGCTACATTATGAACCATCCAGACCTGTCAGGTCATCTGGGACAGGTCGGCTTTTTGTACCCAGAATCAAAACTAATCTAAACTGCAGTTGCTTGTCAAACTTTAAGACCTATTCTATTTGTTGCTACCTTTTATCATTAATTAAAACATGTATATTCATTATTGTGCCGCATTCTAACTTTATTCTCATATATATGTTTTTTTAAATATTCTTTAATAACTATTTTCAGTTGAATTAAAATGTCCTTTTTGTGTTTCTTATGCACTTCTGTCTTGAATCTCTTAATGTTTTGTGTAAAGCACTTAGAATTTCCTTATTGTTGAAATGTGCTACACAAATAAGCTTCAATTCAATTCAATTAAATTTTATTAAAGTGTCAAATCACAACAAGTTGTCTCAAGACACTTTACATGTAGAGCAGAGACCCGACAGTCCCACCCTGAGCAAGCAATTTGCGACAGTGGCAACGAAAAACTCCCCCTTAACTGGAAGAAACATCAGGCAGACCCTAGGCTCTAGGGTGGGCGGCCTTCTGCCTCGACCGTGTCGGGGGGAAAGAAGAGAGAGAGAGGGAGAGACAGAGGAGAGACAGAAAGAGATACAAGTAGTAACAATAACAATAGTAGCAAATATAATAGTGTAAGATAGTATATGATAATATAATATAGTACAACAATAATGTGTATGCAGTATATAATGGTTGCATTGCCTTTACCTATCATTTATTTCATATGTATGTATAGGTATGAATGTCCACCTGGCTGCCTTGACAGGCCAGGAAAGGTTGCTGGGACTGGATATTATGACATGGTAAGTCATCATTTGAGATTTACAATTTGTTTGGTAACGGTTTGGTAACAGTCGTTCCTAATCTTTTTCAACTAGATGCCTAAATGAGAAATTTCCTCACCCGGACTGAAAACATAAATGGTTCTGTCAATTGGCCCGTAATCACGTCATTTGTTTATGAAGACTACAGAGGGTGGGATTTTTTTCCCCCAATGCCATTTCAAAACCCTACCGGGGTTGGAAATGAATCGCCAAAGGCATATATTTATTTATTTGTTCGCGAAATATGCAAAACACAATCACGAAAACAAAACAACAAGACAGCTCAGACACATAACATGACAAATTGAAAGAGCAGAAAGTACAAAAACAAAAATAAAGAGTAAGAAAGAAAAGAAATCCCCTCCTGTCCATCCGTAGATTTTAGAAGAAAGAAAAACCATGTGATGTATAAAAATATATATATACACAGGTATGTTTGTAAACGAAACATTAAAAAGCTGGTATACAGACAGGCTAGACTTGGTGAGGAAATCCTCTTATTAAAGTGGAAGACAATGTAGGTCCAATATAGTCCAAATATGGATCCCAGCTTTTGTGGAAATTGTTCAACTTGGAATGCAACAAGCATGTAATGTATTCACTAGGGATACACTGACTCCATTAAAATGTTATGCCACAACCTTTTTGTTGGAGACAGTAAACAGTTCGAGGTGGGGGTGGGGGGGCTAGGGCTAGAACCCCCCCCCCCCCAACCCCCTGCCCCCACCTTCAGCTAGCATGGGGAATCGAACCAACCACCTTCTCATATCAGTCATGAGTTTACAGTTTACAGTTTAGGCATTTAGCAGACGCTCTTAATCGATTTACAGTAAGCAAGGACACAAGATATCTTTATAATGAGTTGAAGTAAGTTACTGCATTTTGATAGTATAGTACATCATGTTGTCTTTATTTCTGTCCCTGTCTTTAGCAATCCAGTGTGTGTGGAGCTGGGTTACATGCTGGCATTATCGACAACGATGGAGGCTGGTTGGATGTGACCCGACTAGGCAGAAAACAACATTTCAACAAATCATACAAGAATGGAATTCAGTCTATTGGGTGAGGATACATTTATTTGATTCATTTATTATTTATTAGAATGATCTAGTTTTAGGCGCTAAAAGTATCTAGTTTTTGTACAGCAACATTTACTTTTTTATTTTTTTATTTACAGGAAAAACAGAAGTGCAAATTCTTTCAAAGTAGCTACAGTGCCCGGTAGGAATTGCAATCAGTTGCATTACATTTTAACATTTAAAATACACTCAGCAGCATATTCATTATATAAAGTATTTTTCTTGTATTTCCTTCCCAGTCAAGGCACTGACATGTGAGATGACTGTGGCAAGTTTCTGCCCTTTCAAGAAACCTGTGCGGCACTGTCCACGGTCTGGGTCTCTTTTATCTATTCATTCGAAATAATGATGTTTCATTAATGTAAAGTGGAGAGCTTTAATAATATCCAAATATCATATATGTATATAAAACAATCCACAATGTGCCATATGAGTAGTTTGACATGTCATTTTTTACATCTAACTGTGCAATCAGTCCATATTACCAATGAGAACATAAGCCCACTGTACGCACTGTACTGTAAATATCTTACTCAAATTACCTCCTGGTCTGTTGTTTAGGTTGTACTGTCCCAGGAACTGTTTGCATGAGAGTCGAGCCAGGGTCATTGGAACAAAATTTTATTCGGATGTAAGTTCTTTCTTGTTGAGTGATAACCCAATGATCATCACGCACTTGATTGATAATCACTGAATTATTACACTGAGACATGTGTGAATGCTGATCATTGAATGATTATAGTGTTATCCATGTTGAATCATTTGACCTAACTTTGGTATGAAATGATTGCGAACGCGGGAGGAGGCGCGGCGAAGCCGCGCCTCCGACCAAGTGGAGCTTACTATGTAACCCTGCTTGGGTTGTGTCTCTCTCTCTCTGTCTCTCTGTGTGCACTGCCTGTGTGCAGCTCCTCTGAGATAAGTAAATGTCCAATTTAGACGTACCATACATCAAATGAAAGGTCTTTGAAAACTGAACACACCTGTCAAGGTTGCGTTTAAGCCCGCCCCTTCCCCCGGAAGCCACGCCCCGGAGAAGGCTCCTAAAAACTCCCCATTGAAACCCCATGTTAAATGAAAAGTGCCCGAATCGCTCCCAAACTTTTTCTACCCCCCCTAAGTGGGGGTCTACGAACAAATACTTCGGGCTCGGATTTTGGCTCCGCCCCCCGGAAGTGGGTGAAACAGGCACTTCAAACACTTTGTTGAATTGTTCAAAAACATTCCAAGTTTTTTTGGGGGGAATTTGTATTTTTCTAAGATGCTCCTTTTAACGCAGAATTTTTTTGTTTTTTTAATTATTTTTTTTATTGGTTACTTTTTTTTTTAATATTTTTTTTCATTCTTTTTTTGCGTTCGCTTACCGCGTTCGCGCGTCTTACTTGTAAATGATACAATATAGGATGTTGAGGATGTGATATATTGGGATTGCCATGGTATTACATGATATATTGCAGCCTCAATTGTGTTATTGCTTTTATAACACATTTGTTAGCATTTACAGTAGCAACAAGAATCACCCCTATTTTAACCAAAAGATTAAGATTTATGTTGCTAAGCTAGCATACTAGTGGGTTATCCTGATTATGCAACAGAGAACTTAATTGTGTTAAAATGGGAAGTTTCACCATATTATGATCATTTCTTTTCTATCATTAATTGATTTTCATGCAAAATTATGTATTCTGTAATTCTAAAGCACATTGCATTGAAAATCTTGTACAAAATGTGATACTGTATGAATATGTGATTGGATGGCTTACTGTATGTCTTTTCCAGAAATCCAGTATATGTCGAGCAGCCATCCATGCTGGGGTGATTCAGAATGAATCAGGAGGCTATCTAGATGTGATGCCAGTAGAGAAGAGGAGCCAGTACAGTGGCAGCTATCAGAATAGTATCACCTCAGAGAGGTACCTCAAAAAATGATATTCTTCTAAGTATAGTCCAATGCATTTTTATTTGCTTAGTTCATGTATTTCTATCATGAGAATTAACTCAAAACATGTATTTGGAAAATGCATATTTTTTTGCCCTTAGAGATGTTGTCAATCCAATTCTGGATTTTCTATAAAGCAACCAGCAACCATGAATTACAATGAAACATGAATGATTAAATTCACCATATCATGTGTAGCTAATGTGTCTATACATACTTTGTTTAAGGAGCTTGTATCCACAGAGGAATTTCTCAATCACTCACACACACACACACACACACACACACACACACACACACACACACACACACACACACACACACACACACACACACACACACACACACACACACACACACACACACACACACACACACACACACACACACACACACACACACACACACACACTCTCATGAATTAATGACGTACAGTATATTATTGAACTGTTTCTTTCATCTTTCACTCTCTCCTGTCTCCAGCCTGGTGAACCCTACAGGGGGAAAGGCCTTCAGAGTGTTTGCAGTCATCTGAAAAGTCAAACTCCGACAGCAGAGAGCCCATCAAACATGGCTACTTCACATTCAGCAAACCCATTCATCATCATCTCACAACCTGCAATTACAGTACACGCATGACTGAATGATTCAGCCTCTGACACTAAAACTGTAGCCTGGCCTCTCGTGTCACTATGGCCAAAATAGAAAATAAGTCATGTAACAGCCAAGCGGGAGATATACAATTATAAACCTTTTTTGATCATTTTGATAATCTATAGTATTAAGTACAGTATTTTTCTTGTCCATCCACAGAAGTATTTCCCCCCTTTGGACACCCTTATCTTGTCTCTCTTAGAAGACATTTCAAGAGTGCTTACTGTATGTACAGTAGCAGAGTAGTCCTGCCTGAAGACCAGGAGCCTCATAGCTACTTTTGCCAAGGGGGATTCCCTTTGACCTGAGTGATATATTTTGGTTACCCTTGCGGGAGACCTGGGTTTGAATCCAGGTGGATACACTTACATTTGGGATACCTCTAATTGCTTTTGTTTCGCAGTGGCATCAAAACCTTTTTTCAACATTCATGGAGTTGAGCACGTTCAATTAGCCCACTATTCCTATATCATTCAGTTAAGATGGAGAGAAAGGTTTTTGTTACAAAATGAGCCACCATTTAGTCAATCTGGATATGAACTCTTGATATACACAACAATGTTGATCAAATTTAGCCCCATTTAATTATGCCACCTCACACAATTTAAGAAAATATAGCTGAAATACTGTATTAGACTTCTTCTGTACACTGGTGTTGAGAATTAGGCCTATGTGTTCAGGTAATTTCACAATGCGTTGTGGTGTGCATCAATTCTAAATCGTAATAACCCAGGCAATGTGTTCGGAGATGTCGATGGGCAGCAAAGTGAGACACGCCTCATAAATGTCACCTGTTGGCCTGATGTTGCACTGTGATTACAGTAGTAATGCTAATGTAATTCCACTTACAGTACACTGTTGCTCATCATAGTTGCCAAAAAATGGCTGGTGTATTGCTAACATAATAGTCCAAACAGTAATATGGACAGCACACCCAGTCCAAAGACGCCGTGTATATTTTTGTACATACGTACGGTTGTTGTAAATAATATTTAACATTTTATCAAATGCTGTATTGCTATCGTTGCCCTTTTCTTTAAAAGGATGCATATTTCTAGCGCAATATCAATCACAGTAAATCACAATCAGGGGATGGCAACACAGCTTTTGCATGCACATGATATGTTCTTCATTCAAGCTCTTTTTAAAGTGACATATTCTGTTTCAATATATTCATATTTATGTAAACACTGTGTTTGTAACATAATGATGTTGTATTTTATGCTACATGTGACCAGCTTTTATCATTAAATACAGATTAAGCCTGGCTGGCCAGGTCTGTGCATGGCAGAATTACATAAAAAATCAAAATATGCTTTATTTATTTTCAGAAACTCTGCCACATTTATCAATGTGAACAGTGCGAATATCCATTGTGATATTACAGATGTAATTATAATATCAAACAATGCAGCTTATAGTCGTGTTTCATTTAACATAACATCCCTGTAGATCATAAAGTACTACCTCACAATATTCTATACGTTTTATGCTCTGTCCATCATTAAAGTCTCGTAAAATAATATGCTGTCCTTGAATGATGTAGCAATGTCTAAAATGCTGTCTCAGACTGTTTACATTGTTTTATGTTACAGTTGTGTTCAGTTTTCAGAGACGTGTGGCAGAAGCTATTTTAATATCTGCTCTACTTCTTCCGGAAAGGCCTCAGGAATTTTGGCTTTCACTTTTCAACAACATCTCAAATTCAGCCGTGAATCAAACTTTCAAATTAAATTTCTTTCTAGAAAGCTCAGCGGCGCTTCCAGGAAATGGGAGAGGGGGGCTTGTGAGGAAGAGAAAGCTGCTTGTTTTCAGCTCCAGGGACAGGGCTGATGTTAAAGCACTTAAACCATATACTTCTATACCAAGGGCGCTATACCCGGCCTGCTCCTTTTTGCCTCTACACCAAATCTCTCTGCTGAAAATAGCTGATCTACAAGTTCACAACGCATCGCCAAAGTTTGCCCCAGAATAAGGACGCTAGGGATCATGTGGTTGTTAAAGTAGTCGACTCTGTGTTATTTCAAGTTGACCTATAATGTCAAATTCATTACAGTAATTGTTATTACAGTAGACCAGCGGATCTAGAATAGCCAAACCCATTGTTGCCCAGAGCCAAGATAATAAGAAGAATACTTCCAAATAAAGGATTCAGGAAACGTCATGGATGGATGACTTAATTTTGACATTTTTAAACCTCACTGCAGAGGGACTGCTGACTGTAGTGTTTTTGAGCAACCAAATGCATTTTAATATAAACAACTGGCTCCTTTGTGCAGTGGAGAAAGCATCTTACATCTAGCCTCTCATAGCAGCAAGAATGCTGACTCAAGGTTATATTTTGCATCATTACATGTTAGGAATGTAGCACTAACCTCCTGTCAGAAATGCAAAGGACTGCTTGCAAGAGCATGATACTTTTAATTCAGTGTATCACAGACATGTCTGATTTTTTGATTGATTGATTACTTTAGTAAAGGTAGTACTTTCAAAGGTTATGCTAAAAGGATAACACAAATTCCCCAGGGCTTGTTTCCATTGTGGATTATGTTTTCCGCACTAATTAAAACACATGCACGCGGAGATAAAGAGACCATTTCAAACTTTCAAAATAGGATAATGTGACTTGAAAGGATTGAAAAGGTTTTGACCTCAGTCCTGACTGTATATCACACAAAGGAACTATGAACCAAGGGTTAAGGTGCTAACTGAGTTTTGCCAAGGTTGCTCGGAGCGAAGAGGCATGCATCGCAACGCTGTCAAAATTCACAGGCTTGTGTTGTAGAGGCATCCATTGGCACAGGACTCCAGTGTGCTGCTAAAGTCAACCAGTCAGAAAGTCAGCCAGCCAGCCAGTCACCCAGAAAGAGATGTTGTGTGTGTTTAATCAATTTTAAACCCTATACTTTGCTGACCGGTGTCCCCCAGGGGTATATACTTGGCCCGCTCCTTTTTTCCTCTACACATCAAATGTCTTCACCAAATATAGTGACGAGATTTAGTCATGTTGTGACTCGTTGTGAGCGGCTATTTTCACTGAATATTCTCCTATTATAACATGGCCAGAATAGGGATGGTGTAGAAGCAACATTGTGAAGTGGTGTAAATGGGTTGTGTCAATTGGTGTAACCAGTATGTTTCATTATTATATGATAATATACAGGAAAACTGGAACACTGAAATGTGGAATCCTATAAGGAGTTCCCAATGCAGCCATGCCCAAATATGGAGTGTGTTTTCTAACCTCAAGGTATTGTCAGGCATCAGGCGCAAAAAAATCAGCCAGCTCCATATATGGGCACAGAAGGGGCATTGTACTGATGACATCAGGGATATCCATATATGGGCATAAAAGGACTGACAGATACAGAGATCTCCATATGGGCATATCGGTCGGATTGGCGGTGCGTCGAAGGTGGGAGCGGCCCGAACATCTACACTTTCATCAACTTCAAGTGGATAAAATACAGTACACGCGTGCACTAGCATACGCGCGCACGCGCACACACACACACACACACACACACACACACACACACACACACACACACACACACACACACACACACACACACACACACACACACACACACACACACACACACACACACACACACACACACACATAGAATACACTGCCTATTACAATGACAGTGCTGTATGTCAGATATGTGTATCTGCACTCTCTATATTACAACAAAATAAAAAGACATGGGCATATGGTACCTAGGTATTCAGGGGCTCCATTACAAAAGTGCTAAATTGTAGACTTAACTAATTTGGATTAGGTTACTTACACCTGTCTAGGCTGCAAATAGGTGTAAACCTTTAGGCTATATTTAGTAAACTGCTGGAAGGATGTGGAAGATGCATGTGAGAACAAAATACTTAACCTTGTAGAATTTAGATGGAGAGTGGAAATGTGAAAACTCACCACTTTTTTTTACAATGAGATTTCTCAAACTGAGTTTTGAACTCACAATCTTTGAAAGGCATGTATCTTACCACTGTACCACCATGGTTCATACTCAACTAGCTCTATTGCATGCTCATCAGTTAAAGATTAGAGCCAGACTCAAACCTCATCTGTTTTTGAACCAATAGACTTCCCAGTCTGAGTTTTGAACTCACAGTCTCAGACCTTTGAGTCATGTATCTTACCACCGTACCACCTTGGTTCATACTCAACTAGTCCTATTGTGTGCTATTCGGTAGTGAAAAATTAGAGCCAGGCACAAACCAGGGAAAAAAACTCGTACTTTTTTAGTATCAGTATAGTGTCAGTATCCTGGTCAGTATCCTGGTCAGTATCCTGGTCTCTATCTTGGTCAATATCCTGGTGTCAGTATCGTGGTGTTAGTATCCTGGTCAATATCCTGGTGTCAGTATCCTGGTCAGTATCCTGGTGTCAGTATCCTGGTGTCAGTATCCTGGTCAATATCCTGGTGTCAGTATCCTGGTCAGTATCCTGGTGTCAGTATCCTGGTGTCAGTATCCTGGTGTCAGTATCCTGGTCAGTATCCTGGTCAGTATCCTGGTGTCAGTATCCTGGTCAGTATCCTGGTGTCAGTATCCTGGTCGGTATCTTGGTGTCAGTATCCTGGTGTCAGTATCCTGGTCGGTATCTTGGTGTCAGTATCCTGGTGTCAGTATCCTGGTGTCAGTATCCTGGTGTCAGTATCCTGGTGTCAGTATCCTGGTGTCAGTATCCTGGTGTCAGTATCCTGGTCAGTATCCTGGTCAGTATCCTGGTGTCAGTATCCTGGTCAGTATCCTGGTGTCAGTATCCTGGTGTTAGTATCCTGGTGTCAGTATCCTGGTCGGTATCTTTGTGTCAATATCCTGGTGTCAGTATCCTGGTGTCGTATCTTGTTGTCAGAATCCTGGTGGCAGTATAATATCCTGGTCAGTATCTTTGTGTCATTATCCTGTTGTCAGTATTCTGGGGTCAGTATCCTCGTGTCAGTGAAGTACAGGCAGAGGTGTAGGATTGTACATTTCATGCCATAGTTTTTGTCTAGCTTTCAACGTTAACAAGGTCACTCTGGCCTGCGCTCTCACACACTGCGGTAAACATTTTGGCTGCCTGCTCCAAACACCATGTAAAACACACTGCTTGTAATATGATCAACTTATTCTTCGAAATTCTCACATAGGCAATTAATTTGATATGTGGAAATCAATCTATGAATTGACTAATCATTGCATTAGTTAAAAAAAGGTATTTTCATGTATTTTGAAATAAGATATAAAATATTTGTACCATAAATACATTTCTCAGACCAGTATTTTGTATTGTATTGTATTATTTTTGTATTCTCCCATCTCTGCTCATAGAGCAGCCATCCCCTGAGTAAGACATTACATGAACAGAATAGTAGTAGCCTACTCTGACACACAGTAAACGTGTATCAGAGTTTATGCACAAAACCCAACTGAGTCACCCATCTTTGGTTGTCTATATTCTTTAAATAATCTTAGTTACAGGCCTAGGACACTTAATCCACACTACTTAACTGCACAGGGAAAGTCCTTTCATCGGAAATGAATAAATAGCCTGAGAAGTTATTCGTGTAATGCTACTGTAACAACATACTTCTGCGTTGCCAGTTTTAGCGATAAAACCCTTTTTGATTGTGTGTGTTGGTCTGTTAAATACAGAAATGTAAAACGGAGTTAGCAATTATGAGGGTTTTGAAGTTGGTTTGAAATAAATTCTAAGCTGGCCATGAGAGAATCATCATGTTTTTGTGTGTGTGTGTGTGTGTGTGTGTGTGTGTGTGTGTGTGTGTGTGTGTGTGTGTGTGTGTGTGTGTGTGTGTGTGTGTGTGTGTGTGTGTGTGTGTGTGTGTGTGTGTGTGTGTGTGTGTGTGCATAATGTCCTTGCGCGTGTCTGGAGGGTGCACGTGTGCACCTCCATATGAGCATTCATACTTGTACGTGTCCATTAAAGTGCACTTTTGCGTGTGTGGAGCATGTATGTAGGTGAGGCAGTTTCTAAAAGTGACTCGTACAATCATTCCCATGCTTTCTAGACGGTCCCTGAGGTGGTTTCCTCCTGGGTGGACACACACCGTGCATGTGGGCCAACAATCACTGCGGACAGGAAGAGAAGTAGAGCGTATGTGTATGTGTGTGAGTGTGTGGTTGGCCTTCCTCCTCTCATCCCTGCACCACTCATAGATTTAGACATTCTTATTATTTTAACATAGTTAGCAGCTGTGTTTTGGTGGCGAAACATGCTAATCATCTGCCCATAGCTGGGTTTTATGATGGTCATGAAGTATTTATAACTATGAACTGTTTCAATCCACTTTCTCATGGTACAGAGCTTGAAAGGTTCTCAAAGTCCCCAATGTGTATTTTATCCGTGGCGTTTTGCAGTAATCAATTTGCATTACTCCACTTATTTTGTATTAATATCCGTCCTTCTATTTATTGCTGTACCCATATAAAAGTGGCTAACTTTAACTCAATTCATTGACCATGCTGAAGTCACTAACTGGCCACAAGGTTCCTTACTACTACGCTATGCAATAGATGTTTCTCCAGATGTCCAGTTATATCCTGTTTTCCCACATTAGGAGTCAGGCGGCCATAGCTGAATGGTTGGTGAGCCCGCCTAGGACTCCGGAGGTCCCGAAGGTCCTAGGTACAAGCAATGTGTCGAAGTGTCCCTGAGCAAGACACATAACCCCTAACTGCTCCCCCCTCCGCGCTCCTCTGTTGGTAGCACAGTTGGGGGAAGCTGAAAACTGAAGATCCCCTGTGGGATGTGATAGGTATCAAAAAAAGAAGAAAATCTGAAATTGACAAAAACTTTGTGGGGTTCACTTCTGGGTATTGTATGTATATAATACATGAGGTCAAGTCAAGATTATTGTAACTGCGTGTGTGCACAAACGAGCACGCGCGTGAGAATTTCACTGGACCGCGCCCGCCTGCCTCACCGCCCCTCAGCTTCTCTGCGCATCCCAAATAATCGCCCGCCTCTCATCGAAAATTACATAGGCCCGTCGGCCGCTTCCCGTCTGAAACGACCTTTAGAAGACACCTGCTGAGGGCCCAAAGCTGCCTTGGTGCAATGGTGTGATGTGCTTGCCTCTGCTACAAACAGTTTGCAGGTTCAAGTGCCATGCCATCAAGGTACTGTTGGACCATCAGGGACCGTCTGAAAACAGCTGACAGATAGTGTAGTGGTCTAATTATCAGACTCACAGCACAGAGATTCCATGTTCAAGTCCCAGTTCTCCTATACTGTTCAATGCTGGAGTATTTTGACATTTTCAAAATATTTTATTTTGTGCATGAGCCAAGTGCCTTTCATTATTTTGGGGGAATGACCCATCACATTCATGTAAATTTATTCCAGCGTGCATGTCCACAGCAAGCTGGAATTTTGTTAATCAAGTCTCTAGGTTAAAGTATGAAGGAACGGTGAGGTGCCAACGTTTTCTTAAAAGTTAAATATCTCAAAAACTACAAAAGATGTCAAAGTAAGAAGTTCATAAAATTGTGAATGGGGTTCTAGGTGAAAGTATGTTTGTGAGGTACCAAAATCTTCCATTGATTTCCATTATAATTTCCTGAACGTTTAAAGTGAAATATTTCTAAAACTACAAAACATTTCAAAGATTCATGTACAAGCACTCGTGTCCACAGTAAGCTGAACATTTTCAAGTTTGAATGGGGTTTCTATGTGTAAGTATGCCTGCATACTTACACATAGAACCCCCCCCCCCCCACCATTTCCTGAGAGGTAAAGGTGGGGGGTTATGTCTGAAAGAACTCTGTCCAGTTAACCTTTTACAGAAAGAAATTAAAAATGATCTTTACTTTCCCATGCTGTAAGGTAGGCCCACATGGCGCACCAGCATGTGAACTTTATTATATATAATTATTTCTGTAAAACATTAGCTGGACAGAGTTCTTTCAGACATAACCCCCCACCTTTACTTCTCAGGAAACAGGGGGAGTGAGGCGGTCCCCCAGTACCTTGATGGCATGGGACTTGAACCTGCAAACTGTCTGGAGCAGAGGCAACCGATCAAGCACACCACAACATTGCACCAAGGCAGCTTTGGGCCCTCAGCAGGTGTCTTCTAATGCTTTTGAGTTGTTCTTTTGTATTTCAGCCTTGAAAATGTCAAAGTACTCCAACACTGAACTATAGGATGACAGGGATTTGAACATGGAATGTCTGTGCTGAAAGACAGATCATTACACCACTACACTACGCTACCTCTCGGGCATAGGATCATTAGACCACTACACTACCTCTCAGGCACTCATGGCACATGTCTGTTAGTGCTGTTGAAGCGTTCTTTTGTATTTTAGCCGTGACAATTTCAAAGTACTCCAACATTGAACTACAGAAGGACAGGGATTTAACCATGGAATCTCTGTGCTGAGAGTCTGATCATTAGATCACTACACTATGACTTGACAGTCATATTATTAGCAGATGCATGCTGTATTGTGTGTGTGTGTGTGTGTGTGTGTGTGTGTGTGTGTGTGTGTGTGTGTGTGTGTGTGTGTGTGTGTGTGTGTGTGTGTGTGTGTGTGTGTGTGTGTGTGTGTGTGTGTGCGCGCGCCGTGTGTGTGCGGCTTGTCAGCGTGTGTGTGTGATTGTTATCATAGACCTGCTTGTTTCTCGCCTAATCGCCCTGAAGGGCTTTAAATTTCAATAATGACTACCTCCCCATGCATTATCCCGCTTATTACACGGCTACTTAATAAATACATAAATACATTTACCCAAAAGTAACAACAAAACGAAGTATTTCCTTGCTTACGGCAATGAAAGTATTCCATAAGTATTGGGCTGGGCGGACAAGTTCGCCTCGGAAAACAAATGAGAAAATTTTAAAAAACTCGCCCCAAAACACACTCGCCCCCCATTCTATATACTGCCGATTTGCCTGTAATACCGCCGGATTTGCCCAGGGGCGACTGTGTTTTGGGGCGAGCGTTTTGGTATTTCCCCCGTTGTTGAGCCACATTGAATGTGCGCCGCTAAACGCAAATTATGTTTTTTATGTAAGTGTTGGCAACCTTCTTAGACAACACACGGGTCTTCCCAACAATAGCGAAGATTAAAGTCAGGGTGAACATGGCCAAATAATAACGTAATAGTCCAACTAGGTCTGAGGAAGCACGCTAGCGTTTTGGGGCGAGCGTTTTGGTATTTCCCCCGTTGTTGAGGCACATTGAATGTGCGCCGCTAAACACTAATTATGTTTTTTATATAAGTGTTGGCAACCTTCTTAGACAACACACAGGTCTTCCCAACAATAGCGAAGATTAAAGTCAGGGTGAACATGGCCAAATAATAACTTAATAGTCCAACTAGGTCTGAGGAAGCACGCTAGCATTTAGTCTGTGGTCCGCAATCAGGACTGAGAAGCCTTGATTTCCTCAGGGAGGGGAGGGGGCGGAAGGGGTGGTACTGCGGACGACGGGCCGTCTCCCCATTGGCTTAAACGGGGAAGTGTCCCCAATGCTCCCCATTGGCTTAAAGTAGTGAAGTACAGCCAGGACAGCCAATGACAAATAGGTGTCGCGGATGAAATAGATGTCGCAGATGACGATGTCTCTGTCTCTTTGTAGAGCAGATTGCATCTGCTAAAAATAAGAAGATTAGGCATAAAGTATAAGGTGCCGCACAAGATAGGGCCCTGAGTATTCTACACCAGTCATTCACTTAGTGCTTTTGAAGTGTTTGTTTATATGTTAACATTGAAAAATTCACAGCAATTTTGCATTGAACTACAGTAGGTCTGGGAAGTGTTCTTTTGGACTGCCCAGCTTACTATCTTGGCTTTGCTGGTCATTCCAGCCAGCCAGCTGGCCGACCAGCTTGACCCACAGAATCCGTCTCAGTGGGTGACCAGCTGACCAACTATACTGACAAACCAGCAAGACCAGCATGACCAGTTTGATCAGCCTGGTAAACCAGCAAAACCAGCCTAAGTCCAGTTAAGACCAGCTAAAACCATTAACCATCATAAGCTGTTTTTTGCATTTTTTTCCCAGCAGGGTAGTCTGATGTGTTACTCCATTTCAACCTGTCATGGATCAGTCTATAGTCTGGTGTTTTACTACGTTTCCTCCTGTCGTGATCAGTCTATCGCCTGGTGTTTTACTCCACCTGTCGTGGATCAGTCTATCGCTTGGTGTTTTCCTCTGTTTTCACTTGTCGTGAATCAGTCTATTGCCTAAGTACCGTACCCTATAGACACTATGACCAGTATAAGTACCCTATAGACACAATGTATGGAGGGCCAGATAGCTCCCATATTTAAAAATAAATAATAAAGGAATAAATGAATACAAATATGTTAATATGTAAATGTAGAAATAAAAGTGCAGGTTCTTTTGAAAATAAATACATATTTTTCCTGTAGTCTACAGGTAAACACATGATCTACAGGCTGTAGATCATATGTCACACTAGCCCTGAAACATGACTGTCAATCATGTGAACCATGGCTAATGTTTACATTCGACCGCATGGCTCATTTGCATAAGACATTACCATATTGATTTTATCCCACTGTTGAGGGTTAGGGTTATGTTTTATATATTACAGCAGGCTGCCTTGCCCCACTGGAATACAGTGACTGATATACTTAATAATATACTGGACCATACGTAAAATAAAGAATACCACCTTGTGAATGTTGTGATGTCAGTGACATTTTATTACAAATGAAAATAAAAATAAGAAACAGTGCAGTAACAATACGTTTTCGTATAGCAGCAATTTTGCATGTACAATATAAATATAAATATATTGTCTGGCGGAAACCTCATTATGGCCAAAACTGTTACTTTTCAGCATAAACATTATAAAATAGCAAAACCTTAATTTGGCAAGACACACCATCTCCGGTTTACTTCCCGTATCTGCATAGTCTCGCGAATCGCAGAGCTATCAGCGTGAAGTGGGCAGACGCCAACCTGCTTCCAGTCTCCTAAAAAGGCGTCCGCACACTTCACGCAGATACGCGAGACTATGCAGATACGGGAAGTAAACCGGAGATGGTGTGTCTTGCAGATTTTTGTTGCGCGAGTCTTGTTTTTTTTTTCAGGACTTTCAAAAAGCGTTAAGCATTGGTTCTCAAAGTGGGGTCCGGGGACCCTCAGGGGTCCTTGGGGGGGTTCCAGGGGGTCCCCAGCAAAATGTTATGATTAAATATGGCTCTTTTATTGCTACTTTTAACTTTTTAATGGATCCTATGTAAGTAAAGCCTGATAAAAGTGTCAAACTCCCAAAATCCACCAGAATACTGGAAATTACATGCATCTACTCTGTTAAAAAATTCCCCCCCCCCCTACTCTGTTAAAAAGCCCCCCCCCCCCCCCCCCCCCGGGAAAAAATCTCCTGTTATTGGACGGTCTGAGGTTGGCAGGTATGCACACACAGAGAGCACAAGAAAGAGACAATAAGAAAGTAGGAAAGACAAAAAGGAGTAGCTTATCCCCAAAGAGAGGGGGAGAGTGTGTGCGCACGCACGCACGCACGCACACACGCACGGACGCACACGCACACGCACACACACACACACACACACACACACACACACACACACACCACCAAATTGTGGTTTTGGCATCACTCTCCCTCCTCCTGTTTTGTTGGTAACCCACACACAGACCTCTAGTGCCAACCAAGTGTGGCAAAGGGTCAGTATTTCCCACAGTCCCTCTCTCTCACTTTCTCTTTCTGTCTCGTTCTCTCTCACACCAACATTTCTTTTTTTTTTCTTCACAGGCATGGTTCTTAACACCCCCCCTTCTTTCACCGTTTGTACCCCCCCCAAAAAAACCATGGAAATTTTCTGCCTCTCCCAAGAATAGTTTGTCTGACGCCCTGGCATTTTCCTCTGGTGCCCCCCTGACGCTTCGGGTTGGCCAAGTACACACTGATGACAAGACTATTTTCATCTTGATATTTATGAAATTCATTAATTATTTTTTCTTCTTTGCTGTGCAGATGCAGTAGAATATTCAGTTTGCTTAGGTGGGTGTGTGTAAGAGAGAGAGAGAAGAAGAAGGAGAGAGAGAGAGAGAGAGAGAGAGAGAGAGAGAGAGAGAGAGAGAGAGAGAGAGAGAGAGAGAGATCTAATGCTAATGCATAGTAGGCAGCAACTGAAATAAGCAGAAGATAAAACATATCATATGTAAATTACTGGTTGTACCAGGCAGTCCAGCATGCATTGTCTAAAAGCAATTGTTGCAATTTGTTGTATGCTGTATTCACCTGATACTAGGCTTTCCACTTCCTGTGTGTTTTCCACTTCCTGTCGATTTGATCCAATGAAATCCAATGAAACTGGTCAGATGACTAATGATATCCAATGAAATCCGACAGGAAGTGGAAAACACACAGCCTAGGAAACTAGTGAATACACTATACTGTATACTGTGTACCATAGTGCAGTGGTTTTCAAACATTTTCATGTCAAGGACCGCCAAATTGATATGTATTTGGCCACGGAACCCCATATGAAAATAGTTTGTGCCAGGGACCCCCATAAAAGATTTGAGTTGTTAACTTATTTCAAAATGATTCAAAATTCTTCACAATCTTTCAAGATGTTTTGAAAATAGATCCACAATCTAAAAACACATTGCATAGTGAGCTTGTAGATTGACTATTTTCGCATAACCGATGTATAAAATAGAGTTAAACTTTAAATTTTGATGCTACTGTAGTGTAATTAATTTAGCTGGGGACCCCATGGAACCCCTTCAAGGACCGAGAGCCAGTGCCATAATGTATGCCTTATGCAAACTTTGTCAGCATTGTCTGCATGACAGTTGATTGAAAAAAATTGATAAATAATTGATTGACATGGATTGTCACACTAAATTTTTATAAAGTCATTAAATTCTCATTGAAATAACTATTATCTGTTATCGTAAATAGATCAAAGATATATTTGCATGTCTCTTAGAGTTTACTATTTTAGGTTACTATATTGTGTACAATAGCTGTACTCTTTCTTGCCAAAAGCGTTAATGCATTTGGGTTTTAAAGCAAGCCTTCCTGTATTGACAGATTTGAAAGTAAATTGACCCCAACCTGGTAAACCATTAATATCCATGTACTCACAATGCATCTTGCTGTCTGACAGAACAGTAAAAGCCCTTGAAATATGTGATGACACAAGAGGTCGCCCAAACCCCCTCAGTATGTTTGTCCAGCTACCTGGTTTAGGAGCGGGGGAGTTGGTAAACAGGTAGAAATGCTACAAATAGAAACTAGCCACTTAAGAATATAGTCTTGAGGGAGAGCTGGTTTTTCTCGGGCCTACGTCAGCACTGACCTTTTTGCTGTTTGCTAAAGGGATTTGATTTCAGCTCTACCTCTCTCTCTTTCACTTTTTTCAACAGTCACACTTAAGCCATGTGAGGCGTATAAAATAGCAGTTTTGTTCAGAAAGGAGAAACTGTGGTGGCTCAATCATGGACCAGGTAATATTGCACCGATGCCAAGCTGTGGGAGAACAGAACAGAACAGAACAGAACAGAACAGAACAGAACAGAACAGAACAGAACAGAACAGAACAAGGACACATACTTCATAACAGATCGTTTTTCTTTTTGTCTTTAATCCAAGGCGATTGGAGTTTTTGCCTCTCTCAGTCGTGCACATGAAACAGTACAGAGAGGAAAGAGTAGGGGTGCAATGGCATGCTAAAAGACACGTCAGATTATTGTTAGTCTCCATATGTTCAGTAAATACTGATACATGATAATTGACCTTGCATGTCTTGTGCTCATGGGAGGGAAACCAAGAAAAGTTTAGTGTTGAGGCCCGCACAACAGTATCTGCAGTTTAGGTGGCATGTGGTTATGGGTGCTAGGGGGTCTTGGGGACCCAGGACGTGTAAATGCTTTGTGTCCTCCATGCCTTCGTGTAAATCTAAATGTCCCTGTTGAGGTTTATCGCCTGCCAGTGTATGAAGACGTGGCACAGTACATCACTTCCCTCTGGTGGATTGTCCATTCTATGACAGGAAAAAAACGGGCTATGTGGATTGCTCTCTGTCTTGATGGAAGACATGTCCAATATGGCTTATTTAAAAAATTACAATTGTATGCAGTAGATAAGTAAACTTTATATAAACACTTAGTTAAGGAGGACACATGGTTAGTGCGTGTGATTGTGGAGTATGTGAATGTGAGTTAGTATGTGTATGTGTGAGATTGTGGACGATCAGTTTTTCATTCACATGCCCACACATACAGTACAGTACAGGATTCATTAGCTGTTGATTCATGGGAGATTCTTTACTTCATGGCTTTACGAAAGACATTTAGGTCTACAAACTATCATGAAAATAAAAATGTCGAGGAGACGGTACTTAGAAAAAAAACAAGACATTTATTCGCTGAGCACCAGTCAATGAGTATAAACAAAAACTTTTTTTCCTCAGGTCTACCGAATTTTCTTTTTGTAAAAAAAAAGAAAAGAAGAAGAAATAACAGAATCAGACACAATAAAAAACTAGCAGTTCTTTGAGGTTAAAAATAAAAATATTTAAAACACTTATGTGCCTCGTAAACAGATTGAGGCCTATATCCTTTTCACAGGCAGAATATACTGTCACTACATCTCAATCATCGCTTGGTGAAGGAACATATTTAGTCAATTAGTGAGTGCCATACAAAAACCTACTTCTACAGAGTAAAAAAATACAGGTTTGGACAACACTTATATACATTTTCATGGAAATGTTGAAATGTGAACAGTCACTAGATTTCCTGATTATGTGCTGTTAAGAATTTAAAGAAGAAAAAAAACTAACTTTAACTTTAATACTAATGCTCAAAACACATATTTTGTTGTTGAGACCAAATTCTAATCCTGGATGCTATTTTAGGTAGCAGGATAATGCGGTTCACCATCTAGGCCTGATGGTGAAAACACTAGGCTGTATTTAGATTATCTGAATTTGGAATCTGTCAAATCACAATATTTTATATTTGGTTATTGAGTGCCAATCAGTCCTTCTGAAACTATTTCGCAATTTGATCTGGATGAATTGATTTGATTTACAATTTGGTCACATTCATGAATGCTCTTGAAGAGTTTAACTGAATGAAATATATGCCTTTGAGCTTTACAAACATGGCAAAGTAAAAAATAAAGTTTTCTCAAATCCCATTTTGAGCTGTCACATGCTGTCAGTTATTGTACCCCAAAGAAAACATACCTTCAAACTTTGGTACAATGTTTCAACATGGAACACCTGTACTGCCATTACTCATTTGGACCTTATTTCTGAATTTATGCTCCATCGTACAACAATGTCACTCGCTGGAAAAAAGCACATATACAAGCTCACAACCCAGCGCATTGTGAGCTTGTAGATGGGCTATTCGTCATACAATGATCAGGATTATACCTGTTTCACAGTGAAATCCTACTTCCTGGACTAGCCCATAGATGGGTTCATGTGGAAAGCCTTATGTCTACCAGTCAGACAAATGGGAGAAATTTTGATTGAATGATCTCAGGCTTTCAAATATAACAAATGAAGATTTGTTATATCAGCAAGACAGAAGGAAAAAACAACAACCATTCACTGGATTTAAAAGGGAGACTTCTCAGCTCGTCATAAAAGTGTGTAATGTGTATCGCCTTGACAGCTCATCGTGCCACAAAGACTATGCGTTTAACACATCCAGGTGTTTCAACACATAGCTACAGTAAAGTTCCCAACCAACCCATACAGTTTTAGTATGCAGTCAGTGTGTTTACATCCAATAGAATTGTGACGTGGCACATATACAGGAGACAAGAGTAGTGTGAGTAATGATGATGGTCAGTACTATCATAACCTTTCAGACATGTTATGTAAACCACTGGACACTAAAAGAATAATCAGAGCTTGGCCGCCCTAGATCACTCATAGAGCAATCACATCCTGCTGGATTAACATTATATTTTAATAAAAAATCTATTTCACGGGGTGTCCAGGGGGTGTAGGGGTAAAGTACTCACACGTCAATGTGGAGAATGGAATTGGGGAAATAAAAAAATACAAAATACAACAAAATTCAAAATTGTTTTAAATCAAGTTTTTGAGAATATAATATATTTTATACATCTATTTGTTATTTAGTTTCTACACCACTAAGACGGGAGGGGGGCTGAGCTTTCCTCAAATCCAATCATCTTGGGAACAAGTAAACAGCAGCACATAATCATACAGTATGTGATGCGGTGTGGTGTCACGTAACGTTGCTTGTCAGATGAACCCAGTCTATGTCTTTCAACTATCCAAACATAGATGTTGTATAAATGAAATCAGGTATGATTGGACAATGATGCCATAAGGTAATTTACAAATATTTACATCTTCCTTCAAGGCACAGACATGTTGGAACATTGGAATGAGGCCTGAATGGTGACATCAGTGATGGGAAGTAAATAGTATGACATGGAAGAACAACATGGACTAACTGGGTCCATTCAGTATGAAACCCTTAGTGGTGAGGTGAGGTACTGTATCCAAAGAAAAGAGGAACAATTTGATTCTGAAAACTATTAGACCTAGGTTTGGCTATTTTAGTGGCCCAAAACATCTGTATGTCTGTACATCAGCTTGACAATCTGGTTTGGTCTACAACTGTAAATACTACTGGTACAGTAGCGGAAGGACAAGGATGTAAAGTAACTCTCAGGAAAAAAAAACATCACCTGATACACAGTACAGTACTGGGTCCATGGTAACAATACTGTTATGGTAACAGAGTGGATATTAAAACAACGATTCCAAAGATGATACAAGTTTAGCCTTGGCTGTTTGTTTTGTTCTTAAAAAGAATGGATCAAACAATGATATCTTTGCCAAGGATTTGTGATGGTGACTTTTGAAGTTTGTTACAGTTAGTCTACTGAGATTGTCGAGAACTGATATCACAATATACATGTTTCCATTCCACAGCAGACTGTATAGAGTGACTTATTTTGTATTGTAAGATCTTGTGTGATGTTATACAATACTAGTAGGTGCTTAGTGAAAGGCATAAATTAATGTAATAGTGATTTGGATTCTTACCCTATAGACTGGGGTCATATTCAAAACAAATACATGAAAAACAAATATTTTGTTCTGAAGTATCGTAAGTGGAGGTTCACTGCGCACTTGAACATATATTTTCTTTGTGTGTATCTGTGTGTGCACACACGTGTGCATGTTGCTAAACTACTGTACTTGTGAACACTACAGTACTATCTTAGACTGTTTATTTGTGTTTATACTTGCACACCTACTGGAGTGTAGGTGCCTGCGTGTGTGCGTGTGTGTGTGTGTGTGTGTGTGTGTGTGTGTGTGTGTGTGTGTGTGTGTGTGTGTGTGTGTGTGTGTGTGTGTGTGTGTGTGTGTGTGTGTGTGTGTGTGTGTGTGTGTGTGTGTGTGTGTGTGTGTTTGTGTGTGTGTGTGTGTGTGTGTGTTTGTGATTCTGCATTTGTACAGCTTTGTTTGTGTACTCCTTGCCAAATGTGCTTTGTGCATGTGTGTGTGTGTGTGTGTGTGTGTGTGTGTGTGTGTGTCTGCATGTTTGTGCATGTACATGTGTGTGCATGTTTGTACAAATGTGTTATCTATATACCAACATTCATAGGATATACAGCTCTACACCTGTATACACCATGTGTGCGTGTGTCCCGGCCAGTGTTGGGTAACATTACTTTTAAAAGTAACTCATTACGTTACAGGATTACCGGAGTGCCCACAGTGTTTTGGAGTTGTGCTGGGCTTCACCAAGGCATACTGGCATAGGCTAATTTGCATTGAAGTTCTTACTTCTCTTTTCACCAACAAATCCAAAAATAATGTGAATACTTCCACGACCTTACTAAAGGATAACCTCTCTGTCTTCTATCAAGCTCTGCCATGTCGCAGGTGCGACAAATTAATGTAATACAAAACCAAACCAGTAGTACTGTCAGCCGTGTGACACTGTCACACCAAAAGTGGAGACCTATTGAGTAGAATTATTACGCACTCAACACACAGCAAGGCATCAGTCACAGATTTGAGTGTAACATCAGTGCAACTCTCCGTTGCCCCTTGTGGCAACAGAAGGAACAGGGAAATATAGGTCTTAAATGTATCAAAGTAACGCCATTGTTATGGAAAAAGTAACTAAGTAACCGATTAATCTAAAGCAAAACTAACGAGTTAGGATACTCCGTTACCCGAAAATGTAATCCGATTACAGTAACGGTGTTACTTGTAATGCGTTTACTCCCAACACTGGTCGCGGACCGGCACATGTGAAAGCTTGAGTGTAAATGTTTGCTGTTCACATTCAACAATGGAGCACCTGTATGTTGTACTAAACTTCCTGCATTGCACTTTATGCATGCATGCCTGCGTGTGTGTGTGTGTGTGTGTGTGTGTGTGTGTGTGTGTGTGTGTGTGTGTGTGTGTGTGTGTGTGTGTGTGTGTGTGTGTGTGTGTGTGTGTGTGTGTGTGTGTGTGTGTGTGTGTGTGTGTGTGTGTGTGTGTGTGCGCGTGTGCGCGTGTGTGTGTGTGCATTGCCTACAAATGTGCTCTCCCCTCTCCTCAATTCCTTCTGTGATGTGTGTTGTCCACATAGGTATTCTCTATGCATAGCACAATGTAGTGGTTGGAGCAGGAGCGGCTGTGCTGTCCGAGCAGCCGACCCGTCTGCAGCATTGAAGCCTGGCCTGTCACTGCCAGGTCTGCTGTCCTCCACGCCTCGCAGTAGTTAGTAGTCACACGGATTCCTGCTGTGCTGGAACCATGCCATATCAACTTCTCTGGCCTGGAGACACAGAGAGAGAGAGAGAGAGAGAGAGAGAGAGAGAGAGAGAGAGATAGCACATGTGAGGGATTGCAATAGGAACTCTGCCTGCATCTAATCCAGCTACAACTGTACATGTGTGGTGAGGAAAAATGTATATGGAGATTTAGACCTAAGGCCGATTCTAAAAAGGCCTTCCAAATCCTGACCAAAGTTTTCTGAAAAACTTCAAAAATGTATTCAACAATTACAAAAAAGGTATGCTGCTATATACTGTACATACAGTAGCTACAACTACCCCAAAAGGGGTTCCCAGATTGAAAGGTATAGTTACATATAGGGGTTCCCGGTCGAAATGGGTTAAATACTGTAGATTGTTTAAAGACTCTAGCTTGCAAACGCACGCACGCACTTACCAGGCTGAGTCAGTCATGATGTTACGTCCATCAAAGGAGTAGATGGGTGTGGCTGGGTTGAACACGCCTCCATTCCCAGAGAAGATGGACATCCAGCTGCTGAACAACACCTCACCCTGAGAGGAGAGGAGAATAACATCAGTGAGTATTAAGACAGTCATCGCATTTATCAGGAAGTGCATAGATGACCTGCCAAAGATGTCAGTTTGAATATATATATATTATATTCAAACAGAAACCGTTGATTTTTTACTGGCAGCGTTTGCACAGCATTTCACTTGTGTGACACTTCCCACAGCTCCAGGACCACGGCGGATTTAACAAAATCCCACTAAAAACCATCAGAAAGGCTAAACGGCAGAACAAGAATAGAGTGGGAGACCGGTTCAACAGCAATGATGTGAGGAGAATAGGGTGGTGTTACAATGACAGACTTCAATGGGAGTCGCTTGGTTTGAGGCAAACAGCCCCAAAAAGCCAGAGATAGCCCCCCTTGAGATGGCCAGACCTCTAGTATCTCCGTGGCTGACGTGCTCAGAGTGAGTGAACATCCGGAAGGCTCCAGGCCCTGGAGCTTGTGTGTTTCCTGATATTTTCAACCTCTCCCTCTCCCAGGCTTGGAGTCTGTGCAGGCTTATTATTGAAATGGATTGTTTCACATTTACATACGTATATGCTCACTTCTGATACTGTGTTTAATGATATTTGTCTTTTGTATGTTCACTTTGTTAACTTTAAATCATTTCAATGGTCATTGCACACTGGTCACCTATCAGGTTATCACTTGACCTGTGCATTGTATTTAAAGTGGCGTCTCCGTTATGCCAAACTAGTCTGAAGAAGAGCAGTGTGCTCGAAACGTCGCTCAGCCCACTCAGGTGGTACCAAAAGAAAAATTTCAAAGGGAGCTACAGTGTGCAAACTTTACATTTTCTCCTATATTTGTCATTTTAAGTTAATCACCTGCCTTTACATGATCTATGGATGTGCGCGACACCTTTTTTGATCCTGTCCCCAAGCACCCCAGGCACCTCAAGGTAACACGACTGGAGACCTGTCGCCCTCATCTCAATTGTTAGTAAATGCTTTGAGAGGTTGGTGAGGGACTTCAGTTGTTCCACCCATGGCAATTTGCATCTCGTCAACACAGATCTACTATTGATTAATTAGACTTAAGAGACTGGGGATGGGGATGTGATGATGGCTCTTCACTTTGTCTTTTCTCCCCTGGAGGAGAGAAACTGTTTGAATGTGAATGC